>NC_053410.1:6163057-6530557 GCF_016859285.1 Xiphias gladius | reverse complement strand
CTTTCCCGTTTCCCCTTCTTTTACAGTACCTCTATTCTCTTCCTCTCCTCGCCATCCCACGGAGGATTTTTTCCCCCCCGGGATGTATTTATAGCCTGTCCGGGTCTCCTGTCAGAGTCAGGCTCTGGATGTGACAGTCATAGTAAATCTGATCGAGTTACACATACATACATGCGGACTGACATGTTTTTGGAATCCACTTTCTAACTTGAGCGGAAAGTTCCCAAGCTCATGTCCATGACCTCCAGGTTTCTGGTAGTTGTTAACAATTGTGTCATCCAAATGAAAGCTTTTTCAAAAACCTCAAGACTAAATTAATTAACACTTGGGTTATAAATCAACAACATTACTTTAATTCATGAAATTCTCTGAATTGAAAGGTACATAGCTTGATAATGTTAACGTCCTGCTGGCTGCAAAAAACACGAGTTGGTCATCTTGAAACCCAGTTAATTAACTTTGGAGCTATATTCAAATCCGCAGTCATTTAGTACAAAAGAAATTGGTGAGTGAACGATGCACCTCCAGAAACAAAAACAAAAAAAATCAATAATCATTTACTGGGCATATTTGGTCCACGTTCATGAAGTATCTAGATATTATCAGTTTTTAGTAATCAGCTGGCTCCAGATGACACTTATAATTAGTCAAAGACTGATAGTTGAAGAGCGGACACATCACTATCATCCAGCTTTGTGTGCATGGCACAAGCTTACACGTAGAGCGGACTTCTGCAAGAGACCATCTTTTAGGCTGATTGATAAACATTTATTCAATTATGTAAAGAAATGGCAAAATTTCTTGATCATATCAGTGGTTCATCTGATGAGCCCAGACCTAGAATGCTATTTTATGCTATAATTTGTGCTGCTGTTGTGTCTTCTACATAATTTCTTATGTCAATTAGTCATACTGTCCCTTTTACTGTTTGTCAAGCTCCTCCTTTTTCCTTATAGCTGGAGTTGTTGTTTATTTTTTCGTTCTCTTTTGACATATATTCAATTTTCTTAATTTTAAAATCCACTTAAATTTTCCTGGTCTTTTTTGTGTTTGTATTTACCTGTGTATTTGTTGTCTGTGACTGACTTGCATTACTGACTGCTGTGCCATTGCAAAATTATTTCTAGTATGATTTTACATTGTGCTTAAAATGTGTAAAGCACGAATATTTCTATTGATATACGCGTAGTTGGTCTAATAAATTTTTTTTCATGACAGAAAATATATTTTTTTTTAAATCACTTGTTATTACCAATAACAATCATACTCACATACAATCACGGACAGTTTCATTTTTTTATACCCAGACTGATAATGATGTTAAAATACTTATTCACTTGTAACTAATAATATAAACCAACTGTAATTATAAACATTTTAATATATGGCTACGTCAAAGACCAGTTTAAAAAGAAAAAAAAAATTAAATTGTGTGTGTGTGTGTGTGTGTGTGTGTGTGTGTGTGTGTGTGTGTGTGTCTGTCTATGTTTTCATAGGCACTGACAGTTTCTCTTGCATGTGTCCATTCAGCAGGGGGTCTAGTGGTGCAGCTGCAGTTACACAGTCATTTAGGTCACACCACACAGTAGGTGCACGCACACACACACACACACACACACACACACACACACACACACACACACACACACACACACACACACACACACGCACACGCACTTGAAACAAGTTAAAGACACACAGCAAGATAAAATTACAAACATGTATATAAAAAGACTCACACACACACACACACACACACACTGTACATACACACAGTCGCTCCGGGATCAGAAATGATGAAGTGCCTGCTCTCAGCGCCGGCCCAAACACAACTAAATGACATCAGTCAAAGGTCGTGGCTGAACTCTGACATCGTTTGTTCATGTCTGAAACATCTACAAGCATCTATAATCCTGCTAGGATTAGGGGAGGCTTAGTGAGGCAGGACAGAGACATCAGCCTCCACTTTCCAAAGATGGAAATACTAAATGTCCGAAAAACACTTCTACATACTTTATATCAACTGAATGTTTTCTTTTGTTTGACACATCATTTGCTGTGCGAGAACACTTCCCTCCCCTGGAAAAATCCACTGATTCCGTGAGCAAGTATTGTTGATGTTACGTGCGGATGCAGAAAAAGAGCAATATTCTTCTTCGGAAAGTGTCACAAAGTACATTTCGAGAAACAGAAAGACCTCCGTGCATAAAACGATCAGTTACAGTTTCTGTCCATACATTATTCTTGTAATATGACCTGCCATAGAGTCCACGAGAAAGCCACTGTAGCCCTGAGCAGCTAACTGCTTTTGAAACCTTTTTAAGGTAAAACCTTCAGATAAAGTGTGAGTCACTGAAAAATGTGTAATCAGCAGCGGCATTATTATGTCCAGTAATAACTGCGTTGATCCTTTTTTAAGGCCAAATAACTTGGTTCTAGCTGGGAACATGCTAGCGCGAGTCACAACAGCTCCCCCTGTGCCATGTTCTCGGTACTGTGCTGTTCATTCCCCCCGGCATTTTGTTTGGGATAGTAAAGCATTTCATACAAAAGAGTTACTGAAGAGGGAAAAAGGTTTTCCACGCTAATGAACTTGTGAATGTCTGATGGAACATTGAGTTCACACAGTTTATTCAAAAGATGAATTGGACCATCGGCTCCCGTCTCATTTTTGTCATTCAAACCATGCCTCTTTTGTGGTGTACATTACAACCCGACAAATGTGGTTAAATAAAAGTGGATTTTGCAACAAAGCTAATAAGCTATGATAGCTTCCTCCATTTTGGAATCTCTGGCTCTCCATTCCCCAAAAGGTCAGCACCGTCGAGGCGGCTTGCTCTTGGTCAAATTTGCGTGTCAAAGTTTACCGAAAAGTTTAACTTGACGCAAAAACTTTGCACTGATTTTCTTTGCTGTTGCGTGCCAATTCACTGATTGCAGCAATTCAACATTCACCATCTCAGTGTAGTTCAGGGCTTTGATTCAGAGCCAGAAGGCCAACTCGTCAAATCGGGCTCTAATTTCTCATCATTCCCTTTGGCTCGATTTGGGGTTTGTACGTAATGTTACAGCACTTTCTGTGAATTGCTCTTCATTATCATATCACCTCAGCATACCACCTCAGTTTGTTTTTGCCTCTGAAGTGAAAAGAAAAACTGTAAGAAAAAAAAAAAAAGAAGACTGATTTGATTCAAACATTTTTAATCTGGTTTAGATTCCTTAAATGCGGTAATGGTTTGACTGCGGGTGTAATCAGAATCAGACAGTTCAAGAGGCCTCAGGTTTCATTATTTCGGCCTGAAGAACATTCAAGAAATGTACTGAAATGCACCAAGTCAAATTATTTCCCAGTAAAACAGGCTGCCATTATAATCCCTTTCCTCATTTATATAATTGAAATCAACCAATTATTAAATATACTGCATTATCTCAGTGAAACCATTTTCATAACCTAAAACCATTCAGTTTTAAACTTTGCTTAAATCTGGGCATCAGTAATCTGGCATCTGTTTCTTTTGAGATATGAACCACCTCACTTTTATCTCTACCCTTCTCTAATACAGGTTTGTGTAAGTGTGTGTGTGTGTGTGTGTGTGTGTGACCACTAAACCCAGCCCATTCACATACATTAAGCCTTTCTGCGAGACTTGGTCTGGGTGTGTGTGTGTGTGTGTGTGTGTGTGTGTGTGTGTGTGTGTGTGTGTGTGTGTGTGTGTGTGTGTGTGTGAAATGAGACGAGTGGACAACAGTAATACATTTCTTAGAGAAAGATATAATATCACATTATACCTGCTTAACATCAGGATGTGAACATTGTCATACTTCATTTCATTTTTATTAACTTATAACTTTTAAATTCCATTAAGTTCATCTGTGTTAGTCTGTTTGTTACAGTTTGTCCGTGTGCTTAGCTGTAGGAGTCAAGGAAAAACCCACACACCTTGTATAATCTCAGCTTCTCCCGTAACGCTGGTAAATCACACTACAATACCCAAAATTCCAAGCTACTGTAAAACTCAGCAAAATTCAGACAGTTTGGCAGTTAGTTTGAGGAGCAGTAAAACTCTAGTAAAAGAAATTTACAAGCCCCTGAGAATTTTTACACACTTCAGACCAGATTTTGTTTCCACTGTTAAAAAGAGAAGAGAATAAAAGAGATGAAGGGAGACAAGATTTGGAAAATGAAAAAAAAAAAAAAGGCAGGGGAGTGGCATAAATTTACCAAAAAAAAAAAAAAATTAATTAATTAAAGACTATTTCTCACGGCCTGTGAATGATTAATGGATGCTGGAGAAGAAAAGAATAGAAGAACTACAAAAACCTAAAATTCAATAAAGCATAGAGACACAAAAAGAGAAATAATGTACAGTATAAAAGGGATAACAAGGTGCACATGCTCGAACACATAGGAATGACGCAATGGCAACGCACAAACACACACGCTTCCACAAACGTGCGTCATGATCATACAGGTGGGAAGGGAAGAAAAGAAAGAAAAGGTGAGCAGAAGGAAGGAAAAAAAAAAAAAGGTTAGATGAAAGCAGTGGCACGTAAATGAGAGCTCATGGGCTGTTGCCATGAGCGTCCGCTGTCTGCTGAAAAAAAAAAAAACGTAACAGAGAAGCCAAATTACACCGGATTGTCACTGACGCAACACCGGCAATATAATGATAGATACAGCTATATGATGCTGCACTTGAATAATTTCTGTTGCTTTAGAATACAGACAGACACACACACACACACACACACACACACACACACGCACCGAGCCAAAAGTATATCGATCAATAGCCAGCAGCTTCATATAGTGCAGATGAAAAACGCTGGTGGAGAGAAACCCATGGAGACAGGAAGACTATTTCTGGACTCCATATCAGTCAGCTCTCTCTCCCCCGGTGACTGCAATATTAAAGGGAGGCAGGCTACTGGTGGCATAAAATATGTATAGCATCATTAGGAGTGACCAACGGGTCTAGGAAGAGGGGAGGGAGGGAGAGGAGGATAAAAAAGGATCTTCACACACTATGTCATCCTGCTGCTCTCCCAGGTATTATTGCTAAATTCTTTTGTTCATTTTATAATATAGAAAAAACTAAAAACCCTCTCAGTTCACTTTATCTTTGTGGGGGTAAGAACAGTGCGTCACAGGTTCAACCATCTGTGCACGTTGCGCTTCTGGCCACACCCCGGGCAGTGACATCACATCAGGTGTTTTGCCACTGACAATTAATGGAAAAACACATGTGTGACTGGAGCGAAGCCAGAGGCGCAACAGGTCAGAAAGTATCGAACCACGGTAGTCGTTTTTCTGCTCTCGTGCCATTTTACCACAGAGCCGCCGTACCCACACCATCCTGTACCGTGCCCTGCCGCGGTTACTGTAATTAGATCTTGCAACCTGCGAGCAGCGGGCAGGACTTCGCATAGCACGGGACAGCAGTTACAAGGCGTTGTGAGAAGGCCGGTTGGCCGTTAGCTGCCATCACTTTGTACGGGACGCAGGGCCTGATTTGAACCCTCAGTAGCAGGTGAATTTACCTGTGATATACAAGTATATTTATGCTTGGTGTCTTATTACCACCATCCACAGAGGCGCTCAAAAGTTAATGACGGTAACAACAACAACAATAAAATCTGTTGACGACAACATCTCAACTCATCAGCTTCTACTTTTTTTACGATGTTCTTGGTAGCCACCTATGCCAAACTGATACGGAGAAATCGTCAATCATTTGCCCGTTGCAAAAAAATCTGGAAAATCAAATCCAAAGGTTTGGAATTTCTTGATGTCAAAATGTGCCCTTTCGCCACCATGTTCCTTCTGCCACAAACACCTCACCCTGTGGCAGGGGCGACCCGCCTTGAGCGGCTTCGCAGGAACACAAAATGTCACCATGACAGAGCACAGGCTGCACTGACATTTGTGAAAGCACACCCATTGCTGGTCAGCCGCAGTGTCAGGCAGATAAACTGCATGTGAGGACACTAAATCCGACGACACAAATGCCCAGACGAGACAGTAGCGAGGCAGGCCTTGAATGTGTGCTGCATCAGTAATGCTGGCCTACTGGTGCAATCAAAGAACTGATCACATCTCCCTTTTTTTAAATCATGGTTTGCTACTCTCTTGCTGGATGTCAGAAAATCTGATCATCGATATGGTTTGCTTTTTCTGTAGGTCTAATTCTTCAGCAAACGTAATGGCAGAGGGCGTGAAGGCTCTGGCTGCACCTGGGCCCACGGGTCTAAAGAGGCCCCATCAGCAGTTCATGATTATTACAGTAGAGCATCTGCCTGTTTCCAGCAAGTTGTCAAGCAGTAAAAAAAAAAAAAAAAATATTGCCTCTAATACGGATATCCAATTAAAGGTTGCGATTCAGGTTAGGGTTAGAGGTATTGTGCCGCGGCAAAGGCAACAGTGGTTTAATTTATCAGCAATTTAAAGCACGATAAGAGGGCTTTTACACCTAGCGTGTTTGGTTGGTTTAAAACAATTCATGCATTCGCCCATGCATAGTGCGGTTTTGTTTGGGCTGGTGTGAAAGCTGTCAACTAAACTCTGGTGTGGACTAAACAACCAGACTAAGACCACCTTAAAAAAAAAAAAAAAAACCCTGGTTTGTGGTATGGAAGCAAAGCAGACCAACCGCAGGACTGTGTGATAGTAGATCTGTGATTTTTCTTTCTCCCGATCTGTACGGGCGATGTAGCCCGTAGTCCATATTTATTCAACGTCATTGTGTAACCATGGTAACACACATGCGCGTCACAACGTGGGAAATTTAGCCAACGCACAGAAACTATCCTCTTGTAATATAATTGTACAAATCCTTTTGTCCCATTTTTTTATGACGCATAATCAGTTATTTTTTTCACGAGCTCTTTGTGAACATCAGAGAAGATAAATAGACACGCAATAAGATGCAGTAAGGTGCTGCATGATTGGCCGTCAGTCGCCGGAATTTGATTTCCCTACATGGCTCCGTGTAGTGGGGGTGATGTAGAATGTCGCTGTCCAACATCGCTCGGCTTAAAATTTGGATTGGACTTGGCTCCTAACAGTGCTACTACAGGCCTTTAATTAATAAAACATGAATACATATGGACGGAATACCCATTCCAGTTTGAGGGCCGTCTCACCGCGTGCTCCACAGGGGCTGAGGACTCGCCGCCGCATGTACACAAAGAAGAAGAGACACAGCGGGATACACGCAGTTCTCATTTACACAGCTGAGACTGGGTCCTGACGACAGAGGGTCCTACTCAGAAACGCAGACTGTCTTCTGCGCGTGTTTGTGACCGATCTGCCGAAACCTGTTATGTAGATGACAAATTCAGGAAGCCTGAAGCCTGTTAAAAGTACAACACCTGAGAAAACTGACTAGTTAATTCTGTGCAAGCTGTTAGGCTACGAGGCAGAACAGTGTAGCAGATGTGAAATGTGTAATTAACATTTAAACAAGGGACTGCGAAGGTCAGAGAGAAACTCAGCAGAAGATGATGAGTCTGGGCCGGATTTACTGACTGACAGGATCTTGCCCGGACTCATATGAGCACATAATCATCCAACTGTACCCGAAAGGACCTTCAATCAACTACGCCCATTCTCGCTTTCTGTCACCTTCCCTGCAATAACCACAACCCGAACCATCCGAACATTACATTCATCCCAAACTCCTAAACTAAACCCTAAACCCTTATGTTAAGTCAAAAAGCCACATTTTCACATGAATGGAACTCTGTTTGCAATCAATTAATTCATTATTATATATATAATATATATATATATATATATATATAAAATATATATATATAATATATAATATATAATATATATATATATATATAATATATAATATATAATATATATATTATATATATAGCTTAATTATTGTTTATGAATTCCTCAATCAATTAGCCGATCAACAGATAGTCAATCAACAACAATTTTGATAATTAGTTAGTCATGTGCGTCATTTATCAATCGATTATGAAAAACATTTGCATTTGTTTCCAGTTTCTTAAATGTAAGGACTTTCATCTTTTCTCTGTTTTCTATATTTATAATTGTCAGTGTATATTTTTGGGTTTTATACTGCTGGTGGACACAAGAAACAATATGAAAACACCACCAGGCCTCAGGGAACTTGTGGGCACTTTTCACAGTTTATATATTTAAGCAATTCATAGATGAATCCAAACTAATGCTCATTAGTCGATCTACATAAACTTAATCAGCAACTTATTTTTAAGAGAAAATGACAAAAATTCACGGCTTAGGTTTTGTTCCAATGGGAATGTTTGCTAGTTCTCTTGTTCTTCTAAAATAACAAACTGCATATCTATGGCTTTTGGATTGGATATTTTTCATTAATTTCTGACATTTTTTTTAGATCAAATTCTTAATCAATTAATCAAGAAAATAACCGTCAGATCAACTGATTATGAAAGTAGTTAGTTAGTTGCAGCTCTGATCAAAACAATAATTGACAGTTTTATCAGTAATGAAAATAACTCAGTCGCAGCTCTATACAATATCGCTGTACAGTACATATAGTATGTGTGTGTGTGTGTGTGTGTGTAGAATCCCAGTATGTAGAAGTTTTCTGTATAAGCAATCGTGCAGTTTTGTATGTGTATGTTATATTTTTAAGGTACTAGTCTTTTTGACTATTCATTCATCATTAAATAATCACTGTTTCTCTTATGTATGTTCCTGTGTCTCATCTTTTTTTTTTTTTTTTTTTAAACACTGTCATAAAACCCTTTCATTCAAATAAAGCATCTTTACATTTGAGTTTGAATTTGAAGAATGACACCCACCCGGAGAAGCTTCAACTTTTATCTACAGAGTATCTGAGGAAACATCGCAGCACCCCCCGGCACTGTTTGACTCACGGGTGATCACCGACAAGGTCAGTGCAGAAACATCCGTTTTAACGCGCTGAAGACCAAAGACAGACAAACTGTGAACGGAGGCTCTCATGGACAACTCCCTCTACTCTTTCTCATGGATAAGAGGGAGAAAAAAAAACAAGCAGACACAACGTCAAAGACGTGTCGGGGTCATACTGGATAACGGTATGGATAACAAGCAGCCAGTGCTGGGGAGTACAGATATGATTAATGTGAGGCCAGGATTGTATTCTCCTACCTGGCTCTCTTACAGAGCTGCCAGCTCCTTTTTAGAGAGCTTTTGAAAACTTGAACTAAACTGACCGACAAGATGTAAAAACTTGAACAACAACAGAGAAACCGACAGCAAGTACAAGTTAAACGCATACATCTGTACAGAACGAGACTTCCGACTGAACTACAGATTCATTTAATTTATGCCTCGATTGCCTTGTTATAGTCTCTCTCTCTCTCTCTCTCTCTCCCTCTCTCTCCACGGTCCACACACACACACTGCATTTCCTTCTCTCCGAAGGAAAAACAGAACGGTAGGTATGACTGTGCGTGAACCGCACACGTACACGTGTGGGTGAGTATATGAGAGAGGGACTGATGGAGACACAGACAGAGAAGGAGAGAACTGCAGAGTATTTGTTAAAGCGGCCTAAGGGCAGGAAGTGTAACCCAGTAAGCAGAGCGGTTAGAGGGGAGAAACCACCTCAGACACAATGTAACACACAAACAGCCTCTGTTACTGAGTCTGCACATCCCTCAGTTCTGCCTTTGCTGTATTATTCTTTACGCTGGATGCCGTGGCCTAAACGAGACAATAAAGTGCGAACATAAAAGGCAGCTGTGTGAGGTCAAAAACCCAAGAAATATGGCACAGACAGCGACGTCGTGTCACATTGTTTACTTAAGTCTTCAGGGGTCTTTATTCATTGTTGTTTTATGACTACAATGAAAGTGAAAAATTGCCTCCCATGAGTCTCCATGTACAAGAGACTCATAAGAATTACCACGCTGTAAGAAATAGCACTATTTCTTCTGACTGTAACATAAAATGTAATGTAACAGATATAATGTATATAACCAATTAATAATTCATAATTAAATAACCTTATGACATAATTAGGTGACATAAACCGAAAATGTGGCAGTGAGTACCTTATTATTTTGTCATCTGTTCTAAGTCAGAATTCACTCTCAAGTAGTAGAAGCACAACTACTTGTGCTTCTTAAAGTTAGTTGAAGTGATGAAATGATTTATGAAATACAAGAGGATGATGATACACTTGCCACAAAATCTGCAGAACTTAAATTTTCTCTGGCCCGACTTTGAACTAACATTACTGGCAAATCACTGATGTTGTGAGCTGCCAAAATCCTCAACAGATCCTCAGAAAGTTGCGGCAATAATCCACAACACTACACGTGTTCTTTCTAAGTTCATTCTAGGTGCCTCCAAGAAATGTACTACAGCAAAAGACCGTTTACCAGAGTTTACAGTAAACGACGTCCTCTCGCAGTGAGCACAGCGCACAATATGCTTACGCTAACAGAAAAAGAAGGCAAAAATGGGGAGAGAATGCAGATGACCACAGCTGCTCAAAACGCTTTTAACTACAAAGGGTTTGTGCTGCTAATGGTCAAGTTTGTGATCTGACTTTCATCTGTTCCTTCGTATCTAAAATAAACACATACATCCACATACACATACATACACATACACACACACACACACACACACACACGCACACACACACACACACAGATAGAGGGAAAGACCGCATTGAAGCGACGTGTAGGCCTCAGACTGTAGGAGTCAGATATTGAAAGGAGCAGAGATCAAGGAGTCGTGGTGACAGGTCTTTTTTCCAGCTGAGAGCTTAAAGGAGGAAATCCAGTGTTATGAACGGAGAAATGACCAGCACACCTTAGTGGTTCGCTCTGTGTTTGGGTCCACACACACACACACACACAAACACAGACCTCAGGTCCATCAGGCTGTGTTTTTTTTCCCCCCCTAACATCACCATCGGATGAAGAACTCCACATAATAAATGACAAAATAGGTCAGCGCAACATCTATCTGTTCCAAAAACAACTCATATGAGCGTTTCAACCACAATCATGCTCTTGCACTGCAATAAAACAAGTAGTTTTTAATAAATAATACAGTTCCTTTATAGAGCAGTTCAAAACATACAAGGAATTACATGCTTGAAAGACAATTTACCAGAAACAAATCAAGTTAAAAAAGTCTTTTGATAAAGATCTGTTTTTTGAAGTGATTTAAAAGAGGACACTGATTTTTACAAATCTGAGTTTATCGGGCATTAAGAGCAAAAGCTCTGTCCCCTTTAGTCTCACACCTCACACCACACGTGGGAACTGCCGGTGGGTTCCTGTCTGCGGACCTCAGGCTGCGTGCATGGTGGGTTTAGTCTGGGGCCAGGCCACGACGTGCTTCAAAGGGCAACAAGTAAAATCCTCAAATCTATCCTGCAGCCAACTGGTGGCCAGTGTAAAGACATCAAAAGGGGGATGACAGTAGTGGGAGCCCTTTTCGGACTTAGTGTTAGTAATCTCGCTGCCGCTTTTCTTAGAGTTTAGAGTTTTCTGGATTGTTTTCAGATCCATGCCTGTTAGGGAACCATTACAATAATCTAAGTGTGAGGAGATGAAGGAGTGAAGGACGGTTTCAGTGTCTCTAGGGCTCACATTTGAGCAGATTTTCCTGGAGAACTTAGACCTCACCGCACCTTGTCAGAACAACGTAACTCCTGTTAGCTCCAAGCCCTTTAAACAACTGACCGGTGCTTTCGTTTTTCTGGCTGAGGACAGTCTTGAAGTTTGTCCAGGCACCCTGCTTTCCCTTCAGCCCCTCTCACTCTTCCAGGAAAAACACTGCCAGCCCCATCAGTTGTTACTCCTGTCCACACTGGCTGCAAAGAAATCCACGGCCCTTTTCCTGTCTGAAAATAACTACTAACGTTCAGCAGAAACTAATATGAGCCAGTTCTCTCTCTCTTCCTTTTTTCATCCCTTCACTGCGTCTCAGCAGGCAAGTGCTGTCTGCAGAAACACAAAGAAGAATTTAGATTTATTCCCCCATCACTTGCACGGAGGTCACTTTAAACAGGGATCTCGTCCATATGCAATCGCTTCAGCGGCCAATATACACAGGAGCGACAATTACAGTACATCGACCAATGACTCTTTAGATGTACATTCAGGAAGGCGAGTACTGTTTTAAGGTCGACTTCAAAAAATGAAAACCTGTCCTCTAAGTATTGATTTGACGCTAACATATCAGGTTGATGATGACCTGCCTTTTTTCTTGTTTTTTTTTTTTAATAAAAACTAAATATTGTCTCTCTGCAATAGATGTTATAGTATTTTAATTTTTACCGAAACTACACAAACTGAATAAGGCTACGCTGTATGAATGTGTTTTTACTGTCATTACCCTGGTGTTCAGTGAAGAAATTGTAACTTTATAACTCGAGGAGAAAGCTAAAAAGGGTAATATGTTGATGTGTTTAGACTTTGCCGATACAGCTTCCGGTTTGCTGCTGTTTGTCAGGTTGCTCCTTGAAGAATTCAGTCCGAGCTGCATGTTTTTGTATTCGTATACTTCTTGCCATGCGTGACAGCTCAATTCGATTTCGATTTCAGAAAAGGGGCTTAGAAAAAAAAATTAACAACAATTCTCTGCAAAGAAAGAAAAAGAAAAAAAAAAGAGTAAAGAATAAACACACAGTAAGTTTGACTCACAGCATTACTATGCACAGAAAATCACCAAAGCACAAAGGGGATTCGACAGTGATTTGATTGACACAGGTGACTTACTCGTCGTGGTATATACACAGTATGTCAGGACAGAGCTGCGTGGGAGCGGCATGGATCAAACTATGGAGGAATTAATTCACTCTCACCTACAGCTTAAATCCCCTCTCCAATATTAGAGTTTTATCAGGCGAGCTCTGGCATGGGGTTGGATAAATACCACTGACATAAACAACACAGAGCTGTGTGCCGAAGTGCAGTTTGTGGGCGGCATCTGCCTTTTCCTATCCGTTCATTAAAAGGCCGCTGTAAACAAACACATTATAAAATCAACATCTATTTATTAAAGATGTTTTACATATTATACACTCACACACCCAACCCCAGAAGAAGAAGCGGAAGAGGGCGAAGAGGAGGATGACGAGGGAGAACAATTTTGTGCTCATCGGCCAAAGATGCCTCTTGTACCTGCAGCGTTAGTTACGTGACAGAAGTGATCAGGTGGACTTCCAGTTATTTCTAAATGCTACACTAGCTCAACCTTAAGACTTTCATTCGGAGGATAGCTTGTGAGGTACACGTGCAAAATGTGTCTACAAATAAAACATACAATTCAGCATAGATGAAGATAATATCATCCTATAATTAAGTGACAAAAAGACTAATTTTATGAATATTAAAAGGACTACATGGACAATTTCACTGTCTTGCTGATAGTTGGATGAAAAGATCGCCACTACACATGAAGCTACAGCCAGCAGAGGGTTAGCACAAAGACTGGAAACAGGGAGCAACAGCCAGCTTGGCTCCGTCTGAAGGTAACAAAAGCCAACTACCACTGCCTCTAAAGCTCACTGATGAACACAGTAGATCTCATGTGATTTAGCCGCACAAAAGCCAAAGTGTTAATAGCCCATTATATTAAATTATGCCCTGGACCGTTTTTTGACCGGTCGCAGTGACTTGGTGGAGTCTTGTCGTCACTGCGGGGCTGACAGGCAACCAATGTGGACTCCAGAGATTTTCTCGTGTGATTTTCAGCACGAAAGCGAGTAAGTGTATTCCAAAATATGGCTGAAATACCCCTTCTCAGTACATTCCCACAACGGCGTCATATCGGCTGTTTTTGAGGGTGGGAAAATGTCCCCTTAAGCATCATTTCGAGCCAGCACGTGTGTGTCTACGCGAGCTGTCTGATAACAGACTGGTTAGAAGGACTGGGCGCTATCTATAACCTTAAAGATGAAATATGGAGTTAATCTTTTATCTCCAACGGAGCACGATGGACTATAATCTTTTTAATGTGAGGTATTTCCTCCTCCACTGTTAATAAGCCTGCCTCTGCCTGAACACTGCCACAGAATTGCTTTTGTCTTGCCACTGTTTCCTCCCCTCAATCAAGTTGCTTACAGCCTGTGGTTGTCTTTGGCCAGGCGGTTCAGCTGGGGCACAGATCAGCAGATTTCCAGTAAGAAATCATCCGCTCTCTGAAGTGATTTCATATCTAATTGCCTTTATTGACTTGGCAGATCCGAGCTGGTGTCCGCCCTTTGCGGGCTTACTGAGCAAAAAGCATTTGGCGTAAAAATGAAGAAGAAAAAGTAGAGATGGATTTGCTGGTGTCATCAGCGCTGCTGGCTAGCTGGACTGTTTGATCCGAGGGTTTCCGGATGTTATGAATTTTTAATGCTGACTCGACTCTTTAAACCCTTGTCACTTCGCATTGCCTACTACCCTGGAAATATTAATGGCGAACCATCTAAAGCAGATGCGAGTTTTGGAAATGTTCTTAGAGATTCTAAAAGATTTAATTATTAAATGTAAAGTGGTTGTCATGTTATACCTCTCTCTATAAAGTTATTAGAGTCAAAAAATTATTTAAAGACTCTGAAATATATTAGAATTTTGTTAATTTATTCAATTAAATCACCACATTAAATGGCTGCAGCATATTACCGGAACAATACAAAGCTGCAGTGACGAACTTAATGCATGACAAAAACTATGAGGTTTGGTGCATTGGGAATGTGTAGGCTACTTGAAACTGACTAGCTAAATGACCTTGAAGAAATTACACACAAAAGAGCGCTTGTTTCTCCATTGGCTGGTGCATCGATCTCATTGGTTTGTTTGCTCTGTTTGAAAACAAAGCCTGCAAACACAGACCTCAACCCAAGCAAGCCAAGTGGTAATCAATTGCGTTCGCCCTCTTGAATTAGGAAGAGGGCCTGTGCTTTTGAGCGGCTGGGCGTCGCCATGGAAACGGCCGAGGCACGGAGACACGGGCGCTTCAAGTTGGCAGTGAGAGAGCGAGAGCGACGGAGAGAGAGAGAGAGAAAGGGGTGGTGTTCAAGTTTGGGCAGAAAGATGTAAGTAATGACTGCACCAGACACCCGAGTTGGTCATTTACAATAAACCTTCTCAGTTTTACAGTATCTGAGGGGAGCGAGCATTAGTGAACCCTGCATGGTCGGTATAATTAGCCACAGGAGCAATTATGATGGAGGACCTCTCACTAGCTTCATGATTAATACTGAATGAACACATAAAGAGCAGAGGGACAGTGAGCCTGTCATTTTTCGCGGCCGCTTTTAGAATCCATTTTCTCAAGACAGTTGCACTGTGCGATGCAAACCTCGCCTTGTTTTGGACTCAACATTTCCTTAACTACATTTGTCATTCTGTCAGATGGGGTAATAAATCGAGCAAAAAAAAAAAAAAAGTCTATCCATGCTTTAGAACACTTGACATAATCATTTTTGAATTTTCAGGTTGGGTCAAAATGGAATGGTAAAAATATGAATTAAATCACCATGAGTAAACCGTTTTCAAATGGACGTGAGGTATTAGAAATGATGAACGTACATAGACAGAGATGTTTTTAGTTCAACGCTGTAGAGGATTTTGTGACCAAAATATATTCACTTCTATGTTTATTTTACTTTTCCAGAATGAATACCAGTGATCTTGTTACTATTATAATATCTTTCTATGACCATCTACGACCCTGTCTCTTAAAAAATAAGTTTGTGTACTATTAAATTATTTTGCCAGAGATATTTCCTCAGAAATGGAACTGCTGTCTTTATAACAACCTCTGTCAATGTTTCTTCTGCCAATCCAGGCAGTTGGGCAAAGTTGGGCAAAAACAACACCAATAGATGGGGTTCACATCCTGCAAAAGTCATGGTTCTTCTTAAATATTGAAAAAGGTTGATGCATCCTGTCTTGTGCTTCAAGTCCGTATTGAGCTTTTTCAACATTTATCCATAACCAGAATGTTTCCCCAGCCTTTCCCTAGGTTTTAGGCAACCTTGAGAATGTTGTGTGTGCTTTTGTTACCCGGAGTGGACGTTTTAGGGAAACAAATATCTACAATGACAGCGACAGGTTGAACATACATTCAGTATAAACTTTTCCTCTTTATTTTGATAAAAAACAAAATGTAGTCTGGTATGTTTGCTAATGCAAGTTAATTGCGTATTAATGTACTGTAAATTTGGCACACAGGGTTTGACACGATGTTATGCAATTGTCAGTTCCTCTTTAAAAAAGGAGATGTTTATATAAAAGTAGGGGTTTAAAAGAAACCACCTAAAACCCAACTCCCCCTCCCACCCTCCGCCCCATCAATATGGGTGTTTTGATCTCCTCCACTCATCCACTTCCAATTAGAGAATGGGATTACGGGCCAGCTGTATTACACTGAATGGTGGTGTTTTTGTTTGGCTTTGTAGTATTAAGATCACTGCTTTTCTTAATTATGAATAATAAAAGTGATTCATAATGGAAAAAGCATCACTTCACACGGACATAGAAACTGACTCAATCACACACTCACACACACACACACACACAGTGGCTGCCAGAGAAGCCAAGTTAAAAGGACATTTCTTGGCCGGCAAATGTTGTTTTTGAGCAATTATTTCAAGATCGATGGAATAAAAATGTTTTTCTTATTTCTGTTAATGCTTCCCAACACTTTTGTCATTGTTCTGCTCTTCAGCCTCCTGTGGCACAAGGACACTGAGAAACCCATTATAAAAAGACACACAAGCACAGTACCTCACACTGTTTCTCTCTCTCTCACACTCTCACACTCACACACTCACACACACGGAGTTTGGCTGCACTGAGCCTTGTCATTGCATGGGGGAACATCTGTGTCACTGTTGTGGTAACAGTTATGGTGAGACTTCCATCCTCTTCCATATTTTTCCAGCGAGCTCTCATAAATAAAATGAGCACAAACTCTGAAATGCAGATTGCGAGTTGTTGGTATGAATTACGTGAACATTGTGTTCCTCCACCACCAACCGCAATATATGACGATCCCATAAACTGGACTTTCCATTCCCTTGTGTTCATCATATATAGTAATTGTTAGCTGTGTTCAGGCAATTGAAAGAACTCTGCTTGAGGTTAGGCAGCTAACACAACTTGGTTATGGTTAAGCTTGAACGTGGGCTGAAGTTTTAAACTTTATTCAGAGTGGAATTCTTTTTAGTAAAGGTTAGAAACCGGACCCATGCTCATCAAACTACTTCAGAAAGTATTCCGTTCCATTACAACTGTATTCCATGTCGCAAGAATGACTGTGTTGTGCTATCCTCATTGTTCCACAGCTCCACCCTAATTAGCATATTTAGCAATTTAACTGGCAAAACAAGAATTTTTTGGAACATTTTGAAAATGGTTTAGAATCGGATTGTGCTGTAGGAGTAGTTTGGGACATGTCTAGTCATGTTTTGATACTGTATGAAACACTGAATTAAATCAGCTGAATCAAATCTGGTCACATCATCTGGTCCATGTGAAAGAAAGCTGCTACTTTTCAGAACTGCCCTCTAATCCTACAAGCAAGTATTTAATCATCAAAAGATATTTATTTTTTGGTGGATTACTCCTTTAAATTTATGGCATTAATGAGAGTTTAATTAGTTTGTGTTACCTGTTCTAGACTTGTTGAGAAAAAACCGTTTCACCCCAAGGTCTATTTAGTGGCCACTTGTCGTGCAACTGTGGATGTTTCAATTCCCATTTTTTAAATTTTTATTTAAAAAAAAAAAAAGGGTCATTTGTGATATGAGTGAAAGCTCCACAAAAGCTACTAAATGTACCTTGAGGTGACTTTGTTTTGTTCTGCTGTTTCCAAGGTCAAGAGTGAACTCTGAAGCTGTACTAGACTTAGTTTTAAAGATGAGAGCAATAATAATTTTTATGCTGTTCTGCAAGTTTTGAAAGTATTTTCAAAAAGTTATGTAATGATTAAATGTACTGTAATGGAAACATAACAACATGGTCTAAATTATAATCTAGTTTACTGTATTTTACATGTCAGTTAAGATTTAATTGTGTTGCACCACATTTATACCTCACGTTATTAACACAGGCAACACTTGGTAGCATTACTTGTATTGAATAAGGTCGTGTCACATTGAGTTAAATTCCAAAACACACAGAGCCAGAAGTAACCAAAACTTTGAAAAACTGACTCATAAACACTGACGGAATTAAGCTATGTTTGCTAATTTTGCACAAGACTAAAATCTGAAAACCACAACTCACCTTAAAAACTCCTTTTCTAGCATCCTGCTAAGATGCTTTAAGCATGAGAAGATGTCTCCATTTCTGAGGCGATTATTTACAGTACAACACACAAACTAGCCCGCTTATTAATCTGGCTGCGTCTTAGAAAAGAATGAAATCGGAGATGATTAAACTGCCAAGTCATCCCCAATGTTGTTGGCTCACCTGCACGAACACATCTTGAACACGAGATGAAGAGGAAAAAGAAGCAAGGTGAGTTGAGCAGAGGACAATATCAGAGCAGGGGTGAGGAGAGGAGCAGAAAAGCGGTTGATGGCAACAAATACACTACATAACCTGAGGTGGCCCCTGCTGATTTTACAGTGGTACAGTGAATCCGTGAGTTTAGAGTCTAGAAGTGATGACTTGGACCATCCATCTCTCTTCTGGTTGGAGCTGGGCCAGGTCTGGAGCAGGTCTTGTGTTTAGTGTCTGTCCTAATATCTTTAATGTGGCTGAGTCTGCTCTCAATGAACCATTTACCTCACAATCCCTGGTCGTAACTTATCTGCCGGCTTCTCTGAAACATGCCGCCTTCCCCTCCCCCACTCCCCCTTTCCTTTACTTAACAAGGTCAGGAGACAGGGGGGGGAGAAGACGTTTGTCACTTGGCTGTCAGGGGCAGAGGCTGCACACTCGCCGCGGTTTGCGTATATTGGTATCGGTGTATGTGTGTGTTTCTGGGTCTGTAGATATGGAAAATCTATTGTGGTTGCGAGCTAAAGCTTAGCTCATTTTTTGACCGGGGATATCTGTGTGTGCACCAGTGTGTGAGTGTGCACGGCTCAGTAAACTGTATGTGTGATTATGTGTGGGTGTCTTTTTGAAGCAGTGTGATTACCTGTGGGTGCTCATGTTTCTGTGCATGTGCACTTTCTATATTTCATGTTTTCATAAATGGTTGGAGGTGAACGAGCTCTGTGCATCCCCGAGCACAATATTTGCATTCTCTAAAGTACCTGTAGGCCAGGGTCAATGATGGCCTTACTGCATTAGATATGAGGGCTTTCTGGCTGTTAAGGGTTTCTGAATAAAACTTCTATACAGAATTGCACCATAAAAAGAAGACTTCCTTTAGAAAAAAGAGGGCCTGACAATGGAGGGTTTTGCAGTGAAGTGGCAGGAACAGTAACTCCTCTTCAAAAAACCATAACTGAGCCCAAACAAAAATAATTTATCTGAGTATTAGCCCAGTTTCCACAGCTCTGTCCCTCTGTTGCTGCTTTCTGTTATTTGGTTATTTGGTATTTGGTTGGATCTATTGGTTTTGGTTAAATGTTCTAACTGTTTTGGTTCCAGGGTTTGTTTTATTTAATGCTAGGCTTAGAAATTCTTTTTTTTTTTTTTTTTTTTTTTTCAGAGGGTATATTTTGTCTCCTCATGCTGATCTTTTTTAAAATAATACATTGCTATTGTGTACTGGAAAATGAACACTCGATTTACACCACCAAATGTGTTTTAACTTCTTTCCCCACAGTTGGAAACTGGCAACAGGCCTCACAAAAAAAGATCAAGACATTTTCCTTTCACTGTCGCCGACGAGTCCATCCTATACTCCTCCACTGTTGACTTTTTTACTGTATTGGATGTTTCACATTTTGTTAAGGCAGTAGTTGGTGCGCAAACAGCTTTTTCCTTCTACTCCCTTCTGTGTGGTCTTCTGTGCAAAACGGTTTCTTTCACCCCAAGCACATGATAAGTGTGTTATATAAGTATGTCATGTATCACTTACAGCGGCTCACACTAACAACAATGACTGACTGCGTGAAAGCTCGGATTCAGTTCACCCAAATTTTTAATAAAAAAATAAAAAATAAAAGATTAAAAACTTGAAAAACATTTTCTTACTTACCCCTGGTGTTGTGTAGCTAAGCAGATATTTTGGTATTCTCTGAAGTTTCTTGAGAAGTTGAATGGGAAAAATATGGATGGTGCTCATTTGGTACCGTCTCATCCACTATAGAAAAGTTCAGGGACGTGGCTGTTCAATGCTCTTTAATTGAGGTGGGGCAATTAACCAGGTGTTCATTTGTAAAACCGATCAGTTGGTCTTCATCCTTGTCTTTTCTCTTATAACACCAAAACATGCTGTTTGAAAACAGTTCAGATAGAGCATAGATTTCACCTTTGTGTCACTTGTCCAAGTAAGTTTTCTAGTATGGTGACTACAAGGCCCAGAATTGTCTCAATGTGGTGCACTAAGCCATATTTTTCTCATTACTGCCCCCTGAAAAACACCCAACTGGGACTCGACGTTTGGCGGGAACCACAGTTGTAGTTGTAGTGGGTGTTTTTTTCCCCCCAATGGCCACAAGGGGAAACAATTACCCAGTTCCAGACAAAAATAAACTTCCACAAACAACTCAAAGGTGAAATTTATGCTTTATCTGAAGTCTTCTCAAACAACTTTTTTTCAGTTTTACAGGAGAAAAGACTTCAAGGATGAAGATTAACTGTTTGGTTTGACAAATGTATGTCTGGTTAACTGCCCCACCTCCAATAGAGGGCATTGCGCAGCCACTTCCCTGAGCTCTGCCATGGGAACTATGGGAACGACTGGGGCTACGGTGCTCACAGCCCTGAAAAGTAACATTTGAAAATTCACAACAGTAGTGTGTCTTTCCAGAAACAATGTCCCTGAGTGGAATGTCGAAGGTCATCTTTGTTTTGCAGAGTAGGTGGTGCTAGCAGCTTGGTGTTGTTGAGACTACTTGTAGGGCTAGCCGTTGCAGCTGGCGAGCTAAACCCTAACATACTAGCAAGCTGGGAACATATAGCTCCTGTCAGTCACAATGGCTCCTGGTTTCTTACCGTTTTCTCTGCACTGTGCTGTGTACGGCCCCCTAGCATTTTTTTCTCAGGAATGTACATCATTTCATTCAATAATGCGTTACTGAGGAGGTGAAAAAAGGTCCCCGAGCTAGTTAGCATGATGCCTGTCAGTTAGCAACTCATTAATTTCACACAGTTTATTCAAAAGACACATTTGTGCCTGTATCATTACTGCCTGCCAACTATGCTTCTTTTGTGGTGAAGTTTATACTCCAGAAGAGGAGGTAGGACGGTGCAACACAGCTAATACGCTAAGAAAGGCTTCCTCCATGGACCGTCCACCTCTCTTCCCTCAGAGGTCATAACCATCAGGACGGCTTGTGCTACTGGTCAGTGGTTGGAATGCGTGTGTCAACATTCGAAAAGGTTGAACTCAACATGAAAGATTTGTGTGGATTTACTTGGCCCCTGCGAGCGAATCCACTGACCACAGTGGAAGAATTGATTTTGCCACAAAATTTGACCATTTTGAATGTTTTTGTGGTCCAAGCCATTACTCTGGATAGTGCACAGACCTCACTGTCAACAGTTTCTTTGTAGAACATTCCAATGAAAACTGTCCACAGAGAGGTCTGTAGATTATCCAGAGTAACTGGGAGATACAGGTATTTCAAAACCTGCTCAAACAAAACCACAACAATCTAGTTTGATACCATAAGAGGTAAGTGAGACAATGTGTTTTTCTGTACTTTGGGTGAATCGACCCTTAGGATATGTCAGAGCAGTCATGCAGTTCGGTTTTGAACACAACTGCAGTTTTTCCAAGCATCACTGTGCTCCAGCAACAGGCCTTTAGAAACTCTATTAGGCTGAACAGTTGATATGCATTAGCAGCACTTACGGTAAGTAACAGGACGACACCTGCACAGACAAAAGCAGACTATCTGCTAAACACCTTTCTAATGACGGTATTTGCTTCCTGCACAGACTGAGAGCACAAGAAAAAGGGGAAGTGTGTTATTATTGAACATAAGAACTGGTGAGTGCATCTATAAAGCCATTAGTTTCTCACCCCGGTGCCTGTCATGCAGCACTGAATCTGTTAATATCTGACAAACCACTAATATCGCACGTAGCTGTTTTTGCTGTCAGAAATGGTCTCAGCCGTAATGTCTTTTTAATTTCCAGTTTCACTGAGCGGGGGGTTGTTGTGCAACGCAATGGCGATTTATAGAAAGCAGAGTTGTCATCTTTAGCCTTTGGTCTCCTTATAAACAGCCTCATGCAGAAATGGATGGAGTTGACATTTACCGAGTGTACGACACAGGCTCACAAATGTCCCCATTCGTGACCTGACATTCCTTGGAGAATTAACCGTAACATTTAAGTTGCAATCCTTAAGATTTCGGTCCTGGTTGATCTGACAACAGCCGTGGTTACTGGTGGTAGCTCCAAGTTCAGTTTAATACTACAGCTATCACTCCTTCAGCAGCCACTTTGTCGGAAGTACGGCAGAGAAGTGTCCGGTGTATCTTTTATAAAAAATTGCCAAACAAACCCATATTGTTTCAGTCAATATAACTGACCTTTTTTCATCATACCATGAGCAACCGTGATTTGATTTCATTAAGCACATGGCGTTAATAGTTTTCCACACAGCGGGGGTGAAGTAAAAGGTGTGTGCAGCCTGTTGCTTGCAGCTCTTCATCTAAAAGCTCACTGTCAGTGCTCCCTCTTTTTCTGTTACACCTTTGTAATATTCAGAACCTATCCGCTGATGAAAATGCCCAAAATTACATTGTGTTGTTTCGTAGACGCATTTTAGATGAACGATCATGGTCAGCGCTAGCCACGCTGGCACATATATAATGTTTCCTGTGCTTGCTTGACAGTAAAAGCAACACAGAGTTAGGTTTCCATTAACAGTAACTTAGTACAGCCCTGACACGGCTGTGGGAGAGTGAACAGTAAGCAGCGTTCTGAACGGGCTGATATCACAGAGATAATATTACAGGCTAACGCTGGATTAGATGGATGCCTCATTTCCCGTGATTCCCTCGTGCATGCGAAGACGATTTGAACTCGGAGAGGGAATGGCAGACTCCAACACTAACAACGAACAATATTGAGAGGTAGTTACCAAATGTAAATAGGCTGAACAGGTCTTGGTGCTTAAATTAAATGGTCTACCTTATGGAAAGCAGCTCTTTGTCCCAAAATATCCCCACAATGTGACTTTGTGAACAGATATGTATCACATCATGATTTGACTATGAACACACGCACATGTACACAGATAAGGTGAGAGAGAGAGATTGATGGGCAAACACAATCACTTGGACAAAAACACAAATACCATCTTATCTCTCCCCCTCTTTCTCTGTCTCTCTTGCACACACACAGTCGCACACACATATTGTCACACATACACAGACACCCGACTCGCACAGATCTACTCACAGCTAAGCTGTCAACTGGGTCTATTTTCCTTTAATCAAATCTTAAAAGGCTGCCTCTCTCTTTGTTAAACACACACGAACGCACGCACGCACGCACGCACACACACACACGCGAACACACGCACGCACGCACACACACACAGCGAGAAGGTGTAATGTTATCCAAACAGCCAGCTGTCTTGTTGTGTCAGGCTGGTTGCTCTGTTGGCTGCAGGCCTGGGAGAAGGCTTACTTAGAGAAAACAGACACTCACTCTACATTAGACTGACTCCCGTCAATGGACTGGACCCAAAGCCTGCACACACACACACACACACACACACACACACACACACACACACAAACACACACACACTTTCTCTTGCACTCCCTACTGAGCAGAGAAAGTTTCACACACACACATGAATTAACAGGGACATTCTCTCTCCTCTTGGCTCATTCCCTCACGAACCCTTGCACACACACACTTTTATGCACACACAACACACACACACAAACACGGACTTTTCACGCAGTGTAACATGAGTCCGTTCAATTCTTGTCCAAGCTTTGGTTGCTAGGGGCAACATGTACCTTGGGGGCAAATGTAATCGAGTCTTTTGGTAGGGATTTCACACACACACACACACACAAATTTGAGTCTACGTACGCATGCACGAGCAAATTCCGAAGCACGAAAAGCTGGCAAGTTTTTTATAAATTGTTAAATATTTGCAGAGGCAATCCTAAACAGGAGGTGACATTTGGTCAGTCATGTTACAGAAACATAGCCTACTATCGACTCACACTCAAACCCGCACGGAAGGAGTTTAAACCTGCTCATCTTCCTCTTCCTCAAGTTGCGCCCTCGCAATCCGTCCGTCACCTAATTTTTCAGCTTCTCCTTCGCGACATCGTCCTTCGCTTCACAGAAATTTCTCGGAGACCTCCATTTGATGAAGTCACACGACAGAAAACGGGTTAGTCTGTGACCTCAAATCAACCCCTAGTGGTACCCAGCAGGAACTGCAACAACAAGAGAGAGGATCGGACCTCCTACTAGACTACCCAGTACATTTATTTATTTGTTTGTGCAAAATCAATCATCATGCTAAAAGACATTCAATGATGAAAAATAAAAGGACTTATGCAAGGAAGGAGGGAAGCCAAAGAAACTTTTATGAAGTCCTACACAAAACCAAAAAAGAAAAAAAGAAAAAAAACTGGTGTAATCAATCACTACAAGCTTAGGGCAAGTAAATTATACCTTTTATTAAATACTCTGAATTTCCTCTGTGTAGGGAAGGAGCTCTACAAATAAACTTGCCTCGCTTTTCCCTCCCGATACCTGCCCGACGCCATTGCTCTTGCACTTTCCAAAATTTAAAATCTGTGCAACTGAATGGAATCATTTTTATGTGAGGTAACACAAGGCCGCGTGAGTCTGCAGCTCACCCTGACTGACAGAGGGAGCACTGAATTTTATGACGTTGGACAAAGAAATTGTATTTAATGTGGATCAGTCACATCACGGTCCACAACTGACCCACTTAATACAGTCAGTATTCGTGTCCAAACCACCGTATCGGATCAGTGTATCCCTACTTGCCTGTAAATAACGCAAACAGAGATCCAACAGAAAGGTCTGGGGAAGAAATAAAAACCATTGAATAAATACTGGAAGATTAAAAATATTCCTTTCTCTTCTTGCTTCTTTGGCTTGATTACAAAGATTTTTTGCCTTCATAGCTGACCTGTTTCTGTTCATCCACTCAAGGCCCCATGCTGCACGTGGTGAAATCGTTAAGATAATCATTGGGCCACTCGATAACTAGCCCACAGAATAACCCCTTACGGTTGTACACTGAATGCACAGCATAACTGGTGTCTTGTTATCCCACCTGTTCGTCTGTCTGTAGCCTGAAAATTTCAAACAATTGTACAAAAAAAAAAAAACTGTTTAAATGGAGCAAGGCGTGAGCACTAGTTCAGGCCAAATTTTCGAGTCACATGACACATTCGATTCCCCACAATAAACTGTATGTTCAACACACATTTTGCAATAAGGCCGGCTTACTTAAGCCATCATTGCTCTCCTCACTACTTTGCTTTGACAACACTGTGTTGTGTATTATGGTTCTGTGCTTTTGTCACAGTAAAAATCAAATGCATTGCCCTTTCCAACATGCAGCTGTGAACATTGTGGCAGCTCATGTGGGATGCAGCTGTTCTGACCTGCACTGGAGCAGCCTTTCTGAGCCATCCAGTGTCCCTTTTAAGGATGCTGCGGTGCAGAGATGCATCATTCTCTCGAGTTTAATCAAGAACCGGCAGTCCAACAAACAAATGAGAGATCCCTTGATCTCATAGCGGGAGAAAATAAAGATTCCCCACTCAGTAAACAAAGAGAAACAGATGATGGACAGCTCTCATGCTCCTCTGGGGAACACTTCCCAAGAAGGACATGTTCTGACTCCTGTTAGCTTTTAATAAAAAAAAAAAAAAAAAAAAAATGCCTCAGTCACTTTCATTAAACTCTTGCACATATGCCCAAGATTCTTCACTCAGAGCACTTCAAAGGGCAGCCACGGTCTGACGCTGCCATCTTTAAAGGGCAATAAAGGCACATTGATTCACAACAGATTCAGCAACACAGAGAGAGGGAGAGAGAACAATTTTAATATTTAAATCAAAATGTCGTGGGAACACTGTCAGTTGACTCTGTTTTGTATATTAGCTGCTTAAAAAGCATCTTCTCCATATGTCAAATATCCAGTTCCAACACTAAAATAAACATGTTCGGTACAGTGACACTGATGTATGAGACAACAACTGATAAGTGACGACAGATCGTTCAAGTCCGACTTCTGCCTTCTGCGGAAAGCTCTTGTTGTTTCTACCTTTATCAGAGTTGTAATGAATTCACACTTTAAGAAAAGCCAACTCACACGCCTACCCACGTTAGCACCATACCAGCAAGACAGAGGGATGAAATTAAATTTATAATGAAGAATACAGTGTACAAACTGTAATTTGACTGCTATTCTATTCTATTCATGCCCCCTTTCTTCTCAACCCTGTCTCATTGTCTCCTTCCATCTCTTCTTCTGGTTACTTTACAGTCCAGCCAAGACAAGCCAGAAACACACTAAATTCATCTAATTCACATAAAAGCCTTCGAATGGTATGTATGTATTGTATGTTTTGGTGCCTGAGGCATTCAGACTGAATGTCATGAATGGCTTCTTGTTCCCAGCTGTGAAATGTCATTCTGTTTCTGTTAAAATGTCACTGAATTTATGAGAAAAAGATAAATGATAAAAAGAATGGTGCAAGGTTTTTTTTTTTTAAATCCTATTGTGGATTTCGTAAATGTGTATCAGTTTGGTAGATGTGGAAGAATACTAGGTCAAAAGCTAGTACATGGCTGGACCGTGTATGATCAATATGCGAAATTGAGGATGTAGTTGAGAACTGTTGTGGAACCGCTGTAAAACAGCTGTCAGTGAAAAGTAGCTAAAGCTTGCTCGAAAAGTCAGCGAATGTTCGCAGACGACGTACTACGGTCATTAGCATATTCATGATGTCACCACGTCATATTTGCATTCTGCCTAGTGTCAGCCAGTGTAAGTGTTTCAGCCCCTTATCTGTTTGCTTCTCTCCTGCTGTCTGTGGTCACATAAACAGTATTTTAATACATCCGAGTTCCCAATAAACACGTTTTTCCGTTTCTGTTGTCAGACAACGGAACACGTAAGAAACAGTGACTGAGACGCGGCCCATTATGACCACATGATAACCAGCAGTTACTTCCGAGCCATTTCCAAGCTGCTGCTCTACACCGATAAAATCCCGATCTTATAAATCGCGACGTCGTCTGACAAAATTGCCATAAACATAAGTTAAAAACAACGGCTGTGCTGTGATTCTGGCTATAGTTACTTGAAAAACGATCACTTAGAGAGAAAGTTAGAAGCTCATCAAGGAATCGTCAGCTGAGAGTTTGTCAGACCTGTGCTTGCAGAGGGCAAGGCCGACCCCTTGCTCGCGGGGCAATACTGGTCAATTTCCTCTACAGAACGTGGCTAAGGTTCATCCAAAAAGTTGATAGATTTGTCGCTTTGATGCATTTTTGAAAAAAAGTTGGCAAAGGGGTGTGAAAAGTCGGTAAATGTAGCGACAAAGGAGCTATTCATTTTGAAAGAGCAACGGCCAATGGGGATAGCTGACCAGTGCTGTAACTTCATCAGTCAGTCGGTCAGCAATAGAGTCAGTCAGCCTTGCTGTTGCGGTCCAGCTAAAAAAAAAAAACGAAAAGTGTCTGCATGGACGATAGGTAAAACCTTGTGGTAGCGGTGGTAGGGTCTGAATATAATCATGAACAGTGGTGCTGCTACATGCAGACTAATTATTCATATTCATTTTACCTCAACTAATGTTGGAATCATGGTGATAGGTGCAGCATCCCGATCCACTAGCAGCATCTTTCCGTGTCAACATTTCTATACTGGATCTGTCGTAACAGGTCAACAAGGTTGACCCATTCCAAGGGCGCATTTGTGTTAGTGTGTGTCTGCCTTTAAAATACTGAGTGTGTGTGTGTGTGTGAGTGTGTGTGAAGGAGAGTGACTTTGAGGCAATTAAACGAGACGGCAGATTGCCAGGTATCTCACAGTAGTACAATCTAATAATACTGCTTCGAAAGCACATTATCGTTCTGTCTGTAGTCTAAATTCACTGTCCCTCGCTTCAACCCCTTTTTTTCCCCCTCACCCTTCTCCTTTATTTCTGTCTGTCTCTCTTCCTCTCAATGCCTCCATCTCCTGCAACTCTCAGCACTTCTCCAATTCCAATTATTTTTGCTGGCATGACAAATGATGCTCCTCAATCCTTCCACAAAAAAAAAAAAACAAAAAAAAACATGTCAAAGAAAGCAAACACCTGTTCGTACAGTATTGTTTCACTCTAAGAAACTTACAGCGTGGGTGAGCTGGTGCTCTTCTGCCTAGTTCAGCATGTCCTCTGGGAAAAATGTGCGTAACTAACCAAGACAAATTATTCACAATATGAGTTGGGCTGAGGTAGCTTGAATGTTTTTGCTACAATATGTCTGTGTGTGTATTTGTTTATGAAGATTGTATAGAGCACACTGAGCTGCCTGACACACACACACACACACACACACACACACACAAACAGACTTGCATTCATCTCCTGGAGACTTACCCTAACCACTACTGGCCCACAAACACACACACACACACACACACACACACACACACACACACACACACACAGACGCAGACGCACACAAACACACAGCCCTCCATGCAGTACTCTTTAATCCGTGGCCCTTGAGAAATCCTCAGATACAGATACAGCAAGAATCACGAGCCGTATAAAACAGTACAGCTTAACCACCTGGGATGAGAGTGTGAATATTTCAGTAGGTTTTGTGTCTTTGCGTGTGTGTGTGTGTGTGTGTGGGGGTGGTGGGGGAATTGTGGAAAATAATCAACTACATTTACTCAAGTAGTCTACCTACTGTGAACATAATTCCAAAAAAAAAAAATGTACTCATTTATTTTATTTGCCCCTTATATTACTTTGCACTTCCACTCCACCATATTTCAAAGATAAATAATTGACTTTTCACCTTGATATAGCCGCTGTATGTTAAAGGAAGAAACTGTTATTCGCTTTTATACATTGTTTATACTAGTCTCACGTCTGTGCTTTAGGTATAGAGGTAAAGCCAGCAGGTGTCTAGACACATTAACAGTCCTTTTTTACTTTTTGGCTTTTAAGCAGAAGGTGTCAGAAGATTCGCCACAGGTGTTACTGGCTTTTTGATCCTTTGATATCTCTCTTCCTATTAGCCAAACGTATGCACTGCGTGTGTGTCTGCATGTTCTTCAAGTGAGACAGGAACATGTGCAGGCTGTGAAAACAAATTAGCCTCCTGGGAAAATAAACACTATATATCCATTTACTACTGAGATGTAGAATTTACCAAGTGATGGATTGTTCAGCCATTAATAGGGAATGTGAGCGGGGTTTAGATTATCATGAGACAGGTTACTTTGTCTACCTTGTTTGTTTAATCCACAGACAGTTAAATTAAAACAATTTGTGGTTTAAAGGGGATTTGCACATTGCAATGGCATAATGAGTACTTTCACTACATTAAGTACATTTTGATGATAATAATACACAAACAATCTTGAGTGAACTATGCAACTGAGCATGTGTGTGTCTGTAAAGTAAGTGTAAATGTGTATCTGTGTGGGTTAATATGTGTGGGTGTGTATACGAGATTCTGTAAGTGTGTGCTTTGAGGTATGTCCTTGTTAAGAGAACTGACAGGGTAAAGTCCAAGGTGTGTGTGGCAGGGTGGGAGAGGCTGGTGTGACGAGGCCCCGGCAGCGGTGAGCTCTGTGTGGGCAGGAGGACCGGGGAGCTCAGCCTGTCTCCATCCATCAGCGCCGCAGTCTGCTCCGCAAACTGGCACCTCCGCTGATGTAGGAGAGGGCTGCCGGATGACTAACAAGAAGGCACACACTGGTGTGGACGCACACGCACGCACGCACACACACACGCGCGCACACACACACACACACACAGAGCAACAGATATACTGTGTAACCCTGTATACTCATACAGTCATACACCAGTAGGAAAACCTGCACAGAAGTAGGAGTGTGTGTGATATACCGGTAGTGAACACACACACACGCGCACAAATGATTATCAATTCTCACAACACAAATACTCAAAAATGCACATTCACTTTAATTCTCCACTTGCATTCTTATTCTTCTCTCTTATACACACTCATATAGCTGCAATCACTTACTCAGTCTCTCTCTCAAATCCTTCGAATCTCTCTCACTCACACACACACACACACACACACACACACACACACACACGCCTACAACCTACACACTTCCTTTCTGACCTGCTCGAATGTCACAGTATATCTGTCACCGCAGTCCCTTCCGATCTCGCACCTTCTCGCCAGCGAGCTCTGACTGATGTTGCCGACTGGTTTTTCTGATGAAACCGACATCAAAGCTGATCTGATCATTCATCAAATACCCCCACACTGACGCAAGCTAATTAGCTCATTTAAAATAAAAAAAATACAATAATAAAAAAAACACATTTGCAAGTACTTAATGCAGATCGATTCAGGGGAATATGTAGTGGGTGTAATGAAACCGAATGCCCATGGGGACCTTTGCATTAGCATTCCTGATGCATTCCAAATACAGTCTGTTTACTTTAACTTCAGGGGGAGAAAAGGGATTTTTTTGATGTGCACTAGGGATGATGCACTGGTTCATGCATTAATCATCCGTTTGAATAAAAGCTACACTCCCACCTCTCTTAGGTTCACTGCCAAAGTTTTAAAATTCAAGCATCAGCATTTATCAGGTAGAAATCTGTGAATTTAGGAATGATATTGGGTGCTATTGAAAAGTCAGGAGGTGCACCGTTAACTATTTATCTATTAGCTATGTTGTTGGAAAATTGTTCTTTAAACGTTTGCAGTTTTCGACTGGGAAACAGTCACTCCTTGCAACTGCATTATGACTTACTGGTAACACAACGAAATGTCCACCTATCTTTAACAAGTTTTAAGTCCCTGAAAGTTGATTTGTAATACCAAAAATTATGCCTAAAAAGGTGGGAGATCAATTTTAAAACTCACCCTATGCTTTGGAGGATAGTTGGCGGTAACATGGCGAACATGTGATTTGTAGACCACAGGTTAAAACGTGAAATCACCAGTATGATCCTTTGGCTGGGCTCAGAGTTTACCAGTGAGCTGGAAGCGACAGGTGTTACATTTGCCCCAGACAACATGATCTGAGGGAAATACTACGTTTTGCTATTGTTTGATTTAAAAAGAGTGAAAACCTCAGCCATCCAAGACTTGCAGGCTGACTTCTGAACAGCAAACTTTTTAATGTGACTACAGTTTCATTTGTTTGTCTTGTCTGTGTCCCTATCTGACAGCATAGCTCATCAAATGAGTGCTCTTTGATAAATCATTACTCTCCTGAATACAGATTTGTTTTTGTTTTTTTCCACACAGCACAACCAAATGAACGTGACTGAAAGCCAGCACTGGCAGTGTAATGTGGCAGCCTTCCTGGCCTGCGTGTCTACCACATTTATTGCTGTTCTAGACGCTTCCAAGCCAAATGTTACGAGAGTGACGAGAAACACGAGGGAGGTGCAAGCGGATGAAAAAAGGTGTGTTGTTTAGAGTATGTTGTGGGTCAGTTGCCCAAAAAAGGAGAAGCATGATGGCAGAGATGCAGATTTGATAGATCCATAATTCCTATAGGTGAGGTTTCCACTGGTCACTACACCACCAATGTTATAGAGGCTGAATTGTAATGAAAGTAAAAAAAAAAAAAAAAAAAAAAAAAGGGTATTTCAGCCTCTAACTCTTAAAAATGTGCTTGGACTTTACTTTTGAGGAAGAGAAAATGTTTTAATATGCAAACATTCTGGTGTTGACAGAATCTTGACTGAGTGAACTTGCATTTCTTATATATTTTTCATTGCATGTTTACATATCATATATGCAGAGCTGTCTGTTAAGTACATCTCTCTGGATAGGGTGCCTATAAACGGCTTTTTACTTATTTCAAATCGGGGTAGACAAGCAGATGTTGTCTTTCCTCCAGAAGACATGGAGTAAACAAACTTAAAGATTCTGCCTCTGTGTTTTCCTGCATAGAAAACCTTGAATCTCCCTGTTCTTATCTTTCCCTCCTCTTTCACTCCCTCTAGCTCCCACTGTCTTTTTTTTTTTTTTATATAAAACTTATTTTCATCTTCTCCTGTTTCCATCCTTCTGTTCTGCCCTGGATGACACTGTGCCAACTACTGATCTGGGCACACAAATCCACACTGTGTCTGTGTTTTGTTACACTGTCCAGTGAAGACATGAAATACACACACACACACACACACACACACACACACACACACACACACGCCACCTTTAATAGGGTACCCACTCTGTATCTATTCCTGCAAACACCGGAACACATCATGACAGTATTTATACACACACGTGCATCCCTCTTTCTATCAATCCTATCTAATTGGTTTTCCAGCATTTTCCATTGGTTGCCAGCCAACATCCTTCTCCCTACCTGGAAGTAACTCCAAACCTAAACACAGAGACTGTTTTATGTGATCAGGTGTCTCAAATGTTGCCATGTTCTCAGGAAACAAAGTGCAGTCTCTTCGGGACGCCTTTTGATGTTCTTAAGGTCTGAGTACATTTGCAATGCACCTGCAGTTGGACGAGTGATGTAATAATCACTGGGCACAACAGCATTTTCTAGTTTTTCAAATTTGAAAAAGTGATTCATAATTCAATACATTTGAAAAGAGAAAAAGTACTGCTCTGGTTACAAACATTGTATTAGAAAAATACTCAAGTTCTTGGGAACTACCAAATTGTTTTTAACTGGACCATTTTTAACAATATATTTTAACTGTATCCATCATGTTGTAAGAGTTTCAAAAACCCAACCAGTGTCATGAAATTAAATATTTTTGTGAGCGACAGAAAGCTTTTACGAGACAGAGGAAATATACTCGTTAAGCTCCCACATGAACAACATGAACTGATGTCACTTTTTACTTGATACGACCAATGTGTCATAAAAAGTATTGGACAGTGAGCAGTATATGTGTGTTGAAATGCCGCCAGAACACCAAAAAAGAAGTGTCTGTCAGTTCCAGGAACTGTAACAATGTGGCTTGACCAAACCTGGCTGGAAGACATCCAATAAACCAAATGCAACAATGAAAATCTGGTTTGGACCAAAGAAAACTTCCTGAATATTCTGTTAAGGTCATAAAGCTGAAAAAGCAAACAAGACACTGTGGTGTAACAGGCAGCCAGCCTATTGTTTAGAGGTATTCACTGACCATCGGCAGCTACCTTAACATCGGCCCGTGTGACTGCCGAAAGCACAGACTCGCAGTGAGGCGGCAGGGATCACACACACCTTTCAGCTGAACCACATGATCCCTAACTGTAGGTTTACCCGTTGCAAATGTTAGCAAGCTCGGTAAGAAGACGCGACTTAAATAAGACAACTATGGTGTCACCAGAAGGCACATTTTTGGTGGAAGCTAGCCGCCTCCCCTAAGCTCCATCCCCATCTGTCCATTTAACGCCCAGTGGCAAAACTGTTATCAACTCTCCATCAAACTCCCTCCAAACAAAAAAGCTTACCTCCCAAAATGCCGAAACGTAACTAGGTTTAGTAAATTTAATTTATTCTAATGATTCTTACTGATCCTGTTACTAGTAATCACATTACTGTAATGCATTACTGCCCATCACCAGACATGCAGGAAAATACAGTTTGTCAGGGTCTTCCAAAAGTGACCCACACGAACATTTAAACTCATCCGGACGTGTCCCTGATCTGCCGACTCTATGGTTATGGGGTGACTCAGTTATGATGAAGGCGAGGGAAAGTCTGTTTTTACGATTAAAAAAGTGCATCCTACGATACTAAATCCCCATCCTAAAGTGTCACTGCCTTTAAAGAGCCAAATGAAGCTGGCAGTTAATGCCTCACAGACTCTGCACAAATCTGTGCCGTTAAAGGGTAAACCCGGACTGAGGCTGATCACTGGAACAAGACCGGTACCTGCCTCATGGCAGATCATCAGGCTGGTTAGGTGTGCTACCTGTCAATACACCAGAATGGGTCTTGTCACTGCCTGACTGAATCAATCTCACACACACACACACACACACACACACACACACACACACACACACACACACACACACACACACACACACACACACACACGCATTTCTGTAACTCGCTCTCAGACACATAAGCAAACTCTGATAATGTGTTTGTTGAATAAACACTCTTGCTTACTTTCACGACACAGTAACAGTACAGACAAACACATAGACACAACAGTGCATGGACCAAGTGGCACGTATCGCCTTCAGACTTGCAAACAAACGCAAAAACGTTGAGCAAACAGATTAAAAATTGGGTGAAACATTTCTCTCATACACACACAAACACATGCGCAAAGAAAGGAATCGTCTTCCGAGTATAGCACATAATGCAGACTGAGGCTGGAACCCATTTCGGCAAATGTGATTAGCTCAACACACGCCATCTCATTAAGAGATTGAATCTTAATGCCAGCAGTGTTTCAGTGTGGGAGCACTATTTGGCAGGAAAGCAGGCCCAGATGCTTATCAGTGTCTTGATTCATACTGCAGCCGATCACAAGCTATCAGCAGGACATCAGGGATTCCTCTGAATATATAGCAGAAACGCATAGATTTGAAATACACCGCCCCCCCCCAAACACACACACACACACATTATCAAGCTGTTTTCTAACACATTTACGCAGAGTGGATCCATACGCACACAGCAGCATCTGTTTCAAAATATCCACTTGCTAATTAAACGATCAAAGCAAACTTTTCTTCTATAAGTCATGTACTCTTTTTTTTCTTTCTTTTGTTTGCGTGTATGTTCATCTCTTACCATGTGTGAATGTGTTTGGGTGTAGCACGTGCCTGTAGCCATGTGTGTATGCCATGTGCCATATGCATCTGTATACAGGTAAAATTCTACACACATTTGTGTGTGTATAGCTGTGTGTGTGTGTGTGTGTGTGCAGTACATTTCTTCAGACGATGCATATACAATCCGCAAGCATGTGCGTACAAGTATTGTTAGTGTGTAAGCGTATGTGTCTACATTTGTGAGAGTGTGTAAATCTACTTAAGAGTTTCTTTTTTAGTGCTGTGTTTTTGACCGGTTACGATGACAGCCAACCATAATGTTACATTATAAGTGAATAGACTGCGGAGACGCTGCAGTGAGATGCTGCAAAAAGAATGAGCCACTTGTGAAGGGAGGGTAAGAAGTCAAAGAGGCCGACAGGTTTTTTCTCTATTCAAATTGCAGATTCCATTGAGATGGCCGAGCTGCTTTCCTTCTTCTGGACGTGTAGGTCAGAAATTGTTTGCCTGCACATGAGTCATTTAAGATATTGTTACTCAGATGTGGGGGCTACTATGGCTCCGGGAGTTTCCTTTGGAGTTCGTCTGCCCCAAGTGGTCAAAAATCATTCAGTAGACCTTTACATGACTTTGTTTCACATTAGAATTTTAAACATCAAAATCCGCTGACACATTTCAGCGCAAAGGAACCTGTGCCAAATGAATCCTGCTCTCGAAACAGAGTACTTCAGAACCCCTTTTGTTTTTAGTATAAGTCAATTATCCTCTACAAGCTAAAAACATACGTGATTACTAATGCAGACTACTTAGACACTATTACAGCAGTCCCCTTAGACACTGAAATAGTACCTTGGCTAAATCGTCTTTTTGGTCTAATTCAGCAGATTGCTTTTGGTATAATGATATATGAGATGTGAAGGTCTTAACACATAAAACATACAAAGGAATACACGTAAAAAATATGCACGGTTGTGACGCATTCGCTAAGGTAAAATCTGACCACAGACAGGCAGACCGACCAACCCCCTTCCAAAGTACTCAAAACCGCCTCTGTGGTAGTTCCCGCTACAGTGGGCGTCTCCGGGACCACATTTTGCCGTAATGAGACACACACACACACACACACACACACACACACAAGGTGAAAACAGTACGAGTCCCGCTGTTGGCCCTGCGGCTGGTAAATATGTATGTACATTAAACTGCACTGAAATACTGCTATGTGTACAGAAGACACAAGCACATCTATGATTTCCGTCCGAATCTTTAAAATGACTTTGTGCATCAGAGCGAAGAAAAACAGACTCCGGTTTCTGTCAATTTGTCTTCGGAGTGAAATTATTTTTGCTAATCTCTCTGAACTTCCTCTCTCTCTGTTAAACAATTTGTTTAAGTGAGACTTTCATACAATTTCATATGTGCAGCTGATGCAAACTACCAAGTGTGGGAGGCTGCGGTTGTGAGCAGATGTAACGACTTGACCCCTGCAACCTCGGCTGTCCCGCGTGAGCAAATAAAGCGTCAACATCCGGCTTCGCAGCCCCTCCTCTGACAGCTCCACTTCCTCCTTCTCACAGCGCTCTTCCCCCAACACTACATACACAATGTATACAATGTCTAATGTATATGTAGTGTAGAAACCGTAAATGCAGACAGACAGTTTTTTGTTGTTAGAAAAACGAAAGTGTGTGTTCTGTCGGAGTTACCGCAGCTGTGTTAATGCAGAGTCTGTTCTTCTATGAAACACCAATTCCCCATGTAATAATCTGCCAAGTGTTCATATAACTAAATGTAATTATAAAAACAAAGACACTAAACATTCTGAGTCTGACTGCTTTTTCCTCTGTATCATCCGCCGCACAGGATATGATGCGTTTGGCATTGCCATGTGTTTTAAATAAACAGAAAAAAGAAATTAGTTTGACTGTGGCATCGACTACTGCCACGGCCGACCAGACGCAGTCGAGAGCGGCACTTACAGAAACCCAAACTCAGTCGAGTCGCAATGTTTGCCTACACTGTTTGACTGACAGGTTCTCTCTCGGACGCGCAGCACAGACACAGCACAGCGAAGGGCGCGAAACATAAAGGAACCATGCAGATTACCAGTCTACACACACCATCAAGCAACTATCTCTATAGATAAGACCACCACCAAAGATAACAACTGTTGTGGATGAATACAGAGTACAGTAAGTGTGTGTGTGTGTGTGTGTGTGTGTGTGTGTGTGTGTGTGTGTGTGTGTGATGTTGACAACAAACCCTTTTAGTTTGGACAGATACGAACCAGGAAAGCTCAGCCTGAATGTTAGAATCAATCTTAAAACTAGTTGAGTGAAACTGTATGAACAGAGAGGAAGCTTGATGTTTTGTTTTTTTTTTTCCCAAAAGGAGAATTAAAATCTGAATTTTTGGCCATAGGAGCTATTTTGCACCAAAAAAAAAAAAAAAAAAAAAAAAAAAAAAAGCTGTGGTCAGCTTGTTTTAAATTTAATGACTGAAACTTATCCGCTTTAAAAAGTCGCCCCAGGTCTTTTCTCAGAGACGCTCTCTGACCAAACCAGTGTAACATAAAGATTGGAGCGAGATGTGCTATTTTTTATAATTACTCTACGTACAGTTCTGTTTTTTAAATTACGTGTACAATTACACATACAGACAGGCTGACAAGTGGAAAAACCTGAAAAATGAGTGGAGATGCAGGATGACAACGCCCCAATCCATAGGGCAGGAGGGGGTCACCGAACGGTTGGATGAGTATTACAATGACTTGAATCATACGCTACAGCCTCCGCAGTCACCACATCTCAACCCAGATGAGCAACTATGGGGCATTTTGGACCGATGTGTTAGACAGCGCCCTCGTCCACCATCATCAAGACCCCAAACGAGGGAATATCTTTTGGAAAAATGGTGTTCAACCCTTCAGTAGAGCTCCGGAGACTTGTAGGGTGCAATGAAGCGGTTCTGGCAGCCCGTGGTGGCCCAACACCTTAGTTTATGTTGGTTTTTCCTTTAATTTGTCACCTGTCTATCGAAGTTTCAAAATACCTTCTCATGCCATCACACACACACACGCACCTGTAGCCCATATTTAAAGTCGGTTAACTGTAACGTTCAGGTTCTGTCTCTCCAGTGTTTTCTGCACACTGTGTCCGGGGCGACAGGTGATCACATCCAAAGGAAATCCTGTGCTGACACGCGGTGACATACGGTGAATGAAATCGGGTCAATAATGGTCACTGCCCGCACATCTTTACCACCAACTTGATAAAAAAAACTAGGAAAAGCAAAGGGAAACCAAGTCAGAAAGTGTTTGTGTTGTGTTTCTGTGCGTCTGTGTTTATATGTCTGTATGCAAGATGGATGAGGGGCAGATGGAATTGCTTCTGTTAGACAACAGGAAAAAATGTAAGTGAATGTTTTTACAGAATATTCACTTTTTCCTCAGCAGCCCTGTTCAACTTGCATCACTTTGATACCATGATGTGTGTGTGTGTGTGTGTGTGTGCGTGCGCGCACCATGACCCCAGCTGGTCATTACCGTGAGAACAACAGTCGATATCAACTAAACGCGGTTATATTTTCACAAAGCTGTGTTCCATCACTGCTCGAATCAAATGTTTATTGTTAACGCTTTCTTTGAAAAGTGCGAAAAATGAAGAGGGAAAAAAGAAAAAGAATTTGAGTGGCTGGCACGGGCTAAATCTCGGCTATATCGTGAATAAATGTGTAAGCACTCACACAAAGGCGTGGTAGACGAACGCCCATTCCCTCGGTCTCTCCAACACGTTGTAGAGGTAATTCTGGAGCCGCCGGTACCGCGCGTTCCTGCGGCCGCTCTGGGCGCTGTAGGTCAGCGGCTTCCCCAGCAGGCTGAGCCGGGCGCCCTGCTTCCTCTCCGCTCCCGCCGCACCTGCCGCGGCGGGCGACAGGAGACCGTCGCCGACTCGCGCCGCGCTATTCATCGCCACCCGGCCGGACTCCACATCTCTCAGAGCGTAGTCCTGCGCCCGGCGTCCCGCCGAGGTCTTGAGCCAGAGCCCCGTGCCGCCGCTCTCGTCGCCGGTGTGACTTCGCGGCATGGCATCACCAGCGCAGGCGTGGAGTGCGCTGGGAGACCGGCAGACACTCACATGTAGCCAAGTGCTCTTGCGCCAGGGGTTGCTCGGCTACTTTTATTTGAACCGTACACTGAATAAAAGAAAAGCAGAGGGTGAAGAGTTAAATGTCTAATCTGCTCTCATCTTGTCCCCCCGTGGCCGTTTAAGCTGGTCCACAGTCTGGTTTGGACACATTGGCCATCTGCGCAAGGCTGGAGAAGAGTTGGGTTATGAAGGAGTGGATCCATCCAGACATTTGGCGGGGGGAGGGCGCTCTCCCACCCTCCCACACGCTCCCTCTTCCCAAACTCGCTCGCCGTCTCGCCTCTCGCTGTCAAAGTGCGCGGAGCCTGCCGGTGCTCTTCCGAACGACGGTCCTCCTTTACGCATCGGACGGAGAAGGGCACGGCACTGCCCCCGCCGCCGAAAACCGCTGGACCTGGTGGGCGATCCGCACGTGACCTCCGATTTGAATAATAAATGTCAACTGAAGAAACGTCAAAAGACAGAAATGCACCGATGACGCAGGTTTTACGCAGGCGAGTAAAGTGCCCGATGACAACACGGTCAACGTGATTGTTTTGGTCCATTAATTAGACAATATCCGGGCCGACACGCCGCACTAAGCTCTTCTTCACAGAAATAAAGTCTCCTCTTCTTCTTGGAAGGGGACAGGGAGTAGCTTGTATAGATGAAAACACCGGGGAAACTGGTTTTGGGACTGTGTGCCTAGCCTAGATTTCAGTAGCCCGTCGCATTTGCCAAACTAAAACTTCATCAATACATTGGTGGTGGTGGTGGTGGTGGTGGTGGGGGGGGGCTGAACATCGCTTCGAGATGAGTTCACGTTCAGGAGAATCAGACTTTCGCAGTGAACCACGGCGGGGCTCGGTGGCAGCGGAGACGGCGCGGTCTGCTCGGTCTCAGACCACGTCCGCCCGGAACCAAACACGCTTTCTGATTATGCGGCTAACAGCTGCGTCACTCTCCTACCTACTGACCGACCACGTGACCCGGGGACCCTACCTTTTCTCCTCTTTTCTTTTTTTTCTTTTTCTTTTTTCCCCTTTTCTTTTCTGTTTACTTTTTTTTTTTTTGTGGTTTGGCCACGTCTTTCCAGCCGGTTACTACCAAAGCAATTTGCCCAATTTGCACACGTATGCGTGTCCATTCGAGCGCCGCGGTTTACGGCGAAGCGCATATAGAAAGAGCGTGACTGGGATTTTTTCCTCCGTTTCTTTGAACGATTGCTTTCGCCACAGGACAGAGAAGCGGGCAGGGGGCAGAGGGCAGGGGGCAAGGGGCAGAGGGCAGAGCGGGCCACAGCCCTCAGTGGTGCTGTTATTCCGTCGGGCTCAAATCCCGTCTTTGCTAATCAACACGCTGAAGCTGAAGAATGGTTAAGAGAGACACTCGACTCCATTCCTCCCACCGTCCCCGCTCGTTTCCCTCAGCTGAGACGGCTTCTTGCAGTGAACTGTACTTTTGTGCGGATTTCGGCTTTTCCCACTTTACATTTCAACCATCCCGAGCTCGTGGTGATGTCAGCAATTTTTACGCCATCATGAGCAGTTTTCCCCTTGTTTTTTTTTTTTTTGAAATGCCAGCACATCACTGTCCTACTGTCCTGAACGTAGCCGGGCTTCCTCCTGCTGCTGCTGCTGCGATCAAAGCCTGGCCTCTAGTGGTCAAACGTTGGAATCGCACACCAGCCCCACGCGTGGGAGCTTCGGGGGGAAAATCCTCAACAGTTGGTTTTGTGTATCCGAATTCACCCCCCCCCCCCACACCCCCTCCCACCCCCCACCCACCCACCTGTGGTGGACCCCGACTCGAATGCTCCATATAACATACATTTCCATATGCTAATCATGTGTAATGTGGTTTTGCTTTATTTTCACCCCGTTGTCTCTTTCTTGTAAGTATGGGTTGTGTTTTTTTTATTCATTTATTTTCATGGGAGGCTAATTATCGGGGTTGTTCTTATTGCCTCTCCGGCCGCCGCTGCCGTCGAATATACCTGAGCCCCAGATAGGATCAATTACAGTAATCCGCGGACTCGTAATTGGCAGGATTTGTTGCACCGCAAAGAGCCACGACCACGTTTGACGGTGGGCGGGTGGGAAGAGTTAGGGGCCAGTGTGGTGCGAGGGAGCGAGAGATTTCAGACTGAGATAGAAAGAGGGAGAGAGAGAGAGAGAGAGAGAGAGCATTGGTTGGGATTAACCCTGTGCTGCAGGTTGGACGGGATTACAGTGCGCGGCGCGGCGCCATTCCCTGCCCTGCGCGCTCGGCTATGGGCTGCTCCGCGCCGAATTTCCCCGCCTGCCTCATCTGAGAGACGCCTGGGACCTATAGCCCACACCCGGCAAAAATCCCGCTCATCCCGCCGAGACACGGGCCCCGCTCGCTGTATGGGAACATGGCCGACGTTCCGCAGATCGTCAAAATCGGGATTTCCTTGAAGATGCTCCCCAACAACACCGCGGTGTACTTCAAATCCGACGGCGCCCGGTTCGGACAGACCCGGACCATCAAGCTGCTGACCGGGTCCAAGTACAGAATCGAGGTGGTCGTCAAGCCCGGAGCGGTCGAGGCCACGTAGGTAGCTCTTTCGACTTTTCCTCTCAGGCGTGAGTTAGCCTGACCCGGTCATTACCCAAGCGAGCCGCTGCAGGAAACCCATTCACTATTGAACCTATTAAATAATTGTTCAAATGAACCACGCAAATGTCACGGCCAGCTCGTCGTATCGCCACGACTTGCTCCGGAAGAAATGCCACGAAGATCAATTAATTTACTGATGCGCGCCACATATATTTCCAATGGGGGGGCGTTCCTGGAATATGGAGATGATCCATATGGGAAGGCGAAAGGACATCTCCCAGCCTTCCAGACAAATAGTGGAGATTTTCTCGTCCAAACGTGGCCTCGCTGACAGAAAACCCGCAGATTATTGCCCCCGCAACATTCCTTTGGGAACGGTGCGGGATTATAGCGTCGTCGCGGCGCGGGTACGAGATCATCTGGCGTTTTCCTGAGTCGTTTTGCTCGAATGTACTTCGTTTTCAAAAGCGAACTACACCGCGCGACGAGGGCCCTCGTCTGCTTTACGTACAGAACGTCCGCTGTGGGTTTCCGGCATTTTTTTTTCTTTTCTTTCTCTCAACAACACAGAGAGCGATCACATTTCTCGACGGTTAATTAAAAACAAAAAACAACCGAGGACGAGGCTCGTTCCTCTCACGCACCGGGAGCGGTGACCCTAACGGGTTTGCCGGGGCACGGGCAAACGCGGATTGTGAAGGCCGCATTCAGGTGCGGTAGGAACATGCAGCACGCTAAGTGGGAAAACACGATAGGAGAGTTGAGATTTTCTCGATCAACAGGCTGCAGAGAAAACGAAACGTGACTTACAAACACCTTTCACACATTTTGTAACATTAGTATTTTCTCTCTCTCTCACACACACACACACACACAAATACACACACATATGTATATCTTGCACTGCTTTGTGTTGTTATTTCTGGCCAAACGCCCCGATGCCCGCTCGAGCGCTCAACAATGTCCTATTCCTAAATTTAGCGCTGGAAAGTAGGATTTTACGAGGAGCACCTTAAGGCAGCATAAACCCCAACTGGCCGCATGTCAAATCCAACACGGATTAGGACGGTAGCGTTCGTGCTCTGGGCGGACGCCCCCCCCCCCGTGATTTGCCCACGCTTCGCCGTTACGCGACGAGAGTTGTCGTTGTACTTCCATCTCCAAAAAGGGGGGACTGGTGCTGGATATCGACCTGTGATGGTGTGAAACGTGCCTGAACGAAGAGGCGAATTAAAAAAAAAAAATGAATTGAAAAAATAGGTCACACATGCCGTGATGCACGGGGGGTGTTGAACTGAGGTCGGGGCAGGCTCGTGAGACACAGCTGTTAGACCTCTATCACTAGGTGATTTGTCAACATGAAATCCTGGCTCCATCACTGAGTATGAAGCTCAGAGTTTATCTATAGCAGGATCCATGGTTTTTTAATTTTAATGATTTTATTGGCCTCTCTATCACAAATTCAATTATTGGGTTTATGATCTATTAATTAGTGCTTTGTCTTACGAGCTGGTGGGATGTGTTATGTGGTGATTATCCGTCTTCTGCTGTGCCAACGCTCACATGAACCTCCTAAGTCTGAGACAGTTTACCGATGAACCCCCTTTGGCGTTGTGTACCCTCCCCCCCGTGCAGGTCAATGAGTGTGGGCGGGGTGACCTTCCCCCTGGAGAAGCAGTCCAAAGACCCACAGTCAGTGGTCTACACCGGCCAGTACGACACAGAGGGGGTGGCACACACCAAGAGTGGGGAGAGGCAACCAGTTCAAATCAGCATACAGGTACGGATTTCTTACTGTGCGCGGGACAGGAACCTAACTTTGATCCTGGCGGCAGGGACGGGAGAAGTTCGACATTCAAAAGTTGTTTTATAGCCAGGAAGTGAAAAATTCAGTGTGTTGATATAAAGAAAAAAAAAATTCAGTGTGTTGATAGCCTCTCTTTTTCCACTGTTTTTAACAATGATTTTTTTTTCCTGTGCCTGGTCCCAACTAAGGTTAGATGTGATTCTATCTGTTTTTATTCTATTCTCTTATTATATATATATATATATATATATATTCTAATCAAACCCAGTTACTCTCTGGTTTCTCTGGGTGAATCGAGGTTAGTGGAGGATGAAGATTTTTTTCCCCTGTTTTACTTTTAATGGAACAAAGTTAAAGAAGAAAACAAACGCACGAAAACTCGAACAAAAACCGGGACATTATAGACAATACGACCGGGCTTTTCCATGTTATAACGAGAGGTTGGAAACAACAAATCCAGCTTGGCTCCAACTTGGTTTCATTTATTTCCACACAGCTAAATGACAAGTCTGATTATATTCTAAATGTGGATTATTTGCAACAAATCCCATGAAAAGACCAAAACCAACAATAAATCTAACAACGATCCTACTAACATGTACTATTTGTGTGTCCATTAACTTATTCCTTTGCACCATAGAGCTCGGTTGTTGTCCAAAAGCTATTAAAAACACATCAGTGAGCAACACTGTTACACCTGGTGCCAGGATGAAAATAGTCCCATACAAATACACCATTTAGTCCTGATTCAGAAATGTTTGCTAGAAACTACAACAAACAGGGAAATTATTTTGCCTTTTTAAAAAAAAAAAATCAAAGTATATATTTCAGACCCATTTTTAAATATTTACGACTTGAGTAGGAACAAATGGCCCACAGGCCGGGTGGGAAAGTCAAAGCATTGAGAAACAAGCTCACAGTGTTAGTTTTGGTCTTTTCCTTGAATTTGTAGACAATTAGAAAAATACAGAACATTTCCTGCCTTATCCTTTAATCATCAAGTGATCACTTTAGTTGCTTCACACCTTCCATGACAGTGTCTCATCATGTTCTGATACATGTTCTAAACATAATCCCTATGTTAAAGGCTGAACGGCGGTCTCCCCATATGTCCTGGTGTCACTATGGTTACGCCTCTGCCAGCCATGAGGGTTTCCACATCCTGATAGTTACGGGTGTTTTCCGCGGTTACAGTTATGCTGGAGTAACGATGGTGTTTTCATGGATGGGATGGGTGACAGGTCCTCCAGGTGTTAGAGCTTGTAATCAATATAACCTGATTAGGGCGGCAGCCACTGATCATTTTCATCATCGGTTTAATATAATTATTTCCCATGGTGATGTCTTCAAATGTCTTGTTTTGTGTGACCAACGGTCCAAATATATTGAATGTACTATCCTAGACTAAGACTAGGAAAACCAAAAAATATTAACATTTGAGGAACCATTTTTGCTTAAAAAATGAACTGAATGAGTAATCAATTATTGATATTGCGTTTAAAAGATTAGGTCATTAACCATGTAACAGGCACCTTAATTAACAGTGGACTGGGCATTGTGGTTCTTACAAGGTGACTCTGATGTAGCACACATGCAACGCACACCACCAACCGGCCACATGAATTGTGCCAACATTCACACATCCACCACAAAATCAGTCCCTGGTGCTCAGCGCGCAAATCTTATCAGCCTGCAGCACAACGGGGACGCTCGGGGGGGAAGCAGCTGTTGCCGTTCCTGACATGGCAATGGAAGTAGAGGCATCTGACGTAAATGTTCAAGTAATGTTTAAGCCGCTAACATTCTGAGCAGGTTCTTTGCGTCCTGTGGGGAGAAAGAGATTCAGACGATGTTACAAAAATTCTTTCAAATATAATTTCATTTGGTTTGGGCATGTTTCTATGCTACCCATCTGTCCATGTCACACTCTGGGGCCTCTGGGATGATATGATATGTGTGTGTGTGTGTGTGTGTGTGTGTGTGTGCGTGTGCGAGCATGTGTGTGTGGGTGTGTGTTTGCATATATCCATATGTCCAGTCAGTACACTTCTTCTTCATTTCACTGCCACATAATTACACACATGATGGTATAGTGTGTCTCTTCATCTGCGTAAGTTTCTTATGAGTGTGTGTGTGTGTGTGTGTGTGTGTATTCCCATCTGCTCGCTCTGTACGTTTCATCGTCAGTTCGTCAAACCAGGTCATCTACAAGATGTTGTCAAACTCTGTGTGCGTCTTTGCGGACGTGTTTCATCCTTGCACGTGCTTCTCCTCCAGTTCACAGAGGTGGGGACGTTTGAGACCGTGTGGCAGGTGAAGTACTACAACTACAACAAGAGGGACCACTGCCAGTGGGGGAACAGCTTCAACAGCATCGAGTATGAGTGCAAACCCAACGACACGCGCACACTCATGTGGGTCAACAAGGAGATGTTCGTCTGACTGAGGAACGGCCTGAGAGATTCACTGTGTGCTCTGCAAAAAAACACAAGGCGTGACACGTCTAAGGCGTGACACGCCTGAATGTCAGCTTGACATGATGAAATTAAGACCTATTCTTCTTCAGACAAAGTTTTCTCTTTCTTTCTGTCGCTAAAATGGGGTGTGTATCTGTCTTTCCGCTCCTTATCTGCTCTCACTCCGCTCCACTTAAGAGTTTTTTTCTTCTTCCCGTCACCGACAAACATTGGAAAATCTCAAAACTTTTTGCCCGCTTGAAGAAAAGAACACACCCTTCACTTCTTTACGCTGTCAAAAAGTGCATCGGATTTACTGCTAAATCGGATCCTACGGATCAGCTCATATAAAATGTGGTGATGTTGCCAGTCTCTTCACTGTTGTTTTTCTTTGTCTGTGGTGGTTATACAAATGTGTCTAGATTAATGGGGCATTTACTGGGGTTAAAATGAAACATGTAGCACTTCTCAAAAATCTAATCTAACATCAGTTTTTCAATTGTGTGTTGAAAGACTAAGATTAAATGACGTGTGCAGTTCGGTTGTGGTATCTGGTAACCCTCAAGCGTGTTCACACTTATGTGTGCGTACAGTACTGTATGTGTGTGGGTGCATGGGCGCCTGTGTGTTTCGCTATAGTCTGTGTCCGTGTGTGTGTGTGTTTTACGGTCGGTGCTTGTACAGAGGTGTTTGTGTTTGTGTACTTTTGAAGCTATGTGAAGAGTTTTCCTTCCAAAATGACTGTGCAACATTTCCGGAAATCCATGCCAGTTCTCAGAAAGCGACTGCTGCCTGCTGAAAGCAAAGTATAATAAGTCATGCTAACGTTTACCGAAAAATGTTATTACCTCGCAGAATAGAAACAACCTCCCAGCCGAGGCCAGTGTCCTTGAATTAGTGGCATTTTGATTTAACTGGCCCCAAGCAGAATTTGTGTGGGAACCTGCCATTACATCTGCAGCTTGTGCAATTACTTCTACAGTTGTCCTCGGTATTGCACAAGGACAACTGTTTTGTTATCCTTGTGCAATAACGTGCACATGGATAACTAAACAGCGCCACTTTCCGACTATTTTTCCGCTACTTTTAGTTGTCCTTTCACAATGGCACCGCAGTGCACCTCTCCTGCGTCAGCACCTCTACGCCCTGAAAAAAAATCACCCCAAAATCTTAATATCACGCTCAAGTGAACTTGTGCCACTGCCTGCGCCTGTGGGCCCATGGTGTTTTGGAACGAAACTCTCTGTGTAGCTGCGTGTATGTGTATTATTTTCGTGGTACCGGTTTGTGTACAGTGTAATGCGGTAGTGGAAGTAGCAGTTTTGTATTCGGGTGAAGTTGTGCCCTGTGTTTGTTTTTTCTCTACCTCTTCCGAAGGACTTAGCCATGAATATTTGTGTTTATTAAAGAGAAATATTGTATGTGACATATGCAGAACATAAACTTTAAAAAAAAAAAACAATTTCTTGTGGTAAATAATATTTAAAAAGATAGTATTTTTGTACAGTGACCCAATTGAAATGTTTTCATATTATTGTGTTTTGGTAGAAATGACTGTAAAATATTTTCAGTGAAATATTGAATTGGCCTAAGCAAGAAATCAAAGCAACGAAATAATAAAATGAAATGGTGCAATGTAGTGGTGAAATCTCCACGTCATTCTGATGTTTTTGGCAAAGTGTTTGTTTGTTGTTTATAATTTTATTCATAGTAAAAGGGAAAATCTTTTTGTGTGGCAAAAGTGTTCATTTAAATCATTTATTGTAAACTGTTAACGACGTAAAGTGTATTTCAGAAACACAAGTGCTGAAAACTCACGCAAACACTACTGTAAATCCAATATTACAAAGGAAATGGCATAAATGAATCAAGGTCCTATATATGTACGTAGGAGTTCTTTATGGGTGAGTTTTCGAGGCAACAAAGGGAAACTGGTAGAAATACGAGGAGACCGTGCTGAAATGCCGGTGCGTGACGAGCAGCAGAAATATACGGTGTCGCAGGGGGAACTTCCCTCACGCTGACAGGACAGTGAACGCCACATTTTCTGAACAGCGCTCTCAGCTTTGCGCAAACGCAGATTTTGACTCAACGGCCGGTCCCGGTCGGTGATCAAACGTTCTGCAGTCCCGCGACTGCAGAGCCGAGGGGGGAGTGAAGGGATCAATCACCCTGACTGCAAAGATGTAAAACTCTCGCAGGTTTCTGCCCCGCAGGACTGCCAAAAATCCTGAAAATGATTCTGATTTTTTAATATAAAGGTGGGATTCTTGCTCCACTTTACACAACTATTCGGTATACACTACTGCTCCTAGATTTACCGTTACTACCAGCACGGTTACCGCTGGCTGGCGTGACTCGCAGACTCTCAAACGGACACCATGGAGGGACAAAGTTCATTCAAAGCTTCAGCGCCCACTCGTTAGTTACACTACTCCTGCTGTGTCTGCTTCTGGAAAAAAAAATTTTTTTTTTTTTAGTAGTTTCTGCTCCAGTCCGAACCTTTTCTTTAGGAAACGCACGGTTGTTCAGATTCTATTTTCGGCCCCCCCTAAGGTCACTGAGGTCTCGCTATGGCCTCCAATGCTCAGCGTGGATTTTGGTGCCTCTTCCGCGAGGCAAAAAGTCCGCGCTAGGGGCGCCCAGATTTAGTGCTGCGGGGATCGTACGGTGTGAGGCGCGTCCGTCGGGGTCCAGGGCGCACAGACGGGCCACGTGGAGAAGAAGGCCCGGGACTGCAGTGCAGTCGTAACGCCAGCAGGGGGACCACGAGGACAAACCTGCTCGGGAGGCTCGATATATAAATAAGTAAATGTAGCCTGTGGTTCCCGGATGTACAGTACTGCTGCACCCCCCCCCTCTTTCGCTTCTTCTCTCCTCCCCTCCGCCACCGCCTGCTTGTCAAACCGAGCCTCCTCCTCCGCTCTCGCTGTCCCCTCCCAGCGGGTCTCCCTCCCTTTGCCACTGCAGTGAAAGCCTCTGTAAAGGGGGGAGAGAGAGAGAGAGAGAGAGAGCGAGAGACGGAGACTGAGACGAGAGCCTGAAGCTGGGTGTATAGTCAGGCCGAGACCTCACAGAGCACCACAAAACCGTGTGTGTGTGTTTTTTTTTTGTAGGCTACTCTTCGCCACAGCTCGGCGGCCCTACCGACTCCCCCCCCTCCCCTCCCCCGGTCGTACCTCTTTTCCGCTCACAGCGCCTGGATTTCATCATCCGACCTGCAAGATGGTAAGCGGCAACGGCTCCTAATTTCACCCTCCGCCGACTGGTAAACACGCCAGTGGGCAGGCCTGCGCCTTGGTGTGTCGAGTAACGAGGCGTTTTTTGACAGGTTGTTGTTCGCGGCGAGCGCCTCGCTCCGGCTCAGCGGTCGACAGCGCAGGGCTCGGGCGAGAAGGAAACGCTTTTCTCGCCCCGCTCTCTGGCTCCCGGTCGCGCTCCCTGCGCGGTGCCCCGGGGCTGACAGTAGCCTAGAGCCCGTGGCCCAGATATGCCTCATCCCCGCCTCGGCGTAGCCCGCGCTCGTTGTTAGCGACGAGGGCCCCCCCTTGCAAAATTAGTTTTTCGTGACAAAAGTACACGCTTATGAGGCCTGGGGTTTTGCGACTGATTTTGGCACAATTTACACACACACACACACACGCGCGCGCGCGCACACACACGCACGCACGCACACAAACGCACGCACGGGCAGGAAAAATGTAACGTCCGCTCAAATTACGTCCCCGCACTCCCGTTCGCTCTGCGCTGAGCACGTAGCGATATGTATCTCGGGTAGGTTTTCTAGGTAGCATGGCGCCGTGTTGATAGTTGCAACACCGTTTCATTTGAGCCGATAAGCTCCAGTGTCACGGGCCGAAGCTACATTTGTTTTCATTTACAGCGGCTCCGGAGGAAGCGGCCGCAGCATTGGCTCGTTCCGTCCCAACGAATTGGTTAGTCGACCATATATATATATATAAAATATGTGTGTTGCCTAGTAACCGTAAGCCATCCATAGTGACCAATAGGAGTGGACCTGAGCGGGCAGCAGTGTCCAGGACTGGATCCATATTCAACTTAAGGGAGGATCAAAAGCTGACATGTTGTCCGCAACCGTTTGCAGGGGCCAAAATGAAAAGATCTTTATTTGGAACTTTTTAATTTAATTTATTTATTTTTATTATTAGTTTATTTTTTTTTCCCATCAATATAGGCAATGAACTCAAAAACCCAGTATCGGTCCAGCTATAGTGTAGGCAAAAATGTCAGCAGACGGAATGTAGATTTTCCAGAAAATCTCTTTAAAAGATGCGGTTGTTAACATTCATAATTTTCTGACTGGATTGATAACATTCGGGTATTAACTTTATAACAGTAATTGCAGTGAATGTGTGTGCTTTAAATTCGCATTGTTAGGAGCGATGCCAGACCACAGACGGTGAACTAACCTGGGGCCGTTCTAAGAAGCAGGTTTGCTGATATCTGGATATATTTGCTGAGTGAAACCTCAAATCTGGAACACTGAGTGGTGTAAAAAGATCTGGTCTGAAAAAACCAGACAACTTCGTGAACCGGCTTCCTGGAACGGGCCCCCGGTTGGGTAACCGCTACCCACTGTAGCTGTCAGGGGCTCTTGAATTGTTATTCAATGTTATTGTTCTTGAGGTTATATTCTGCATATTATGGTGCATAAAACATGCGTCAGTAAACACAAAGGAACACAAACAGCACGCAAGAGCCAAGAATTAAGAGCCTTAACATCTGTCCATGACACAGCATTAAACCAAAAAACAGTAACAGTGGCCTTTTGACTTTTCAGTAATAAATGCAAATAACCAGAGACTCGTAAGCTAAAAATGCTCAGAACTGTGTTGCATTTTCCCCGCAGCCACATCCGCCCTCTGCCAGAGCGTTGAAAAACAGGGCATGGACGTCCTACAGACAGTGTGCCAACTTACGGCCTGCCTGGGGATGTGCACGATTAGTCGGGTAAACGATTAAACGTTACTACGCTCGCTAGTCGGCACCAGAAATACTAGTCGGTTAGACTAGTTATTAACGTTTCATTAATGTGCAACGCCGGTTAACTCTTGCGTCTAAGATGTTACGCAACCGCCTGCCACTAGAAGGGACTGCATCCCTGACAGATGGAAGCCCCCCCTCTCCCCACGCCGGTGCTCGGATGTTGCAAACCAGCAAGGTGGGAAGCGGGACGGATGGCATCTGGTAAAACCGGCGCGGCTTGGTGGCTTTTTGGTCCAGAAAATGAAAATAAGGTTGTATGTGGGCTGTGTCTGAATAAACTGGAACATAACTGCTCAACTGGAGCAATGCGTACCCACATTTGGCACAGGCATGTAGACTTAACCCGCAAGGAAAGCGGGTCGCCGATGCTAGCACTGCCAACGTTAGCCACACTAGGCAAGTCAATATTACGCTGTTTGCCCCAGTGTCCCCCCCCCCCGACCAGTCGAATAGTTTAAATTTAAATTTCCTGTTAACTGACAGGAAAATTGGTCCTTGGGACCATCCCTAGGGCTGTGTAATGTATTCTCCTCAGCTGCAAAGGGAGGTTGGGGGCAGGGATACACCGTTGCTTAATCGTGTAGCGGAATGATCCGATGCTAAGGGGACCATATGCTGCCTAGCAATCAAGCGCCACCCACATAAGGATCGAGCCATAGCTAATGTAAAAGAGATAAAAGCCCCAGTGAACCACGAGCAGGAGTGATGATCAACACTACGTGAAACCACACTGCACTTCCAACCAGCCCACTCAGTGTGGATTTATTCTCCTCACCGGCCGTTACATTGCTGCTGTCCTCGCCTTGCGCTTGTGCCAGCAGTCACGGGCACAGGCCAGACTCTAGTTAGTTTGTCAGTAAACATCTATTTGTCTGGTATGTCAGCCTCTGTGCCCGGTGAACAGGAGAGTGGAAAGTAACATTCAAATGGCACGTCGAGGGAAACTTGCCTTTGTAATTACCGGTTGGAACAGGAGATATAATGCATGAAAGATTGTCCAGGAGGGCTCAAAAGTTATAAAGGTCAGAAAGGATGTGTACATGCAGTTATGACTGATCATACACATTCTAGACACTGATAGTGATGAAGGAGGAGGTGAAAGGGGGGTTTAAAAAGCTGGTTTGAGTTCGGTATTGGTTGTAGTTTTTTTCTGTTGCTGTTATTTTTCTTTATACCTACTAGGGTGACACCACAACATGCACCACCTGTCGGCAAGAAGCAGAGTCTATGACTGATTGACGTATTTTGGCTGATTTTTATATCACTAGTCACCATCTTCATGTTTCTGCCCGATCAGAAGTCGAGGAATCAAATGTGCGGCATATCATTGACACATAAAACCACATTTTGCACACCGTCAGTGGCAGCAAAGGGACCCGCAAGTGTGGGGCTTCATTCACTGATAGCCCCTGCCCGCAGTGTCTTACGCGGCGTGAAACAGTTCACCTGCAGCGATCTGTTGTGTTCGAGTGTGGAGCTTTAATGTAATCGGCTAATGCTGGTTGGAAGGATGGCGCTGGGATAAAGTTTCCCCAAACTCCAATGCCCTTCATGAAGTAACACAGGAATTTCCAAAAAGTAAAGGTAATGACATTTTGGTATAAAATATATGATTAAAAGATCACAGTTGAAAATACATCGTCATTTTCTTGGTCTTCGACATTAATTTAACATCTTGTAACCGGTAGCCGCTGATTCTGTTGTTCCGGCTGCTGTTGCAACACATTCATTACAAGAGCGGCCTCCGGCACGAGTCCTCATAGCAGTAGTTGTTTTTTGTGCTGGTGTGTGTAGAAGTATTAGTGCTGAAATGATGCATCATTAATTTACTCTATAGAACTCATTAAAGGGATTCATCTAGTCACAGTTCTGAGTAGATGTTGATTCCGGCCTCACAAGTTTGAGGATTTAATGATATTCCTTGCAAACTGAATCAGTGTAAATTCAATATATTAAGGTTTTGACCATTTCTGACAAAAAAAAAAGCCCTTTGGATACCTTATGTTATGTTGAGTGCTGGGAACTACTGATGGGCTTTTTATTTTTGGTTTGTTAAACAAAATTGTTAACTGATGAACTATACAATAAAGGAGAAATGTGTCAGCTGATGACCTTAGCTTGACACCGTCACTGCTGTGCTTTTTCTGCTGAGACCTTCATATGTCACAGCATTAGTCAGTGTGTCCCAGCCCTGGTGACACCAAGATGAATTCCTGTATTGAGGAACAATCCAGTATTGAGCCGTCGGCTAAAAATGAGAATTGGGTGTTCTCATTCTCCCAGCAGTTGGTACATACAGTTTGTCTTTATCGCCGCCTGGTTAATGCATAAGAAGATTTAGGCGTTGTTAGTGTACATTGCATTATGAGGCCTTCAAAACCCTTTGTAGGTAAGCCCAAGACGGGGATAGAAATGGCTGAGAGGATTATCCCTGCCAGAGTTCCTTCAGGCAGCAAAGATTTTGGTAATTATTTTCATATTTGCACTTGACTCCTAAATCTGGTTAAGATCCTTGACACACACACACACACACACACACACACACACACAGAAATACACACACATCCACACAGAAATGCATACATATCCACATAGAGGCAAGGATACATGCGCGTGCACCCAACCGGGCAATGCTACAAAACAAGAATCACAAGAGGTGAGAGATGATGCTTTGAGGAACAAAAGGAAAGCAACTGAATATGCAAAAGAGACAGATGACTTAAAACTTGTAGCGGCTCATTTTCATTCTCGCACATATCCTCAATGGCTTCTCTTCTAGTAATAGAGTAGAAGCTTATAAGTGATATTGTGGAGTCAGCTGGTTATTGGCCTGGGTTTTGCGTGCTGTACAAAGCTACGCTGAAAAATGGAGGGGTGAACTCTATTTAAAGACCAGTCTGACAGCACGGCTCAGCTCTGCCCTCTGCTCTGACTCTGGAGGGTTGAGTATGTTTATCGTATATGGCAAGCTTGATACTTGCAGACACATTTGTGTGGAGGAGGGGAGTGTTGTGATCCCTGAACTTAACCAAGCAAGGAAGCCAAGCAGGGAGAAAAGGCACAACACATAAACGGACTTGAATGCACTCACAAGACACTTTTCACCTCAAAAATAATTTCAGTAACATGCATTGTGTGGAAAAGAAAGCCAAAAAGGGCAAGTTAGACACAAAGATGTGTTCTACGATGGCATATAGTTGTAATTGATTTCCCATGTGCATACACACATACCAGGGGTCTTTTGTCTTTACATGGCCTTGTAGTTTATACAGTCGTTTTGGCCCTTCACAACTTCCCAGAGGGCTAGAAAACAACATCGGCATGCATGTTTTTATCCGACCAACAGTCCAGTACCAAGAGTATTCAGTCAACATAAAGAGAAAAAGTGGCACACCATCACAGCAAGGAGGCTGGAAACAGAAAATGTAAAGTATTTTTTCTTAAATACGACTTAAACAATTGTTTTCAATAAATTCTGTCGATTGACCAGTCATGAAATTTCCAGCACTGCTTTACTTGCTGTAATTCCTCCTGCTGTGGTATCCGTCTCACTTCTTTTTAACATTATCTGCCCACCTCGTTCTGTACCGAATGTGTCAATACAGGTAGCAGCAGTACAGAGTTTTGTAGAGAGACACCGGCTTGCATGCAGTCAATAGACAACAGCATTGCCTCCTCGCCTCCTCCCTCGGTCATGTTTGTTCAGCAGATTTTGTATTCAATTCAAATATTTTTTAAGTCAAGTACAGTAAACATTCAGATTTGCATTGGTACAAAGGGGTATTGGAATTGTGTTATAGAACACATCAATATGCCTAGTACTAGGAGAACTGGATCTTGGATACCCTACACGATGAGACTATAAATACATACATTAATTTTTTAGAATCTAGCAAGTCATCGCTCCATTCAAACATGTTGTAGGATGCACTTACTGCACTCAGAGGGTACCACAATGTTTAAATTTCTAAATTATGTGCAATATGTTTTGACATAATTTCACTGGGGTTTGGTCTTAACCCCAGTGAAAGATTTCAGGATTCCAATAAGTGTGCAAATGTGCAGTGGCCTAAAAGTTGGCAAACCAGACTTTTTATCAAAAGTTTGCCTGTTCAGTCAACACATTTGGACAGAGAAGTGAATAAGCAGTGCTTGCCTGCTGCCTAATGCCACTTCTGTGCCCTCGACTAAAGCACTAAACCCCCCGGCTGCAGATAAGGCAGGTTCTACGTGTGCATTTGTGTAACTACTGTATGTGAGAGTAGAGGAGGGCGTTGGTGAAAAAGAGCATTTGGGCTCAGCAAACCTGCAGTGGATAAATAAACGTTAAACGAGAAATCTCAGGTTTTACAGACAGTTTTTACTTTTGTTAAGGAAGTCAAGGTAGGATGCCCTATGTCATTAATGAACATGACTGAGTGTGCGTGGTAGTGCAAACAACAACAATAATGTACCTCCTGTATGGGAATGAAATTGTGATGTAGGAGTATTTGTACAATGCAGTATTTGTAGATGTGAAGCAGGGTGTAATAACTTTCTGAAGAGCCAAGAGTAGCTATTGCATAGCAGGTGATACTGGTCTGCTATTTTTGATGGCATGGGAAAAGATACTGCTCCTGTGTTTGGGAGTTTTCGTATACCGGGTTCTATATCGCTTGCTGGAGGCGAGGAGTTGAAAAAAGTTGTCTCCAGGGTGTGAGGAATCTTTAAATATTTTTTTCACTGCCAGTTTCCTGGTTTGTGAGGAGTACACATCCTGAAGGGTGGGCATGGAAGAACCAGTGGTTTTTTTTTTTTTTCCGCTGTCCTTACTGTTCGCTGCAGTCTGTTCGTATCCTGTATCCTGTCAGACCACATTGGGTGTGCACAGGACGTGTTTGATGACTGCGGTGTACAACTGGCTCCAAGTTGCAACAGGCTCGTCGTCCTCTTGGATATGTCCGATGACTAGTGTTTTCTGCGAACTTAGGGACTTCCCCCAGCCTCACCTGCTGTTTCCTGCCTGTCAGGAAGCTGGTGATCCACTGACAGATGGCGGGGGGATACATTGAACTGGGAAAGTTTAGAGGAGAGGATTTCTGGAAGGATGGTGCTGAAAGCCAAGCTGAAGTCCACAAACAGGATTTTTGCACATGTCACTGCGTAGTCAAGGTGTGGCAGGAAAATAGTGCAGTCCCATCTTGGCTGCGTCATCCACTGACCTGTTTGCCCGGTGGGCAAACTGCAGGAAGTCCAACAGGTGTCCTGTCACAGTTTTCAGGTGGGCCAACACCAGTTGTTCGAAGGACTTTATGGCCACAGATGTTTGCTCACAGGCCTGTAGCCCTTCAGTGCTGTGATGGAGGGTTTCTTGAGGACTGGGATGATGGTGGAGCATTTGAGGTAGGAGGGGACTTCACACAGCTACAGGAATCTGTTGAAGATCTGTGTGAAGATTGAAGCCAGTTGGTCAGTACAGGCTTTAAGACAGGAGGGGGAGACACCATCTGGACCCGGTGCTTTCCTGGTTTTCGGTCTCTGGAATAGCTGGCTCACATCCTCGAAAACAGAATGGGGGGGGGGCATTGTTGTCCCAGCATTAAGCCGGCAGCGGAGGTAGTCTCAGAGCCAAATTGATGTCTGTCTAAAAGGGAGAGCCGGCATGGCGGTACAGATGCCAACGCTGTTGTTACATGTAACGCCTCTGATTCCAGGATGCCGAGATGCTATCTAAAAAACGCATACTGGGGCGGCATTATGCTGGCTTTGTTTGGTTCAGTGTAAACAAGCAAAGCTGGCATAATGAGGGGTCTTCTTAACAGCAATATAGTGGGATCTCTGTTTATAACAGGCTTTCGTCTGTCTGTGAACCATGGCTTGTTATTGTTGTATGTGCAGAAGGTCTTGGTTGGCACACACATCCTCACACAAACTGATGTAAGATGTCACAGTGTCAGTCAGTTCGTCCAGGTTGCCACTTGCAGCTTCAGAACTCCAATCGGTGCAGTAAAAACAGTCTAGCAGTTCCTGTTTTGTCTCGCCGGTCCATTTCTTCACTGTTTTGACCACAGGCTTTGCAGATTTTAGTTTCTGCCTGTAGGTTGGAATAAGATGAACCAAGCAGTGATCAGAGTGCCCCAAAGCTGCCCAGGGAACTGAGCAATATGCATCTTTAAGAATTGTGTAGCAGTGGTCCAGTGTGTTATTGTCTCTGGTGGGACAATTAATATGCTGTCTGTACTTTGATAGTTCACGGTTTATTTTGATCTGTTGAAGTCCCCAAGGATCATGAAAAGCCGTATGTTTTTGTTGTTGAGTTGGATGTAAACATCAATCAGGATGAGGGAGTAAAAGTCACATGGTGGAAAGAAATGGCTTGCAACTTGTGAACATTGTCTCCAAGTTTGGTCTGTAGTATTTACATAGCGCTGTGACATCTGTACAGCAACCTTTGTTGATGTAAAAACCAGCAGGCTCCATTATGTGATCCGCCCGGTGTAGATGGAAGCCCAGCAGATGTAACCCATTGTCCGGGATGGAGTCACTGAGCCAGGTTTCAGTGAAACAAAGGGCAGCAGAAAGTACAAAGTCCTTGTTCATTCCGTTGAGAAGAAGCAGCTCATCCATTTTGTTGGGCAAGGAGTGGAGATTCGCCAGGTGAATCTCTGGGAATACAGTTTGAAGTCCCTGCTGTCGGAGTTTCAATAGCGCACCAGCGCGCTTCCCCCGGTTGCGTCTCCTCCATGTCCCACAGAGAGCTGCTGTTCCTCTGACCGAGATCTCCAAAAAACTTTTCAGGTTTGTGTAAACTGGTGAAAAACTATCTGGAGTGAACTGCCTGATGTTAAGCAGTTCTTCTCTAGTGGAAGTAATCAGGTTTGAGTAACTGGACAAAGTGAACAAACAAAAACAAAGAAAGTACTAGAGAGTACTGTACCTAGGCACCATCTTGGCCATCTTAGTCTGCGGCCCCATGTAACATACTTCCTAGTCTTTCATGTTATGACTGGGTTCTGCAGGTCTATAATTAGCTGGGTTTTTGGGTCAGCTGTAGTGTTGCTGTTGAACCAGCGACGATGCCAGACTCTTCATTATGCAAAATGTGTTTTGTGTGCTAAGGCCTAATTGATTCTGAATGATCCATGCATTATTGATGAACCAACACGAGTCTTTCTCTCTGTCTTTTTGCCTCTTTTCCTCTCTGTGTATGCAAGATGCCTTTTCACTTTATGCATTTCTTTTTCTATTTCCTTTTTATAAGCATCCCATCTGGTATCCTCCATTAGCATCTACATAAAGGGGCAGATCAACAAGAGCTGCATGAAGGTCTTTATTATAGAAGACATGATGAGAGTTACTCCTGACCCCATGTTAGCTAAACAAGTGAACTAAGGGCAGGTCTTAGTGAGTAAACCTGTAATCCTTAACACCAAATCTGCTTTGCTGTAAGTCTCTTTTATCTCCGGGGACCCTACAGCTAGCACTTAAACGGCAGTAGACATCATGGATGTTGTTGAGAGTACGCACACCCAACGCTCATTTACCCACAATTTTGTTTAGGTATTTATTCATTTAACTTTGTAAGTTAAGATAAATTTATCATGATATTTCATCAATAGGTAACGCTATGTCATTACTGAAAACAAATATTTTAAAATGGTTGTTTGTCATAGTTCTTTGAACAGTGACTGGCACATTTTCTTCTTTTAAATCCACTGCCTCCTTTAAATGTTATTTTATTCTACATTTATCTTTGGGCGTGGGTGTTGTAGCTCTATTGTTTCTTAAATCTGTTGTTTAGCAGTTGATTTATTTTGAATATATAAAGGAATTGACTCCAAGGCATCCCCAGCCTTCACAGATTACGTAAGGGTGTTATCTGTTAATTACTTTTGCTGCATTAGGCACTAACAGCCAACATCTTCGTGGTTGTTTTATTTGTAAAGCCATTCATCTCATTCCTTTAAAAAAAAAAAAAATAATAATAGTTCTTTTGGGAAAATACATTTTCGTGAGTAACAACAACCAGTTCATGGTTTGTCTTTTATAGTCAATATTGTTTTATAGTTAATCTTGTTGACTCATCCCACGATTAGCTCGCGTTGAATTTTGCTAAAACTGACAGATTGACTAGTCAATGACAGAAAACATACTTGCTTTCCCCTCAGCACTACTTGGTGAGGTCCGCCCTGCCATAGCATCCCCTAGTCTTACAGTAGATGCAACACTTTGGAGACACTTGCATGTTTTGCACTTGGATCTGTTTCATCTGGTCAGACATTCTTTAAGGAATTCTTTGCTTGTTGTGTGACATGTCAAATTGCATTGCTACAGCTGCATGCATATTTTGGATTGGTTGCCATATAGCAGTTATGAAACCTCAATAACTGACCATATAGAGCTATACTTGGTGTAGTTTGATTTAACTGATGTACATTATTTGTCCTTTGTCTGTTTTGCTTTAAAAAAAACACTTTCAATCAAACTCTTCCCAATTTGTTTGCTGATCATGACAACAATTTAAAGTAGAGGACTCCTTTCCTTTTCTCCATTTCTAGATGTGTGACATATTTTCTGACAGCTGGAGCCGAGGTGCGGCCTGGACTTGTGCCGTTACCTACTATTTCTGCATGACCTATTTGTGACCACCAGAGAAGATAAATCAAAGCCTTTAAGCACAGTGAAGTGCAATCAAGTATGCTGCCCATGTAGCATTGAAATTGCAGTTCATCAAAACTGTGCCATGAATGAGATACCTGTGTTTTTTTGACTTATTGTTTTTAAACTATTGCTTCACTAAAAGTCACTATGGACCCTAAATGGACTAGAAGTAAAACAAAGCAACAAATTATTTTTCTTGACTCCAGACTGAAGGGACCAAAATAAAGCTGTGAACAACAACAAGAAGTCTCATATAGCATGGTGAGGGGGCATTCAGAGCCTGTCCTTGAACTTGCGGTCACTGGTTAGGGGCCTTGAATTCAAAATCCTGCTGAAGTGTCATTTAGCAAGTCACTCTACCTACAGCTCTCGCAGTGCTGCTCTGTAGCGGTGCCAGCTCTGTGTAGGAGCCAGCTCTGTGTAGGGCGGCAAACAAAAGGATTTTTTTCCTACAGGGATCAATAAAATATCACATTGTCACTATTACCCACCGAGCCACGCAGGCAATGGGAAACCCAACCCCAGTAATGGTGGAGTCATGTGCTGTGCATTGAACTACACTGGAATTCAATCTCTTAAAATGGCAGTGCCAAACCTCTGTCAAGTTGTTTTTCCATAGAGGAACACCATGTATATATCAGCCTCAGATCACTGCACTAGTGGCTGACCCTACTCTCCTGATAGCGTGTCAAATGCTAAGTCGCTCTCCTGGCTAATCCCATGTCACCTCTTTCTCCTCTCTGCTCTTAAAATACCACAACAAGGTAAGTCTGCTGTTGAACAGTAGCACAACGGTGAGCCAGTACATTACATAACTGGCACTTCTAGTCAGTTCAGTGTGTATATTGTATCTGCGTGTCACTCTGAGCAAGAGTAGCACATATCTTCTGCAAGGCATTGGTGATATTCTTTGGGTGTGATTACTTCTCTATTTATTGCATTCACACTGGTAAACAAGCAAACCAGTCAAAAGTCACTGAGCTCCTCACCTTCTCTGGTTTTCATGCTATTTGCAAGTACTTGAAGAAGGATTTGTAATAAGAGTATAATCTCAGGCTGTAGCATGACCTCAGTTCTGCTTGTCAGGTTTCAAAATCCATCTCTGTATCCACAAAATCAAAAATGTTATGATTTGTTGTAGTTTGTTTAGGTTACATTTTCAACTTACCTTAATTTCTCCAGTTTGTTTATGTGATGAATGAGACTTGCTATTTATTTATTTATTTATTTATGTTAGCATTCTCAGTGTGGCTGTTTTTGTACGGTCTAAGTCCAAATGCCACTGTTTTTGCCCAGGAGTAAAGCAGACTTTAAAAGTTGGAAATAAACATCTCCAAGCTTTCATGGAAGGAATGTTCCTTTTTATCAGACTTTTGTGGTAGTTGATGGACCAACACAGACTCAAATTCCCTACTTCTCTGTTGTCTTTAAAGCAACTGTGTGCACATTTTGTAGATTACTTACTTTGGCTAGCGGTAGCATAAATCAAGGCACAGCATTGCTTGCACCAATATGAAAGATGCTACTCTCACATAAAAAATTCCACACAACGGGGCTTAAGTTTCTCGATGAGCATCTGCAGTTAGTAATGGTATCATGGACACTGTATGTTGTCCATCTCCGGACAAGCACACACTTGGCTACAGGAAGCTTAAACTGAGCTGCCAGTTCGCATGTCCAGTTTGCCAAGTACAGTCTCGGTTTGGCATTCCTTGATGGAGCTGCGGGACAATTCTGGTCGATTGCTTGCTGGCCAGGGGCATCGCTCAGTCTCAGCTGTAGGATCCCCGTTCCGTCACCCCCACCTCACAGGCCCCCATGTGAGTGTTCAGCCTCACCCTGCCAGCGATCAGGCTCAGGCTCAGTGGACAGCACTGCAGTGCTGGATGGGAGGGGATGCGGATGTGACTGGTGAACACGAGCCAGTACCGCACACGCGCGTGCACACACACACAAACACACACAAACACACCACCATGCACTTTCTCGCAATGGTATGGCTCATTTAAAGAGCCTTTGCGTTATGCGGGAAGATTTGATGCTGTGCAAGATGCATGACTTGGAACTTGAAAGAGGCAGCACATGTAAATAAGAAACAGCCTCAAGAAGTTTGAGTTAAACAGTCTTTTGAAGTGTTCACAGAAATGTTTTAAGTGGCTTGTATTTGTGTGTGCAGTCGGCTGTTACCTCTTCATCCATGACAAAGATTTTTGCCCAAACCTCAGTAAATAGTACAGCATTTGTGTGAGGGCTGCAAAAAGTATCTGTGGGTAATTGTTTTTCACAAAATTTGCATTTGTGTATCCATACATGAATTGATGCCTCTGTTGGGTGGCGTTGCAGTGCTGGACGTTTGCACGTGGGCTGTCTGAGGAATTCACTACCACACTTTCTAGACAATGAAGATGTTTTACTTTTACACATTGAAATATATTTCTGAGTGATGCTTTTTTATCAAAAAAGATCTCAAAGTCACTGCGCTCCTCACCTTTTCTGGTTTTCATGCTTTTTCCAAGTACTTGAAGAGGGATTTGTAATAAGAGTTTAGTCTCGGGCTGTAGCATGACCTCAGTTCTGCTTGTCTGGTGTCAAAATCCATCTCTCAAAACTTGAAAGAGGCTGTTAAAAAAAAAAAAAAACAACTCTTAAAATGCATGACTCAGCTTAAGTGTTTTGTTTCACTAATACCAACACTGCAACATCCTTGCACATACCCACCACATCAGCAAAGACAATCACATCGATCAGATTAGCTGAAGATCTATCACTTTTATTGAACAGTGTGGGCTCTAGGGCCCACGTTCAGTCATTCATTTTACAGTCTTACCTGTCTCTGTTGATTGGCAAGACGTAACATCCTGGCAATGTAAAAAAAAAAAAAAAAGCAAGAAAACCAATCTAATCCATCGTGGTTACTACGAACTTTATTACATTTCTGAATGTACAGAACATGGCTGAATGCCTTACTGTCGACGTCATTCCCGTTGTGAAATGAATCGAGTGCTCACCACAGATCAACAGGGCCCTACTGTCTTGTTGCCTTTCCCAGTAGGTGCCGACGTTAGTGTGATGAACAAGGAAACAACCGAGGAATTATTGTCTAAAAATACCTGTTTTTACTGCAAGTTTTAATCAGCATCGAGGTATCGAAGAGCTTTTTGAGGCTGTATTCCTACTGTTAGAACCGACTCGTTGTTTCCCAGTTTGAACCAGTGAAACAGTTGGTATGCGAGTGAGGTTGTACGTGAGTGAGTTGTAATGGGTCTCTGTTGAAACTATGCTGATGTCTTCTGATTTCTGTTTCTCTTTTTCCTCAGGGAAATGAAGCCAGTTACCCCCTGGAGATGTGCTCGCATTGTAAGTATTTTGCGCGTTTGCCTGCTGTGGATGTGCGGGGCTGGGTTTTGTTCAGAGAATGAGAGCTTCTAAATTTTTATCTGGCATGGTTAATTTTCAGGGTCTCTCCCAGAAAACTGACGCACTCGTTAAACACACAGCATTTGCTGTGTGAAGTAGTGCCTCAGTTCTTTTTTTTCCCCCTGAACACTAATTCTTTGTGTCATAATTTCTGTTCATTTTTGTGACGTTGAGAATCGGTGAGCGGGACTGCTCTAGTACCTTTTTATTTAATTGCTGTGACAAAGTACTGTTTCTTGATTGTCGGGTATTCAATTCTGTTGATATCTTTTAACATTTTTTTTCAATGGAATTTCCAGATAATCTACTACTATATCAAAATATAAATGGCTATCAAGACATTAAATTACTTACACACAATAGAAGATTTTATCAGTAACATTTAAGTGCTGTTTTCAGTTGAATTATATTTGCATTTTATGTTCTATTTTTTTTATGTAGAAGTGATGTGTTTCTGAAATTGAGAAGATGCCATCTTGGAATCAAACTCTCATGTTTACAAGATGTCTGCCTCGTAGACATGTTTGAGCTCTTGAGCTCTCCGGAGGAGGAGGAGAACTGAGGATATGACTCACATTTCTTCTTTGTCCGCCTCCTTCACCTTCCCTACCTGATGATACATGAACACAAAATCCCAGCCTTGCGTCGTCGGAAGAAGTCCCTCAGAGATGTAGATTTCGACCCAGCACATTCTGGTGCAATTGGCACGGTTTCACCGGGATGTTGTTAAGAACCAGGTCAAAATGGGTCCACTGCTGCATGTGTTTAATGAGCACTGAGACTGTGACAGGTCCCTCTGTAGTGTTGGTGTACATCAGGGACCGTGTCACTGTTTAGGTTTACCTCACCGTGGCTCAGAATCAGAGTCACATGCGAATAATTATTTTTGACGTTAGGGCTACAGCGTTAGTGGTTGAGATTTTTGGTGCAACAGTCAAAAAGGTGTTTGTATGAGGCAGACGTGCAGTGAAATGTCTTTATTCTCCAAACCATTGAGGCTAATTATGAGCTACAGGAGAGAGGTTAAGGGAGACAGAGTAGTGCAGGGGGGACAAAAGTTCTGCCGGGATTTAAAATTACACCAGTCTCACTGACTAAATCAGCGTTTTCTGCAGTTTGGAGCTTTTTATAGGCAGAAGAAATGGTATAGAAGAATTGGCTCTAAAACGTACAAATGGAGACCTCCTTACATTGTCAGTAATTGACATGGATTGTTGTGAGAGTGACTTACATGCTACATGTTTAAACTCTTAAGCATACGGTAATGTTTCATTTTGAGATCACCCGACGGCTTTGTGTTGCCCAACGGAGTGTTTGCAAAGTAACCCAACCAACACACACAGACGCACAAAAACACATTCAAAATGACACATCTTCGTTAGAGTGAGCAGAGCTATAGCCGCAATGTGGCTTCTCCATACTTAGGTTGTACTAAGTATGGATGTTGTACTGTAACATCCTGGGGGACAGGACCTTGGCCTGTAAGGCCTTCCAGGCATTCCTCCCCCAGGATTATGGCACCGCGGTGAGGGGAGGTGGATGTGAATGATGCCTGACCCTGAACTGAACCCATCAAGGACCTATGCATTCAGTGTGGGATATTTACAGCGTCTCTCCATTCTTTGTCCACTTGTCTCTCTCTCCCTCTGCTTCTTCCTATTCCCCACTGTCTGTTTGTCTCTGTTTCTCTCCTCTCTTTGACCGTCCTGTGTCCTACTTTCTTTTTCTTCTAGAGGTGCTATATAGGCAGGAAATACAAGTACTTATCAGAAGTGCATGAACAGCGAATAACTTAGTGTAAACAGAACAAGACAGACGTTTTTCAACCAAATAAAGCGTTTGCCAAATCACCCCTAACCCTATGAGAAATTACTAGATTAAAAGGTGTAACAGCTGTTAGAATGTTTATTGAATGCATGCCTATAAGCATTTAGATACTTACTTGTAACTGCAAGAAGTATTTTTTTTTTTTCCTACATTGAACAGGAGTTTTCATTTTGGGAAAATGTTCATAATTGCAGCTACGCTTGTCTCTATCAAACATTCTATTATTGCCGTCCTCTGTCTCCTGCTTTCTCTTTCTTTTGATTTTGTTTTCTCTCCCTCTGTGTCTCACACCCTCCGCCGACAGAGCAGCTGTTCAGCTCATCAAGCGTTTGGACAGGCAGGCGCTGGCTGTGAGGAAATTAGCTCTGGTCTGCAGGTCAGATAGATACACGCTGCCGCGCCTCAACCTTACCGCCCTGAATGAGATGTGAACCAACAAGGTCTAACATCCCCTCTCCAGCCACCTGCCCTCAGACCATTCTTAACTCTGTTTGTTGATGTCCATGACATCAACATGAGGAGTTTGTCTCTAAGAGTCTCCTTCACTCGATGAGAAAAGAAGGTCATTGTTCTCTGCAGGAGAACGAATTTTGGCAACGCCTGACTCCTCTTGTCAGTGCAGCATATCACTGTTGCTGGCTTAAGCAAGCTTAGATCGGGCAGATTTTTTTTTTTTTTTTTTATCCACTACACGCTTTTCTAATGTGCATGCGTGCGCCCACTCTCATCCACCGCTCTCTTCGCCCCACACACACACCCCCCTCAACACTTCGTGCTCTCTCAGAGAAACGCAGCAGCGAGCCTGAAACCATCGCAGGCCTGTCTGCAGCCGCCCAAAATAAACGGCGGGCAGCTCACTGGAGTTCCTTGTTGCTGGGGGTTTCCCTGAGGGCGGGAGCCAGAGCTTCAGTCGGTGGGGGTGGTGGGGTGAGTTGGGGGTTTTCTGATGATGGCGCAGCTATAAATATACACTACCAGTGTGCTGCCCTGCTTTGTCCTCCTTTTGGTCCATGCAGGCGAGGTGGACATTATCGGAGTAGCCAGAGCAATCATCCTAATGCACCGAGTGCTGGAGCGCTACTCTTTAGTACACACTTTCGGCCGTACGGCCTCCTCTTACCAGTGGCCTAGATGAGATAAGGCTGAGGGAGTGACAGGGAAAAGGTGTGTGTGTGAGTGTGTGTGCCTCTTTTTCTTTCAATTTTTTTTTATTTAAATCAAAGAAATGACCAGATTTCAAGGTCCACAGGTAATCCAGAATCTGTTCTGTGCATACCTGATGAAAATAGTAGAAAGACCGACTAGCTCCTCTGATGGAATTTTAACACTAAGCACAATTTTAGCCAATAATCTGTCTTTTCCAAGGTATACAGAAATGCTGCATTTTCTTAATCAAGAAGAGAAGATCAAATTCAGGGTAATTATGCATGTGATCGTGCGAATTGCTCCTTCAGAAGACAAGAAGTCTCCCTAAAATTTCAACAGTATAACGGTTATTCTGCAGTATTCAACTGCAGTGCAAAGTGTCATGATTTCATATTTGTGTTTTAAAACTTACAAAACCATGAACACAGGCGTTGTGTAGATATGCTTACTTGCCTTTCGTGAAATGTAAGAGAATGAATATAGACTGTGATACAAATTTAGTCATGCACTTCCATAATATTGGGGCGCAGCAGAGGCCAAGATGTATCAGTCAAACCATGGAAAAATGTCAAACTCCCTTTCTAACTCCCTGCCCCTAGTCTGTAATGCAGTCTCTCTCTTAATTTTTTTTTTTATTTGTCTCCATGACCTCATCAGGGTTATTTCCTCAGACTTTAGCAAAAGCCACAGAAGACGTGATAAGGTTTTCTCATGATGAGCGGTACTACTCCTGACTAGTCAACTGATAGCAAACTGATTTGTGAGCTGATCTTGAATGATTACAATCTGTGCCCTTTTTTTTTATCTTGTATTTGTTTGTAGCTCACTGTTGTCCTCTGATACGTTCCCTAGACGACACTACACCCTTATTCGCTTTTTCGCTCAGTATTGTACCCGTTTCGTTTTCTAATTGGCGCAGTGTCATTTGTCAAACTCATGTCATTACTGAGCTGTGCATGTAACCTTCTCATGTTTACCCGCCCTCACACCATATCATGTCTGTTTGGGGAGCTATGTACAGCAGGGTCTTGGTTATAATTATCAGTAACATGCCAACAGAACTTTGTATCCCCCCACACACACACACACACACACACACACACACACACACACACACACACACGCACTCACGTATCCCACCCCTCCCTCTCTCTCTCTCTCCGCTTGTCTCACTTCAGGTTAGCTTTGATAATTGAGTCACATGTCTCCATTAACGTGCAGGGTGAACCATTTGATGGCTGAGCATGCTTAAGAGGACAAATTCATTAATGACATTTTAGGAACATTGTGTTTTATAATTAAACAAAAGTGGGGAGGAAAAGCCAGCTGCACTCAACAGATTTTCTGTTCACACAGCTGTGCTGCTGTTTAATGGTTAGCTTGAGCTAACTGAATGTTAACTGTGGTACCAGTAATGTCACAGTGTCAAGCAGAATTTTGAAGTTTTTGACAACTTGCACCGATTACAAAAACACAGGTGCTGATATTGGTATTGAACGTCCTGGTATTCGACCTACAATTTCTGGCTTTGGTTCAACCAGAATCAGAATTATTTCATTGTTTCAACAACTGCACATGCATAGGTATCTGTCCTGACGACATTGTTGCAAACACACATTGCACTTGCATTTCCAGATGGATCGTAATATGCAGCCTAAGAATTTAGGTTCAGTATTTGAAACCAAACCACATAACTATAACGACAGCAAGAACAGCACAATTAGTATAGGAGGCCATGCAAGACAAGCAATGGCTCAGGGACCAGAAGGAGGGCCATTTGGCCAACCGTTGCAGTAATTTTGTTTTATGTTAATTAATGTGTGTAACAGACTGAATGTGAGTCTCCTTGTCTAGACTCAGAGGCTGGTGGCATCTGCATATGCATGTGTTTTCATGCATACACCTCATGAACAATTGTTTAAATGTTCCTCCTTCTTTTGTGTTCCTGTGTGTATATATGTGTGTATGGGCTAGTTTGGGGGTCTAACGGTGTTCCAGTTGCCTGGTAACACAGTTGAGGGTGCATGCAGCGTTTATCAGAGTGTTTATGTGTGTGTGTGTGTGTGCGTGTGTGTATGTCTGCTGTGATCTGCGATGGAGTGTATGAGATTATCATAATCATCTCACAGTTACATTGGGTCTCCCTCAGAGCTGCTTATTAGCATAGCAGTGTGAGGAGCCTCTCTGACTGTGCAGCCCTCTCAGAAAACCATTTCTTTCACATGTGAAAATTTTTGGATATTTAATGAAAACTGCATCCATGGGTATATTATTCTGCTATATTAATGAATTATACAAAATAAATGTCATGAAAAGCATATAGTTCTATATTATATCAAAACAATATCCTTTTCTCTTCCTGTAAAATGTAAAAATTGTTTTTGCTGAATCATCTTGCACCAAATGGCATAATGTGTATATAACAAAATTTACCGTACAAAATGTGATTATAGGGTTATAGGATGATCTATCCAACTGTACCATCATATAAAACCCGCAACTCTACAGTACCTTCATTCATATTCTAACAGGGAACATAGGAGGTGTGCATTTAGTATCAGTGTGCAACATCGCCCACATCATCGTAGCTGTCTCTGCTGCCAGAGGCTCAAACATACAGGTTATGGCATGACACTGGGGTTAAAAACAAGTCCGTGTCCTCCTCCTCCTGCGAGCGGAGCTCAAGGAGAAGGCTAGTGATCATCAAGAACAGGGCCAATTATGCAGGTTTTGTCCTGCCTACGTTTACAACTTTCATATTAAATCCCTCCACAACACCCTGTTTTTTTTTATTTTTTAAATGTAGAAACAAGGAAGAATGTGCAGAAAAATGCAAAACCAGGCAGGAAATTTACAATATTAAATATTTCATTTGACCTCACTTTTCCGCAACAGTAATTCACCGTTCTTCATGTAACTGTATATACAGGTGTCTCCCTGGCTCTCATATCTGTGCCAAGCACTTTTCCATCAAGTGTGGTCATCTCAGGGAAACAGCTGTTGTCTAAATACAGTGACACTTTGCTCCAGTTTTTTTTTTTTTTTTTTTTAATTTGATTCAGTTCTTCCTCTTGTAAGCAAACCAAGACTCACCAGTCCCTTATTTGTTGGACAGTACCTGTAATCGCACCATTGAGGTCTGGCCACTGTAAAGGAGGGTGGCGTTTGATGCTAGTAAAATTGGCGATCAAGAGATTTAAGCTTATTTTACTGCACTCACTGAAAGCAGTTTGTGTGAGAGTTTGTTATAATGAGGGTTAAATCAGAGAACCTTATTAGTTTATTGGGTGTTTTCCTTGGAGCCATAAACCGCAGCTATGATACAATTCTGGTCTCTATGTCTTGGCCATAACAGTTATTACAAAGAGCCATTTGTTGGTTAAGTCATTTGAACTAAATGCTGTAGTAAAAGTACTGTATTCACTGTCTTAATCATGAGTTCTATTTGGGTTAGCAGACGTGGGATCTGTTGGAAGGGGACTCAGACAGTGAGAAAGCTGTTGTCCTTGGTTGCATGAATGATACATGTACGTACTCACTTGGTAGTTCCAGACAGTAAGAAGGTATCTAGGCACAGTGTTCAGATGTTCCCTGCTCAGCAACTGCACAAAAGTTTGTTATGTGTTGTAAATGTCAGAGCGATTTTTCATCTGTACTCCAGCTTATCCCACAGACCCGAGTGTGCAGCAACAAAAGAAACTTAAACTGTGACAGGGAACCTGTTTGAGAGATTAATATTAACATCTGCTGTTTGGTGGAAAGTTCCTCTCTGGCAAGTATCACAGCTTGTAAACACTTTTGGTAGCAGCTAAGAGTCTTTCAGTTCTTGTTAGAGAGATTTTCACCCATTCTTCCTTGCGAAAAGCTTCTAGTTGTGTGAGATTTTTGGGCCGTCTTTTGAGGTCAGTCCTCACCGACTGTGAGGGCCATGGCAAAACCTTCATCTTGCGCCTCTTGTGGTAGTCCATGCTGGATTTTGAGGTGTGTTTAGGATCATTAACCAGTTGTAGAAGTCATCCTCTTTTCATCTTCAGCTTTTTTACAGATGGTGTGATGTTTGCTCCCAGAATTAGCTGGTATAAAATTGAATCCATTCTTCCCTCTACCAGTGAAATGTTCCCCGTGCCACTGGCTGCAACACAAGCCAAAAGCATGATCGATCCACCCCCATGCTTAACAGTTGGCGAGGTGTTCTTTTCATGAAATTCTGCACCTTTTTTTTTGTCCAATCATACCTTTGCTCATTGCAGCCCAAAAGTTCTATTTTAACTTCATCAATCCACAGGACTTGATACCAAAATGCATCAGGCTTGTTTAGATGTTCCTTCGCAAACCCCCACGCTGAATTTTGTGGTGAGGTTGCAGGAAAGATTTTCTTCTGATGACTCTTCCTTGAAAGTCATATTTATGCAGCTGTTGCTGCACAGTAGAACAGCGCACCAACACTCCAGAGTCTGCTAAATCTTCCTGAAGGTTTTTTGCAGGCAAATGGGGGTTTTTTGATGTGTCTTTTCTAGCAATCCTACGAGCAGATCTTTCATGACGTTTTCTTGGTCTTCCAGACCTCAACTTGAACTCCACCATTCCTGTTAACTGCCATTTCTTAATTACATTATGAACTGAGAAACGGCTACTCGAAAACACTGTGCTACCTCCTTATGGCCTTCTCCTGCTTTGTGGGCATCAATCATTTTAATTTTCAGAGTGACAGGCAGCTTAGAGGAGCCCATGGCTGCTGAATGTTGGGACAAGGTTTGAGGAGAATAACTATAAAGGTTTGAAATTATCATCACTTGGCCTTTCCTAATTAAGGTCTGAGACCTTGGTAAAGGTTATCTGAGCTCAAAACTTTTGAATGATGCTCCTTTCTTTTTTTTTTTTTTTTTAACTATAAAATTGTACACAACATGAAGTAATTAAAAGAAACCTTTTGGAACTCAGTTCATCTTCTACTCACTTATCTATTCACAGTAACAGAAATTTTGACCAGGGTGCCCAAACGTTTTCACACCACTGTATTTAGCTGTGAAACAGGTTTCCTTGATTTAATAAATATGGCTTTGTTTTAGGGCACTAAACCAAGTATGGTGACTACCTGTAGCACCGATACTCCTAGCGCAGACCATTGAAATGGTAATGAGCCAAGCTTGTGTCGTATGCCTTGAACAGGAAACAGGAGGCTGCTGATAAGGAAGTGTTTTGTGTCAGAGGCCAGCCCTGTGCTTGGCTCTAATAACTCACACCTAATAGAGTCAGAAACCCTGTGGTATGTGTCAGATTTTGCTCGTGTGTGTGTCTGTATCATGAGTTTTTGCAAAAATCATGGAGATGAGAAGCAGTATAACAAACATCCATTGTATTCTAAAGGGCTTTGTTTCTTGCTCATGCACAGGTTCATTAATGTACAGGCCACAGTGGCTTTTGCATCAATTCTCCAGGTGCTCGCGCAGCACCCAGACACAATTTACCGGTGGCTGATTTTATTGCTGAAGACGAATAAGAGCATCATCCATCAAGGACAAACCAGAGAGAGTTTGATTAATACAAGAATTAACATTTTTGTTCAAACCATCAGTGCGCTGCAGTCATACAAGGGGAAAAAAAAAATCTTCATTGGTCATAGTCCCTTTTTAACGTCTTTATTTTTGTTTTCAGTTATTCTGATGAACTCTTACTATGCAATTATCATACTAATGCTGCAACTAACAATATTTTTTTTTATTAATCAATTAATCGTCTAGTTTTAAAATGTTAGCAAACACTCAAAAATGTCCCTAACTAGTTTCAATAGCCTAAGTAAGTAAGTAAATCAGCAAATACTCTCATTTGAGAAGCTGGAAGTGTGGAAATGTTTTTTTGTGTTTTTTTTGTTTTATCATTTTAGCTTAAAAACGTATTTAAACGATTAATCAGTTATCACTTGTTGCTCATTAATTCTCTGTTGACCAACTAATCGATGAATCGGCTTATTATTTCAGCTTTCTACTGTATTGCACCATGTGATAAGTGTCTTTATTTTGTGGTCTTCTTGGGTATTTGACATGAAATTGTACATGTACATATCAGAAAATCTGACGTGACTTTATGCCATATTTCCCAGGACACGTGCACCGACCTAATCTCTATTCTCCTACTCTCCACCTCCATTGGTCGCTTGGAGCTGCCTGAATTAGGGAGTTCAAAGCCTGAAGTTCAAGTGTTTACTGCATGATATCACTACTGTAAAGATCGTTACAGTAGTGATGACAGAACCTTATGTATAGTTTAGTTGTACATTGGACCTCGGCAGATAATACAGGTTATGCCGCTCTTCACTTGTTGGTTCCTCAGTTGTAGCCAACACAAGAGTCTGCTGCTGTGGATGCGTCCATTCCAGTTTTTCTCTCTCAGTCTCTGTATTTCTCACTCTCTCTCGTTCCTCCCCTACCTGTACTCCTCCACCACACTCTGATTAGTCACGGAGCTGATGTAGCACAGCCTGTCAGAACGCTGGAACCTAAAACACAACCCACACCCATGTCTCTCTCCCTCTCTCCCTGCATCCAATAATAAGCGGAACCAAGGGTATAACATCTCATTGCCTCAACCCAGAATCATTAACCCATGCCTGCAAACATCCATATGTGCATTCATATCTGCACATCCAGGTGTATATAAGGTGCATACCTTCCCCCTGTATCAGTGTGAATATAACTCAAAATTATTATTATTTTTTATGGTCTTTAATCACTTTGACCTTTAGATACAGGAGAGCGACGGATTAGACTAGTGGAGGGTTGAACATCATTCTTCCAAAAGATATTCCCTTCTGTGGTGTTTTGATGATGGTGGGGGAGAGCGCTGTCTAATGCGCAGGTCCAAAATCTACCATAAGTGTTCGACTGGGTTGATTACTGGTGACCCCCCCCGTACACTGTATGGAAGCGTATACATTTCTTATATTTCTCCATTCATTAATTAATTTATTTTTTTCCTTTAATTTATGACTCTGGATGACTTTCTTGCGGACTCGTTTGCCACCTGTGTTGACATAAGCAGGAGATATCAGAGCCTCCTCAAATGCCAGCCTGTCCTATTTGTAGTTACCACCAGGAGGCTGAGGTAAAAGTGTCTTTTTTTTTTTTTTTCACCAGTTGTCAGGTTCAATTCAATGTAAATCTGATATGATGTGAACTTTACCTGAACAGGCTGTCCTTATGGAGGTCAGCAAACCTGATCAGAACTGGAATGAACTGAGCCTCATAAAATTGTCACACCTTCCTATTGTCCCTCCTTCCTCTCTGTTCGCTGTGAGTTAAGATTAATAGATAGCCTGTGTCATTTAGGACCCCAGATTAAAGCAGGCGCTGTAGTAGTTTGTGGTTGGCCATTGGGATCATGTGACCACGTGTGAATGAGCTTATATAGTAATTAACAACTGTCTTTGATATTGCTTCTGGATTACTTCTTGCAGTTCTTCAGTAAACAGGCTAGGGAGGTACGGCTTTTTCTAATGGCAGGGGAACACAAGATCCGGGTCCCTTCTGATAAAAAAGCACGAGTAGACAACAAAGGCTGTAAGTTTGCAAAATGATATCTAACTATTTGTTTCTTTCTGCTAATTCCTCCGTTACTCCTTCTCCTCTCCCCTTTCTCCTCAGCTCTCATTTCTCTACCTTACCCTTTTTCTTTTTTTTTTTTTTTTTTTCCTATTTCAGGTTCACTGCAGTGTCGTCAGAGCAGTGTCAGGGCTGTCTGCATGTAATATTTGCAGTCTAGCAACTGGAGCTTTCTCACTAGTTTCACCCGTTTCAGGTCTCTGGAGAAGAGCAGAACAAAATGTACTGCGGTTACTGCGGGTCCACGGTTAGCTCGGTTAGAGCAGTCCTGTGCTGGACGGAAGTGGCGTCCTTGACCTAGTTGCAAGTGGTGGTACTAACATTTATGACTACAGTTCATGTAGGTGTTGGCAAGGATTTTTTTTTTTTTTTTTGGCAGAAATATTTACTGGCTTAGTGGATGTGATTCTTTATTCATCTTGGGAGAATGTTGCTGCAGGTGAACAGTGCACTGTGGCTCATCTTTCCCTCTCACTTTTAACTCTTTCCTTTTTCATTGTGTCCTAGTAGTACTTCCCTGTAGTGCTGCTCGGAGTTTAGGGGGCTGACCCCTGCACACTTTTCCTTTTGTTTTTTTTTTGTCACTATGATGATCTAGGCATTGGATTAGAACGCCAGCTGAATGTCAGCAAAGAAAATGTAACTGTCTCACCCGGATATTCTCTTCTGCTTTTCTCTTTGCCCAGTCGATGCTGATGAGATTAAGAGGCTAGGGAAGAGGTTTAAGAAACTCGACCTAGATAACTCTGGCTCACTCAGCGTGGAGGAGTTCATGTCACTGCCGGAGCTGCAACAGAACCCGCTGGTGCAAAGGGTTATCGACATATTTGACACAGATGGGAACGGAGAGGTGGACTTTAAAGGTATGCAATAAACCCTGCCAGTGTGCGGAACTACCGGTGTGTGATTTTACAACTTTATTCTGGTCTACGTTAGTCGGGGAAATATTTTTAAAGATACCACAACACTCCTAGTGTCGTCTTCTTACAGGTTGGCGGCTATCCCAAATTCGATCACAGCTTCATCATATTTCAGAAGGGCTTTACGTTATTTCCAGTGTTTGAATTTTGTAGCGCAGTTTTCACACTTCATATGTTGTTGTGACTTTCGCAGAGCATCCGCTTCACACAGAGGAATTTCACTTGTCTTTTATCAGACTAAAATAAGGCCTTTGTAATTGCTTTGGTCTGATCAAAAGCTGCGTCTAGGCCTTGATTTTTATTTATTTGTTTTTTTTCAACCCATTAATTTTAAGATTATCCAGCTAACTAATGTGGAATGTTTTTACTACTTGAGGTCTGTATGGTGTTGGTATTTGGCATCAAGGTTTTAATCTTGTAACTTCTTGCAAGCATACACCAAGCTTAGTACATCCCTGAAAAAGAGGAACAGCTGCATCAGCTACAGAGCCCACCATAGATATGAGCCTACAAATGAGTGTGCAGTGTATCTGTAGAACAGGAGCTCAGCAGTTCTGGTTGAATTTATTACATAAAAAATAGAAAAGAAACGTGTCACAAATCCATTGTCTTGAGTTGAAATAATTCTCTATACTCAAATGCATGTGCTAAAGAAAAAGATCGACCAGTACAAGAAGTGATTTCACCATTAATACCACTGCAACTACGGCGCATACTGGAGTCAGCATTAGGGAGCGTAGGGCTTAATGTTAATACTGTATTAATGCGTCTGCGCTGTTCTCATATTTACTGCAGGGGTTGTTTTTTTTCTTTTTCCAACAAACAATATTATGCAGCTGTACCATGTTTCATTAGCAGTTAGTGTGTTATGAAGCTCATTGTCTGTAATAAAGCTGATTAATGGTGGGCTTGCTGTCAATGCACAAATATATACAGTCATTGAGTAGCGAAGCGATCCACTTCCAAGGAAGGGAATTACCCCTCACCCTTTGAGATGAGTTTTACAAAACAGACCCGTTGTTCTCCAAGTTAAGAAATACATAACTATCAGCTACAGTGGCTGATTAAAAATAATCAGATCTCGATATCTGGGGACTTTGCACCCAGCAGCCTCTCTTGTCTCTCAACTCCTCATTACGCTGGGAGAGCTTTTCAAAATGGAAATCAGGAAATTGAAATCCGACATGTATAGCCAGAATACCAAGTCTTGACAGCCAGTGACAACAAGGTGGCGTTGTAGAACTGAAGGAGCTCTGACCAGGGTTTCGACTGACATCGTCTAAAATGTACTGTGCTATTTATCGTCGTGAAGAATATTTCCCCACCTCTGTCTTGCCTTTCCATTATCAGTATACCTCATAAAGAATACGTACCATAATATCAAGATGTTCATGTCTGTACTATCGAAGTGGAGACTGTGTAGAAAATCCTTACGGGCACTGATTGTTGGTCTCCTCTCCCAGAGTTCATCGAGGGAGTCTCACAGTTCAGCGTCAAGGGGGACAAGGAACAGAAGCTTCGGTGTAAGTAAAGCTGCTTCTCCATTAAGACCACATATGGCCAGAGGTAGCACCAGTGGTTCAGGGTCTCTTATCCCCAAGCAAGTCTGGTTGTTTTGCTGCTCCGGGATATAAACCTGCTGGGGCTTTGTCTCCCGTGTCCCTCCTGTTCTGTTTTTTCTCACCATGTCCTACTTCTGCAACAAAAAACTCCCCTGGTGAAAACAACACTAAATGTTGAGTAGTGTACAAAGTTAACTTTTTGGCTGTTACGAGCCAGAAAAATGAAAAAAAAAAAATCATTCTATCCAATTAACGTGGACCTGTCCCCTTTTTGGACCTGTCGCCCGTTTTTCAGTGTCTCTAGAGCCAGTGTGTCTGGAAGCCAAACAAGAGCATGTTTGCTAAGGGATTATTGTTTTGGTTTGCTCAAGAGTGTACAGTGGTGAGCAGGGACAAAGGTACACAACAGGTAAAGGTGAAAGAGTTGTTCTTTCAAATGTTAGTTAGTAGGTGACACAAGGTGAATCAAAGACAAGTTCTCTCAGCATTTGGTGGCCTGTGGGTGTTGCTGAGTAACTGATTAACACTCATGTTTACCCCTGCTTCTGTTCCTCCCCCTCCCGGCGTGCCACACCCTGCACCACAGTTGCTTTCAGGATCTACGACATGGACAAGGACGGCTACATCTCCAATGGCGAGCTCTTCCAGGTGCTGAAGATGATGGTAGGCAACAACCTGAAGGACACGCAGCTCCAGCAGATCGTGGACAAGACCATTATCAACGCAGACAAGGACGGAGACGGCAGGATATCCTTTGAAGAGTTCTGTGCAGTAAGTCGAAGCCCTCCTGGGGTATTTTTTGGGGGGCATTGGTGAAATTTCTGCTGATGCAGCCTGTTGTGGTGAAGGCAAATGTCAAAGGGACAGAAAACCCTGGAAACAGCTTTTTGTTTACGCTCGACAGCACTGGGTTTCAGTTTCACACTTCCTGTTGAAATATGGTGTCAAGGGCTGTTAATATAGGGCTGGCGAGAATTTGCTACATATGATGGGACACTAAAAATACTGAGCTAGCACTCTGGCCGTATCATACAACAGGAATATTGACCCCAAACAACACATAAATGATTAAGTTTATTCTATGTTGAGGCCATCAGCTGAAGCCAATGTAACAGCTGTGAAATAAGCTTATATTTATAGCGAGAAAGCAATAGTCAGCAGTACAGAGTGCCTTGAGATAATTCTTATAATCCTGGGATGACAATGTGAGAGGGGTGAGTACAAATGTGAGGACGGAAATTGAGAGATAAAAGCGCAGAGGTAGAGGTTTGCTTCGTTAAAATAAGAAAAAATATTAGAACTGGTAGAGCAGACCGAGTGAGGAGGGGTGGAGGGTTAATGAATTTCTTGGAAAAGATGACTTTTTCAGTCTGCAGTGGCAAACGGGGGAGATGATCATTGAAACACCGTGGAGCAAAAACCTCCACGACCAGGAAGATAGTTCTGCTGTACAGTCCCCCTTTATTGAATTGGCCTCAATACCCAGGCCTTAAGTAAGTAAAGCTAACATTATTTAGAAATTGCTCCAACCACTGAACTCACTCAAACCAACCTGCTTCACAGGGTTAAGAGAAATACTCATAACTAATCTTCAGTAAGGGACCATAATCGTTTGAAAGAGCAGAGAGGATTTAAATCTCCGGTGTCTCTTAAATACTCCTAAGATTTTAAAGTGGTTTTGGATTCATTAGACTAAAGTCAAAGACAAAGAATCTGCGAGATTCTGGTGATCTATGACTGAGACAGAGGCAGTCGAAGGATGGAAAGAGATGAGTAATACAGTTCTGTCAAGAGCCAAGCCAGTGCATATTTTTATCAATAGCTGTCGGAGTCACAATAGTTGGATGTAGTTCAAATTAAGACATGGCAACTGTTTTGCACTTAATCAAATGAGTTCATCCTGGAGATATTTCCTAGATGACAGAATTGCGAACGGGGTTACTCTCGAAATCTGCTCTTTAAAAGCTTGGCCACGGTCAAAGAAAACTATAATAATGGTTTTTTATTATGAGCAGATGGCATTTATGACAGTTGAGGTACCGAACACAGTCATTTGGTAACTATGTGCTTCAGTTTTATTAATTGTAGGAGGATCTGTGCCATCTAGCAAGGACTGTTTTGTAAGGGTATCGACCCGAATCGATGCAGAGAACCAAGATTTAGCCGATATTTGACTACATTGCTGTGATTCTGATTGAAATACCAGCCTCACAGTTGAGATAGAAAGCACATGGCCTTAATTATCTCCTTTTAGATCAGAGAGGAGAGCAAAGTCTTCTCTCAGCACAATTAGCAGTCTCCTGTTAGGAAGTATCGTCAGTATAACTTGTCTCTCGTCGGACCCCAGTGGAGCCTGCTTTGCTCGGAGACATTTTCTGAAATGAAAGGCGCCAGTTCTAGCTCTGACAGACACAAGGCCCACATTTGACGGCTGTATCTCCGGAGCCTTGAACTAAAAAGGCTCTCGTCCTTTGCGAGTGTGTATTTTCAGGATGGCGCAGGAGAATATTACATCCTGTTTTTTAACAAACCGGCGCTGCTCAAACACTTCAAGGCTCAAGGAGGAGACTGCGTGACAGGATTTCTGTCTCGTTTGTAATTGTCCTGATCTGAGCAACTGCAACAAAGAGGGTGTAAAAATAAAGTGGGTATAGAATTAGATTTTGTCGAAAGGCTGGCAGCCGTAAAAGGAAAGAGTATTTACACCTCCAACAGATTTGAGTGGTAAAACGTAACTGTAAAGTGGTCCTGAAACGATTTGTTGATTAAAGCGGCACCTTTGGTTCAGTTTACTTGTTATTTAATGTTAAGGACAGAGGCTGGAGGATACAGTAACCTTGGCTAAGTTGAAGAGTGAGTACTACTCAGCCTGTGAAAACAGTATGTCTTCTGTGGCGCTGGCGGAGATTTCCAAAGCTTGAAGAAATAACCCCAATGATGGCATCACAATTACTCTGGCTCGAGAGTTGAGTGGCATTATGGGAAACGAGGCATCCATTGCTTTTGGAGCTTGACCCATACCACAGTCTTAAACGTCAGGATTTCTCTTCCTCTGCTGCTTCGATTTCGACTAGACCTTGCTTAATGTGTCTCTTGTGAGTCCCCCGACTTCATGAAACCGTAATACTAAATTTTAATGGACAGTTTTTATTATCGGTTAATTTTTTAAGGCATTTATCCAGGGAAAATGCCAGACATTCTCTGTTTTTTGTTGGTTTTTTTTCTGTTTTATATCCTTTGAAACTCTTAGGCTTTGGACAGTTGGTTTGACAAAACAGGCAATTTGAAGACTTCACCAGTTTTTAGGGGCATTTTTGCTACTTTCACTGTTTTTATAGAGAAGTTGTAAAAAATAATAGCTTAATTGGTGATGAAGATAATCCTTCGTTGAAGCGTACGTAGCAGTGCCAGGGTCCTGCTGTTGTGAAAGCTGGTTCACTGAGTTATCATTAGCTATTAGCAACACCTGTGTTCTTCCTGCTATGACAAGCCAAATGTCTACTTGAAAAAGGGCCGTTCTCGCTGACTGGAGTCCATACATCCCAACGTTTACATTTATCTTAGCTGCCTCTAACAGCACTGGATTAATAAATGTATTTTTCCAGGTGGTCGGAGGTCTCGATATACACAAAAAGATGGTGGTGGACGTGTGAGCGCTCATCCGCTCGCCGAATCTCCCCCTTCCTCCTCGACACTCGCTTTCTCCACCGTCTCTGAAGATCTGCTCAAGACGTCCGGCAAAACGCTCTCTGTGTAACTCAATGGAAGTATTCTCTCTCTCTCTCTCTCTTCATCTCTCTCTGTCCTTCTTTCTCTATCTGTGAAGCCACTTTTTCTTTCAAAAACCATGGGCCTCGTGAAGCCAACTTTGAAGTGTTATTGAACTGTAAATCCTCTCAATAACCCGGTCGTAGCACTTTAAGAGACTGAAGGACAGCTATTTGTCTTTTGCAAGAGCATCTCCGATTTTGGATGAGAGGGAGAAAGGGGGCTCAGTGAGGAGGCTGGTTGGCTTGTTCATATTTCATCCTCTTTTTTTTTTTTTTGTTAATTGTTATTTTTGATATTTATTTTTTGTTTTTGTCTTTTATAAAGAAGAAAAAAATACAAGTATATCTATGGTTGTCTCGTGAGGGGAAGTGTATAGTACATTGACACTTGACTTACAGCACAACTAGAAAGTAGGGTATGAAGTGCCAACCAGAACATATCCAGAAACCAGTCCAAGTTATTACCTATCATCACTGCTGTCATTCATGCCGGACAAACTGGCTTGTGACACTTTTAGCTGCACGACTGCGAGTCACATTAGATGCAAAACTAAATTTCAGTTTTTACTTTTTCAGCTTACACACAAGCAGTTCGGATTAGACCAGTAAAGCTTCCAGTCACTCTTAGCAAAGCAGTCCATGTCTTTCTTTTTTTGTAATAAGGTTGCTAGTTTTTATTTATACTTAAGAATGTGTTTATATTGTTGGGGATTATCCTCGTTTCCTGTCATGAAATTATAGGTAGATGAATTAATGCCAAGAAAATGTCTTTCCAAAATAATTTGTGGCTGCAAAGTGATACATGGTTTACTCTTGATGAAGTATTTTGCATATAACCGTGTGCATCCATACGGCAATCTCCGATGCAAAGGAATAGCTCTGCACTCACAACAAAAGACATATAGTGGAATCATTAGAGTTTCAAGACTTATATTTAACGTTGAGGACAGCGGCTGGATGGACTTGGCTAAGACCTGAGTGTAATAGTTTAAGAATGAATAATGGTGAGATTATACATTGTTTGTGCGAGTATATAGCGGTTTAAGAGACTTATCTGCAGGCAGGGTTTTTTTATTTTAACCAATATGTGTATATTAGGTAATCAATGTGCTCATCTTCTTTAAAACAGCAAGAGGAGAAGGCTTTGCCCCTGCTTAACATAAGCCCTTCTGAATACTTACCTTTCTCAGTGCAGCGCAGGACGGGTCAGAGTTTTCTTTAACGCAACACGAACACTTAAAATCTTAACACGTTGGCATGATCAGTGTGCAATGGGATAGACTGTATATTACTTTTTTTTTTTTTTTCCTTTTTGAACGTGTACATTTCAAAAGTTGGCTTCTTCTCCCTCTTTCTGTCACGATCACCTCATTTTCTCCCCCCTTCTACCAACTAATACGAACAGGGAGAAAAACGAATTTAACCAAATTTTCATTTCTAAAAGGGAAAAAATGCTTCCTACTATTAATGGCATCGGGATAGCTTTTTGTTTTGCTTTGGAGGCCGACTGCTGGTTTGAGCAGGAGTTTTCAGTCAGAGATGTGAATCTGGAGTGCTCTGTTGTCCCTTATCCCAAAGCTCTGCACGGCTTGGGCCTCCCTGTGCTTGCATGACATGGAAATATATTTTTTGTTGTGCATGTAGATCAATTTTTTGAAATAATCCTCTTGTTTACACATGGATGGTGATGTTAATATATTTAAGACTTTAATGGTATACAATATGGATGTTGCCAAACTTTGGTAAAATGTACACATATTATGAGAGGTAATCCAAATGAACTGAACTACATGTAACTTTTTGTATTTTACCCGGGTCAGGGAGATGCTTCTATTCCAGTGAAAGTTGCATATCTGATCCTGTCTCAAACTGCCACACACTGTACTCAGCTTAAAGGGGAATATTTTTTTTCTTTTTTTTTTTTCTCTTTTGTATATAAGTATTTGTTAAATGCAGTTCTGGCTCTCTGTTCTCTGTATAGTTCAGACCGCGCTTTAGTTTGTAAGTGCTACTTTTTCTCTGAGACACTCGGGTTCTTTTTAGTTTGTGTGGGGATATCTGAAAAGAGTTAAGTTTGAGAACTTTTTTTTTTCTCTTCCCCTTTTTCTGCATGCTGCATCTTATGCTGTGGGACTGTTGGAAACTTGATACTGTATGAAAATTAAATAAAATTTAAATAAACTTTGAAATGTTGAAAGTAAGGGATTTTCTGTCACTCTTTTCTTAAAACCGCATTTCTCTTGAGGATGTTAATGAGCAGAACCGTTTTGCCATAAGCAGACACTTGAATTGTCAGGAGGCAGCATATAGTCAACTTTCAGTATTGATCAATTAGTTCCTGGTGCAAAACCTGACATCTTCTACACGTCACTGACAGAACTGAACTCCATCTTTAGTGGATTTATGTTTTTGTTTATTTACACAAACGCATGCTTTCCGATACCTGCATCCTGTTTATGCAAGTATCGTAACTTTTTCCTCATATTTGGAGCCAACGGAAACACGAGGCCTTTACAGAGGAACCTGAGACGTCGGTCCATAAGGCATTCAACAGTCTTAACATCACGGATCCCAGCGGGAAGAGATAAATACGCACGGCAGCCAATCAGATTTTAGAATCTCTCAGCAGCCCTGCTAGCCACCACTCTGATGTTGCCATAGACCTTTGAAGGTGGACTTCCTGTAAGGGCAAAAGGGTTTGAAAGGTCACTCCTCAGCACTACATATAGATTCAAAAAGAATATTCCCAATATGACATCAGCCATATGACCTACTACAAAAAACAATGTCCTCCTTACCCAAGATTAAGTTACAAATTGCTGTCCGGGCCATCTTGATATTCTGGAAAGATCCCAATATGTGAACTTTTCTGTTGAGAGACATAAAAGGAGTGTTTTGGCTTTTTTTTTTTTTTCCACTTAAAGAAACAAGAAATCAGACATTTCTCTGCAGCTAAACAACTACCACCCACACACCCACACACACCCACACCCACTCTATAGGTACACCAAAAGAGAAAATTCCAGTATACCTGTGAGGTAAGAATTCACGGTTGCTAGTCAATAATTCTATAACACAATGGTATGTTTCTGCATTGAACAACAAAACTTAAATCAATCAGCTCAGTTTTAGAAACGTGAATCCTTCTGCGTCAAAGTGTGAAACTTTTGTTCCCTGTTTTTTCCCCAGGCTTGGTCATTTGGAGATCATTTGATTTGACGTTAGTATTCCATAAACTTTTTACGTTTCTATGGGACATTTGTGTGATGGTTGTAGCAGTGCATGGCAGGAAAGCAAAAACAAAACTTGCAGTGTTCTGGTGGGGGGGGGGCAAACAAACAAACAAAACAAAACAAAAAACGCAATGAAACTGTCTAAATGTTAATTTCATTGCATTTTTGCAGGTTATTGATGAAAAGTGATTTTTAAAAAATAACCTAATGGTGATCAATAATCACTAATCAAATAGTGACCTTAAAATGATCACTATTATCATTGTTCTGTAATGGTGCAGGAATAATTTAGAGTTCTCACGTGTCTGCAAGCACAATGCGAGTCTTTGTGACATTTTCAATGGTGAATTTGGTTTTTCCTCCCTTCCCTGCTATTCTTCCGATGGCTCTGGATAAGTGATCTCCCTTCAGGGGTTTCACTGGCAAGACAAACAACATGGGAGACCAATTAAACACACACCAAGAGACTGGACATTTAGTTCATTTTACAGCAGGGGAAGAAAAGCGGTGATAAAATGTGGAACCGTTTCAGAGCAGACAGAAAGTACCATGGCAGCGTGAACTTACCATCTGTGACATCAAAGCTTTCTAGGAAAAGCTCATCTAATCTGATGAGAGCTAGGGCGTCCTGGGAAGAGAAAGTGTGAGCGTTTTGTCAAACAAAAATCACAAGGTACGAGGGACATTCATGAAACATCAGTTATCAAATATTATGACACTTATCGTAAAGCTAAGTGCTTAGATTTGAGTTGTGTTTATCCAAAGTAAAATATAACCACAGTGGATCTATGAAAGGTGACAAAGATAATACTTAATCGATGAACCTTACATTCCTTTTCTTGTTTTATCAAGAAGCATTAAACTAAGGAATACTCAACAAAAACATATGAACCATAAAATAAAAACTACAAAATTCACTGCAGCTTTTCCAGACTGTTTTCTTGTTGCAGGGAGGAATCGGAGGAACCTTTATTTTATTGGCAGTAGACAACACTCACTTGATGAAAGTCCAACATCAGCAAACCAATAATAAGATCTAGTCCTAATCCTGAATCTCTCCCCAAACTTTATGTTGGCTTGACAAATTCACATTCTGTACAAAAAACAGACTGAGAAATCTGAAATTTGATTTAAAAACAAACAAACAAAACCAAATACAAATACCACAAACGCCAGGCTTCAGCTAAAACAAAAACATGCATAGCGCACCAAAGCCTTCCATTAGTGTACTTACTTCAACCTGGAATCCTAGCACGAACGCTTTAACAAAATCTGATGCTTTTGTGAGCGAGCCGATGTCCTGTGTTTCTTTGCACGTCTGAAAGAAGGAAGGCATATTACACATGACTGTGGGTACCAGAGAAAAACAGAGCAGGTGGACCGTGTTGTAGTGTCAACACTGCTTCAAAACTCGGGCTGCGGAAACTTACTTTGATTTCAACATTCCTAGTTTTGAGGTTGAATCTGACTTGAAGCTGTAGGTTCTCTACAATGGGGGTGAAAATCTTGAGCCAGTTTTCCTTCAGTGGGGTGTACCTGTGAGCTGGGACAGCGATTTTGCGCATCTCATCTGGCCCCTGGAAAACACGTGAAACGATCATAATCATACCGTGTAACAGCATTAACAAAACCTTTAGTTACTTTTAAAAAAAAAGCAAGGCTGCATCTAAGGATTATTTTCCATCAACAATTAATCTAACAATTATTTTCTCAATTCATCTTTTGGTCTGTAAAACATCAGAAAACAGTTCCAGCTCTACTAAAACATTAAATTCATGCATTTCACATTCTGTAGATAATGGGAAAACGTATTAGCACCACTGTGTACATAGGTTTTAAAAAGTAAAGCACACTTGTCATTGTGACGGATTATCCTTTTCAGTGTGTGTGTGTGTTTGGGTCATTTTTTTCCCCAGGCACCCAGAAACCAACCAGAGCTGAAGTGACTGGTTGATAAGTTGACAGACAGAATTAATTGGCAACAAATTTGGTAACTGATTAATTGATTCTCTGGTACCAGCCTTCTGAATGTGAATATTTGCTGCTTTGCAGTTCCCCTATGATGGATTAATACTAGCTTGCCCAAGGTTCTCTGTGAATTTAAATACTTGGCAAACAGAAACACGGAAGTAATCTGATGATAATAATAATAATAAAAATAATAATAATAATAATAATAAATAAAACACTTAACAACAAACGTCCTCAATGTAAACTAAAACAATGAAAGTCTAGAGTTTGAAAGAGTCCCTCCACAAGATGAAGGAAGGAGGACGCTTCATCGCTGAATTTACTTCAGCGGTGCAAAATTGTAACAAATTTTCGATCGATGAAATTATGTAGACCCAAATGATATGTGGTAAACCTGGGGCTTTTGGGGCCCCTGGGCAGTTCTGGGCGAGTGTCAAAAATTAAAACATGCTCAATTCAAGTTGTAGGAGAACTTCAGAACTACACACAACGAAAGGTCATTAGTGCCCCCCCCCCCGTGCTGACTACAGTGGCTTTATTTACTGCGGTCACTGGCTTAACGTGTGACGGAGACAAATGACATTAAATCAGCCCTCACGTTGGATGAGGTTGAGACAACACAGAGAGCAGATGTATCGAGTAGTTACCTTCAGTTTGTCGGCTGAAATCGGTGGAAACTGCGGCCGCTTGCTCGCCACGGGCTCGTCTGTGTCCATGTCCACTCCACCTTGTTCACGCTTTCGCTTCTGAGTCTTTTTGGACTTTACCTTTGTGAAAGAACCCGCGTCGTCTTTACTGTCCGTGGCAGCGCCGGCGCTAGGAACCGCATTTTTATCGGCGTCCATCCCGAAATGAGTTTTAAATCAGTTTAAAGAGTCAAAACTGAGGCGGACTGAGGCCACAGCGGCATGAGGGCTATCCTCGTGCGACGGAAAGGACCCAAACTGCCACATCGTTGGCGCCTGTAGAGTGAAAACGATGAATAATGGTGCCGCAATTGACAAAGGTATCTCAGTGGGTTACTAGAATTTAGTTTAAATCAATAGAATATCCGAATACACTGTCTGTGTATGTCAAAATTTACTTGAGATGTAAACATTTTGTCAGGCATCTCTTTAGGCACCCGCTGTAGGAGGGGCCTTATATGGTTTGGCAGCTAGATACACCGATGGTCGTATGTCTTTTTACTTTTCAAGAGATTTTCAACCGTTTTACAGACTATTTCCAAATCAGCAAAGATGTCATCGCCTCTATCAAAGCCTCAAATCATTGCTCATGTTCAGAAGAGCTTGAACTACACCGTTTTTGACAGTAAATGGATTCCTTGCAGTGCGAAGTTTGTCTGCCTGGGGAACTTTCCGAGAGGAACCGGAGTAATGCAAATATATGAAGTGCAGCATGGAGAGGCTCAGCTTATCAAGGAGGTAGATAACAACTTAACATGTTACTCTTCTTTGCTCTTGTCCCCCTTTTTTTTCTCCCTCAGAGATATATCGTAATATATCTCGCTTATCTCCGGTTTCTAGAAAAGTCTTGCTAGGTTGTTGTCTCCATAGCAACAGGCAACAGAAAGGCCACAATGACCTGTATTAGGAAAAAGTTTTTGAACTCCCACCTGTACTATAATTGTTTTTTAAATGACAGATGATGCTAGAATATAGTATAACTATATGTCGTGTCTTCGAGCGCTGCAGTTTCCTGAGAATTAAAGTAGACATGTTTTTAGAGGAATGTAGCTTGACATCCACCAGACAACAAGGTACAGCTGTATGAGAGTCAACACGAGCAAGTGTTCACCTCAAGAGCGCAGAGAAGCCGTGGGAAATCAGGATTAATCGGGCGGTGTGTCAGCTCGGAAACCTCTTGGTATCACAGCACCGGGGTTCGGATGCTTTCTTGAGGGAAGAAATATAAAACCCTGGAATAGACCCCATTTTGGACTAATAATTTGTTGTCCTAAATGATTGGTTAGTAAGTCAGTGTTTGATTATGTATTGGCAATTTCAATTAAATAAACTTTCACAAACATTTCTAATTTCATACTTGTAAGTCAGTCATACTTTTCCTGACTTACAGTTTTTAATTAGGGTATTTAGGGCATTAGCTCATGACTGAACCCAAAATAAATAGATGGTGTTCCTTCTATACTGCTATTTCAGTGCTTGTTGCATTGTCCCCTTCTTGGAGTTAAACAAAACCTTGCTTCTCTTATATTTTAGGTAGAGAAACCTAAGCCCATAAAGTGCGGGACATTTGGGGCCACCTCTCTTCAACAAAGACACATAGCAACCGGGGATTTTGACGGAAATCTCAATATATGGTATCTTATCCACATCCACTGATGTCACACCATCTGTGTCTTGCCAGTAATGGCATGAAATGAAATGGTGAAAACAAGATTTTAACTGATTTTTTTTTTTTTTTCTAAATTCAAAGCTGGTTTGATTACAATGGCTCAATTGGACAATTTTATAAGAGGCCTCTTAATAGATTTGATAACTGAATTGAAAGTGAGTACACACTGATCTCGTTTTTAAATCTGCTGGTTCATTCAATGCAGATGCTTCTGTTGTCCACAGGAATCTGGAGATACCTGAAGTGCCAGTGTACAGTGTAAAGGCCCACAAAGAAATAGTGAACAGTATCGATGGTGTTGGTGGCCTGGGGATTGGCGACGGCGCACCGGAGATAGTCACTGGAAGCAGAGACGGTTTGATGTCATTTACAATTAAAATCTCTTCAAAGCACAAGTAGATCCTAGAGTGGGTGTTTAAAATCAGATTATCTCATGGTTAAGTTATCTAAGACGTCATTTTCCTTTGGGTGTTACAGGGACAGTAAAGGTGTGGGATCCCAGACAGAAGGATTCACCTGTAGCGAACATGGAGCCAATGGAAGGAGAAACCAAGAGGGACTGTTGGACTGTTGCATTTGGTGAGCAAAATATAAGCTTTCAGGGTTGAAAGAACCTACATCCACAAGTTTTGGATAACCATGGCTGTCCAGTCCAGTTTCAGACACCTTTCCTAGTACACATGGACACACCCTTATAGTAAGAGCACAGGTTTATCCATGGCCTCAATGCATAAAAAGTGGCTGAAGTGTGTCCAGGTTGTGCAGAGAAAGAAACAATACGTCCACTGTCATGCCATGCCACATTCACAGAACAAAAGAATACAAGTGCACAAATGAAAATATTTTCTGTGATCTTTTTTGGGTTTAATATAAATATACTTACCTGGTATCACTTCAGAATTCCAAACCATCTTTGAAAAGGCTCCTGTGCCTTTATTATGAATGAAAACAGTGTTCATTTTCCTTTGACCTTCTCATCACAGGTCACGCCTTCAATGATCAGGACCGCTGTGTTTGTGCGGGCTATGACAACGGGGACATCAAACTCTTTGACCTGCGGAATATGTCTCTACGGTGGGAAACCAACATTAAAAATGGGGTAAGGTGAAAACCTGTATTGTAACGGTAAGTCATAAATTAGTGGTGGGACAGCCCCTGTTGCATGTGATTTTTGTGACGTTAAATATTTTCGAGGGAAGATTTTCCTCTTTATTTAATTAGTCATGTAAGCCAGTGTGGCACCACAGGAAGAAAATTACGACCTTTCAAGAAGAAAACAGGGACTCAAAGTGACAGCGTGATTCAGCCAATTCTGCTCTGGAACACAAAGAGTAGCCCTCATATTGAGAGCTGATGTTTTTATTAGGATAAACTGTCCAAACATACATTATTTTTTTTGTACCGCAAACTGCACTTGAGTCATACGGTAGAGAGAAACAGGGACAGATGTGGAGACAGAGCTGAAAATGACTTACCAACATCATTTAGACTGTCCATAAAACCACAGGGGAAGTCTGAGGTCAGTGCATGGTCCCTTCACATTTCTTACACAAAGCACAGCACTGTTTTTATTTTTATAGTCGTTTCTCTCATTCATCACCTCTTGAATGTAGATGAACCTGCCAGGGTTCTATTATGTCCATTTCAGCACATTCTGTTGCATGGAAAAACTTTTGGTGGAGCCGTGCCATGTGATAAATGCCCAGGGCGTGACTGTTATTTTTTTCTTACATCATGACCAGGTATGCTGTGTGGAGTTTGACAGGAAGGACATCAACATGAACAAGCTGGTTGCCACCTCACTGGAGGGAAAATTCCATGTCTTTGACATGAGGACCCAGCACTCCACCAAAGGCTTCGCCTCGATTTCCGAAAAGGTAATTGACCTGGGTGAAGCGAGCCAGACGGATGTTTGGCTCCTATGTATGGAAAAATGTCAAAAGATTATCATCATTATTGTTATTTTTACATTTGTAAGGTACAGAGGGAGATGGGGGCACACGTCGTTTTGTCCGTTTTCACAGCTTGAAGTGTTTGGAGTTGTGTTTGTCCAACATTCTTTGTGGCTTTGTGACACTGGCCAAAAATGACACTGAGCCAGTGAGGAGAGAGAAGTGTGGCTTTTTGTGGGAAAATGCTAGAAAAACACACTTAAATTGGCATTAGTGCACAGCCCAGTGCACCAAGTGTTTGCTAGGTCTGAGAGATCAGAGGCTTCAGCTTTCTAAATATTTGTCCAGTTCTTCTGAGCAATCAACATTTGGCACATCCAGCCATGAATCATAAGGTTCCACCAGATATTTATCTAAAATGAGATATCAATGTATCTCTAAAGACGAGTCTTAACACATGACTGAGGCCATTCGATTTTTTTATTATATTATTTTATTACTATTATAAGCTCAAAACTATAGATAACAAATTTGCAGCTAGGGGATTTAAAGGCACCATTTGCTATGTTTTTTCATAAATTTTTCTTAAGTGGGATACAGTTTTTTTTATTTTATTTATTTTGCCATTTCAGCATATTTATGTGTTGAATTACTACATTGTTTCTTGAAATCAGACACATTGGTTTCAATGAACTCATTAACAATGTTCCAAGTCTTTTTCTGGAAGTCTTCTGTACATGTACAGGCAAAGTACTACGAAGTAGTGCAACAATTTTGACAGTAATTACACAACAGCAAGGCCACATTATCTGACCCTCATTAGATTAAAGTGGTTGAGAGTTTTTCAACACAGGTTTACAATGTATTGAAAGGTGCTAGGAATGAATTTTGCCATTACCGGTTTAATTGTCTTGGAAAGTAAATGATCCCTCTTCTTTATTTTAGGCTCATAAGTCGACCATCTGGCAGGTCAGGCATTTGCCTCAAAACAGAGACATCTTTATGACTGCAGGGGGAGCAGGCAACCTACATCTGTGGAAATAGTAAGTGATCCATCTTTAACCATGACAATGTTTAGTCCCATTTCAGTATGTACTCATTGTGATGGTTGTTTAGAAGGAATCAAGTTTTCTGATTTACTATAAACTGTTAAGGATTTTTGTTGTGTTTTGGTATCATTTCCAGTGAGTATCCTGCTCAGAGAAGCAAGAAGGACTCAGATGGCATGGATGTGGGCGTAGCTGGCACTGTCAACCTCTTACAGAACGTCACTCTTTCCACTCAGCCAATCGCCAACCTGGACTGGAGTCCTGACAAGCAGGGCCTGTGTGTGTGTTCAGGCTTTGACCAGTCTGTCCGCGTGCTCCTTGTCACCAAACTCAACATGGTGTGAAAAAACAGACTACAACAAAGACTGATGGTCTGCACAGCCCGGTACAAAACAAGATGTGACTACAGAGATACACCAATAGTGTTTAAATCACTGCCTTTTTGTGAGGCTGAATTGTACCTCAGATCATCAATCTCTGGATTGATGATCTTTTATTTGAAGACAACAGTTTCCTACTGCGGGTCTTGGCGGCTGTCCGTCTACATTTTGTACAGCTGTTACCAGTCATTAGATTTATCTTGCCAGAAAAGCATTTAACTCACATGAACTGGGAAATCTTTTGTGTGGGTCATGGCATTTTATCTCTGTTAAATGCTTTCCCAGAATAATATGTAGTGCTTGGCTGAGCCTTGGAGGCAATGTTATACACTAGTGCAGAGAAATACCCCTGTAACACAATGATACATTTCCAATACTATCGAAAAGCCTCTGTTAGGATGGATAAATGAGTCACACAGCCTCTGGCTTGGAATAATGCTCTAGGGATCAAGATTTAATTTCTTTATCTATTTCCATTTTTGTAGGATGCTTATTGAAACACCTGACTTTTGTTGCACTGTTGGTGAACGTTGTACTCCAGTTTTGTCTATTGTTAAAATTGTCACTTTTGATATGACATTTTAATGAGAACTCTGTTTTCAAATTAAATTTGCTTTTGAAGGAAAAAAATGAACATTTTCTCTCAGTGCCCTCGATCCAATATGAAAGGCTTATGTATGACATCAAGAGTAAGTGAAGTCAAGAGAAGTACTCTTTGTATGTACACAGGAAGTGTCTTGTCCGCTCAAGACAAATGATGTGTCTTTTTGATGTAGAGTAAGCAGTCTGTGAGTCACTTAAGGACCCAAAGGGATTAATACCAGCATCTGTTAGAAGGTTACAAGCATTATCATGACCAGCATTTGAACTTGAAGAAGTCCTGTAGATCCCGATCGTCCTCCTGTCTGTCATGGATCCTCGCGTAGACATTCTTCAGCAACTTGGTCATGGACTTTCCATCCAAGATGTCCATGTATTTCTCTATGCAACCTACAAGCACAGCTGCAGAATAGTACAAATGTTTTAACATATGGAGAGTTTCATTTCAAAATGACATCCAAAACATCGTCACTTTGTTTTGTTTTTTAAATTTGTAAAATGGATTGTATTTGATTTTCAAGCCAAACACGTCAGATGAGAGTTCAGGTAATGATAATATATTGAAGATCTTAAGATGTTCAATATATTAGCCTGACTTTCCCTCTGCGTAGTCGGTTATTCATCTGACATCATGCTGCATGGATGTACTCTATGTAATATGTCATGCCATCTATCTGGCCATCGCACCAGTTGAATGTGATACATCTCTATAAATAGCTTGTCATGGCGGGTCACATGGGCCTGGCTGCATGATTTCAATACAACACTGTATTTAAACAACACATTTATCAAATATAGTCAAGGTGACTACGAAGGAAATCGTGGTAAACCAGTATTTGCAAATAGTAAGTATAGTGTTTTAAACATGCCTGTGGTTCAAGATGGGTGTAAAGAGTGATACCATTTTATTTTTAACAACAGAATATGACAGTCAGTTCATGTTTTCCTGTGACTGACAATCTTAATGTGCAATCTGCAAATTCTGCAGTATTTTACCAAATTCTGTTCATGTCCAACCCAAATTATCAAAAAGTTATTCATAATTCTGTCCTTTATTAAAATAAGTATCCATTTATTTAAACTTTGAAAACATTTATTCCTTCATTTAACTCAACTTGAATGACATTACTGCCACTGCTGAGTTTTGAATTCTTCCAAGACTAACATTCCTATGTCTGCAGCTTTCATAATAGTAGTAATAGTAGTCACTTGGGCCCATGACTTAGCCGTATGCTACGAGGCTGGGGCCCAGCTGTGGGTGGTTGCACCGCTCCAGCGTCATCAGCATGCGTACGATCTCTCCTGTGATGAAGGCATCATCGAAGCTTTGATCGGACACAGGCCTCAGGGGGAATTTGCCCCCTGAGGCCTCCACTGCAGCCTGGGGGTCTGATGGCTCCAGCGGCTGCACGAGCTGCACGAGCTCAATGTAGGCATCGTGGACCTACACAGCCAGATTATCCACGAGCAACACCTTATTTGACATGAATTGAGGGGAATCAACATCAGACATCTGCCAACTGCTTGCAAGTCTCTACGAATGACTACTTTACATGCAACCTATTCAGGTCACCCTGACATCAGAGGGACATCTTTTCCTAAAAAGTAGAGGAGCTGTAAAATGCTGAGATCGTGAAAGTAGAGACAGACCAGGCACTGTGGACCAAATCTAAGCAGACATTTAGACATAAAGACCCTTAGAAATGTTTTTTAAATCATTTGTCAACTAAATGTGGGCCATCAAAGAGCTATCTGATAAGTGAACCTGTCAATTGATCAGCTAGTCATATTTTATCCGTAATATTTTAGTTCTTGCCCACGTATGTTAAATCCTCAATGTTTTAGAATTTCTTTTAGCCATGAGACATAAATTAGCTGAACAGTTTTTATAACTGAGATGTCGACCATTCAGGGATTAAGAGCAAAGCTTTCTTGTCTTGAGCACCATGTATTCCACCATTCACACCGTAAGTTTTTCATACAACCAGACAGTGTGTAATTGTCTAATCCGACTGAGGAGCATGTGATCATTTGACTGGAATTAATCACCAAGACTGGAGTCACACAGTTGGGTGGGTGTGAAACTGGTGACGTTATTCTATTTTAGAGCCTCTGTAAGTTGCATTGTAAAAGCATTGAGGAAAAGCCTGAAACAACTGACCCCTGGCGTTATGGAGATGACCTCTTGGTAGAGCAGCTTTGCCTGGTTCTGGGTGTCTGCAGAGCGGGAGGGGGCACGGGCCAGACCCAGCCGAGAGATATGAGACCTGCGGTTCACTGGACTGGACACAGGGACTCTGTCTCCAACAAGAGGCTCTGAAACTACAGACATAAACTATAATTACCTCCTTTGGCATTAAAAGATGTCTGTTACTGATGTTATTTCAGGCCAAGTCACCGATGAGGTTTCACAATGACACGTTTACGTTTACAGTTCCTCAGAAAAAGGTGGAAAGAAAGTTACCGTACCTGAGACAGTGCGATGATGCAATGTGACGGTACATCATCCACCTTTCAACAGGATTGGGAAATTAATACATTTTAGGGTGAATTTTGAGTTGGTACATGCAGCATAAAGTAAAAAGATAATTAAAAACCAAAAGAACATGGCATTCTTATCAACCTTTTTCGTTAGATACCCCTTAAAACAGCATTTTGTTTGAACTTGGTTGAACAGCATAATATTCAGTTTGAATATGAGATTTGTTTCCCCCGCATCATGAAAAGACTTTGGGGAGGAAAGGTTTTCCCCTGACAGTGTATATGTCGCTGTCAATGCTTTTGTCATGCGTTACCCTCTGCTGTCTCAACGGTATCGGGGCAACGGCCCTGTTTAGACTTGTTGGTGGGGAGCTGGGGTCTAGTACCAGTGTTGGAAGGTTTAGCTGGTCCACGTGGCTTGGCTGCTGCTCCAGCTCCCACCCTACAGGAAAGAGAACATAATACAAAAGCTACAAAATAGATTACAAAAGTCTGTTTATGTCGTTTTAAAATAAGTTTAATTTGTGCTCGTGCAAAAAATATGGCATAAACATCACATTTCTGTCAGTGTTAAAGTGTAAGCTTTGAAATGTTTTGCTGATGTGCATATATACACACACATACAATTTAGCGGAGTATTCAAACTTTTTCCAAATCTGTAATTGTTTCCTTAATTCAAATAATTCACTTTTTATACAGCTTCTACGAGGAAACAAACTTTGAACTTACTTCAGTGGAGCAGCCCAGCTCCATAAACAGTGAAGGACTGTGTTTGTACTTGGCATGAAAATGAAGCAGGGTAGCACTGAAAAACCATATGCATCCACTCGGATAAATAAAGAAGTAAAAGTGAACGCACTTCAACAGACAACCACATAACAGGTCTGCAAAACGCTCGACTCGGGCTGCCAGCGTGACTCACCTGGCTGCAGGGGTTTTGGCTGCAGGCTGGGCCGCTTTCCCTCCCCTGATGGGGGCTGGGGGCGCAGGAGCAGGAGCTTTGGTTACTGCTGCTGCCACTCGCCCTTGACCAGGCCCTCCCCTGCCCCGCGTGGCTCCTCTCTTGGCCACACTGGCGTCAGAAGGCCCCTTCGCTCCCGCTGGTTGGGTGATGGACAGCTTGGCAGCTTTCTCACTTTCAGCCTCCTGCCGGTCCTGCCACCATTTTTGTTCGGAGCAAACAGGGGATGATTAATGTGGGCGTGGACATCGTTTCCAAAAGGCTATCGTAATTGCTTAATGTAAAGCGTTTCTTGAACTGCAGGGACACATTTATCGAGTGGGAGTTCCTCAGGTTACCGTATCATATACAGCCTGATTTGTCATGAAACCAAAACCCTGCATATACAGTCATTTTTACTTCAGTGTAAGATGAGGCCCATCTCTACATAATTCTCTGCTAGCCAGCTGTGATTCTGAGGGAGATCAAAGACGATAATGCCAAAGACAGTAAATACACTACACAGAGTCACTGCTCAGCTGGTCAGGTGGCTCGCCGCTCTTAGTCTTGTTTTCCAGCTCAATGCTGGCCTGCAAGCTGAGGCGAGCAGGATTTATGGCTTCGTTTGACCTGTCTAAATTTGGGTTGTTGTCATGTTGAGCCAGCTGTGCCAGACCCAAGAGACACTGGGCGTGGCTGTCCCGTGGTGTGGTTACTACTGCCAGCTGGCATGCCTGTACAAAGCAGCATGGGAGGTAGGACGAAGGAAAAAGTTGGAATTTTCTGTCCCACTGGGTACTTATTGACATAACAGTAAATATTTGGACTAACTGTGGTGTTTCACTGTACCGCAATCCAAAACACTGGCAGAGATCTGTGGTATTGTTAACACTGCAAAACAGAAAAATAAGAGCAAACCCAAACAGACTTTTAAAATACAAATAAAATACGCATTTTGAATGTTTCCTCGCCCAGTGGAGCACTCTTAGCCTCTCCTGCATGTACAGCAGCTCCTGACAGGGGGCGGCAGAGGTGAGACGTACGAGAGCTGTAAGGGCCTGGCTTCTCCTTGCCGCTAGGGACCGCCCCTCAATGGCAGCCTCGGTCTGGCTCTCACCCTGCTGGACCGGCCTCTGCAGCAGGGCGAAGTGAGCGTCCAGCAGCACCTGCTCCGGCCGCCTGCTCACCTCGCCACGGCACACGCACCGGCTCACACTCTGGGCCGTCAGCAGAGCAGGCACAGGGTCCTCATGCAGCGCTGAAGTACGAACCACTAAACTGGTTCATACTGATGTGAACCAGTTCTAAAATACCCGTTTACTATGGAGATGAGTGAGACAGTTAACTGCGGACACACACAAACACTGAGAAAGAGTAATATCACCAATAAAAAAAATCCGTAAAAGACTTCGTTAAAACTACTGGTTTGCATCATGCGTGTGATAGACCTGTTCAGCACTCTTGGCCCTCTCAGACAGTGTGTTTCTCTGTTGCAGCTGGCCCAGAGAGAGAAGGCCTCGCAGGAACTGAATCTTTTTCATTATAAATCACAGAGACCAGTCAATCCAAAAACTTACCCAGCTATTTTTTTCAACTAGTAAAAGAATAGGATCTCTTAATCTTCTCCCCTTTGAATTCACGTTTTTCTGTTTTGCCCAAATTTGGATTTGCCAGTGACAAAGACATTGGTTTGTGAAAAACCTGAATCTAGACTTTAAAATGTGTTTTTCACTATCTCACTCTCCTCCTACAGGCTTAAACAGAACATCCTGGTATGTTACTGATACTGCCATGCCCTCTCACTCTCTCCCTCTCTTGCTGAATGCATCAACCTCCACCACACACACACACGCGCACACACAACACACACACCTCTTGCTGCAGCGCTGGCTGACAAAGTGCTCCAGTCCCTGTTGTAAGAACAGAGAAGCCTCCTTCTCTGTGTGCTCAGAGGCTTTCTGCTCCAGCTGCAGCAGCGCCAGCCCAGTGAGGAATCTGAGAAAGTGAAGGCAACACAGAAGAGATGTTGGACAAAAAGCAAGCTCATACTCTGTGGTTTCATATGTTAATCCGGACCCCATTTTCCCCGTTGACCTGCCAGCCCTCGTCTCACATGGTTATAGGGGGGAGAACATTTGAAGAGCAGGTTGAAAGGTTGGTCGTAGCTGCTCTCATGTTACAATGGCACAGAAAAGGATACAAATGCTTTCAGCTCTCTGTACTCTTTTCCAGCAGAGTCAATACCTGAGCCCCATTTAGTCCAGAAGGCTGCTTTCCTTCATTTCATTGCCTGCCAGTGAGTTTTAGAATTATTTTCAAGATCGATCATTTGCCAGGCACAGCACGGCTTTGCTCCAAACTATACTGTTCTCTTTGGGTTATATTTCAGCTATTTTTTCTGTCTATGAGCCAAGGTAAAAACTCCCTAGCTCTGTGGATAAATTTGAATTTATTATGGCCATTATTATTACTATTACAGCTACTGACACAATACAATTTCTGCTTCTACAACCAGCAATATTTCTAAGGTCAGACCTGAGTGCAGGATGTAGGGGCCGCAGGGCCAGGCCGCTGAAGAGATGCTGTAGGGCTTCCCTGCTCCTCCCCTGCAGCAGCAGCAGCAGCCTTCCTACATGGAGCTTGTACTCCCAGCTGTCTGGACTCAGAGACCAGGCCTCCGGGTATTTCATCAGAGCTCCGTGGACACGGTTCTCCTCATCCTGCACAGCTGAAGTGCTATCCTGCAACAAGAGGGGAGAGAGTTCAACTTCATCTTTTATTTAGTGATGAGTAATTATTTAGTGGGTGCTTTAATCCAGACAGCTTTACAAAACAATGAGTATGTGTCAAACAAGTCACTTATATTATACACAAAGCTGCTTAAAAATGCATAACTTAAGAATCCATAACCTGCAACTGTAGCATTTCCTTATTAAAAAGGATGCTGTGCTGCATCAATGGAAAATGATAAGTTATTCTAATTTTCTAGAAATCCACAAAATGAAAAGGAGTTACTAATTAGTTTTGGTTGGACACTGAGTTGAGGTATTTAGTCAGCAATTAAAGAGCGTTATTAGCGTCTTTCTAAAATTTTGTGAAGACAGTTACGTCTTTGTAAAGACTTGGTAAATGGCGACTAAGATGTCCTGGGATACTGAACAGACTGAATGGTTTATAAAAAGGGTAGGATGGATGTACATCCTGTCAGATTTGTCATAAGTGTTACAGCAGGTCTCCTGATGCGTTCTGATGTGCAAGACACTAATCTGAGAGAGACAGAGACATAGTGCCAGAGCAGAGACTGCAGAAGCTGCTTATCTAAACCGGTATCTCAGTAACTCTCTCATCACTAATAGATACAGATTTATGCTCAAGCAATAACCGAACAGGTGTTGACGCTGTTTGACACGACACAAAAATGGCACAGCAATGCACCTGAAGAAGTCTTTCACTGGAGTCTTTCACTGGAGCTCCTAATTAAAGCAAGTAAAGTAAACTTAGCAACCTACAGTGTGAGACAGTTACCTTGCCAGATGTAGAGAGTCTGAGCATAGTCCGCTTTGCTGGACTGGTCCATGCTCTTTGAGCTGCTGATACTCTCTATCCAAGGCCTGAGGCTGGTTCTCCACTGTGGGCGTGCCGAGGAAGCCACCGAGTTTACACACAGCCAAGACGTCATCCTGACGTGCTGTTGGTTTGGCATCGCTTAATTCCTCTCTGTCCCTTTCAGCCTGGAGACAATGGAAAGAAAAAGTGAGAGTTGGGGTTGCATTCAGCTGCACAATTCACTGTTCACAAATTTAAGGAAACTTTTCACCAGTAATATGATTTGTTGTCAATATTCAAAAATGTAGTGTTCGGTGTTAAAGTGTTCAGATGAATAAGATCAAGCACACTGTATTTGCAAAAGTTATACTATTTTAATATTTCCTTGAAGCTTTGTCAGACTTTATAAATCCCTAGATCTCCACATGGCTCTCGTGGCAAGGTTACAATTTGAATTTGTATTGAAACAGTAAAATTGTTTTGTTTTTTTTTCCTCATGACATTGCAGGTTTGTTTGCATTGGTAGAATATGGAAAAGAGTAGGTGGGGAAATGTGGGTGGGGAAGCCCTTGAGCTTGTTGCATTACCATCACCTTTTTAAGTCAGGATCCTTGAAGGCCATCTTTAGGGGACATATTTGTACTGAGCAACAGACAGGTGCTAATGTGTTCAATAGTGTCAGTGCTGAAAAGAATTTTAAGAAAAAATATCCTTTAATAAGGACATTTATTTAGCCATGCATTTTTTGCTACAGCTCATAATCTGAGAAAAAAAACACCTCATGGCAAACCACTGACAGCTTGTTTTCCCCCCTAACCTCCTCTGGAGGCCGTACATGTCTGTGGCATAGTGCTGCACCTCCAGAACAAGACCCAAAAGGAAGTGGAGTCGGGCATCCCTGGAGCTGGTAGCTGACGCATAGTGGACAGCAGCCTGCTCCAGGCCATGCAGAGGAGACTGGCCATCCTCATACTGCAACGTGTCCCCTGTGGAAATTTGGAAAATAAACACTGTACAGCCTGGAAAGCTTCAAATCTCAGCATCTGGCGACAAACTAATAATTAAGTCTTTAGTATTACTAAATTGGCAATTTTAGGTTATAAATATTTAAAATCTTATTACTGTGCTTTTAACTGTATGAAATTAAGAAATACAAACTATGTGTCTGCCAGAGAAAGCCCTGAGTCATTTAAAATAGAAAGATTTAATTACAAAAGAACAAAAACATAAGACGACAAACTCTGACACAAATAAATTAGGCTACAGAAACCAAATGAGATTTCAACTCAGCTGCTTGCTTACATATCAAACTTAGTTTAAAAAAAATTATTTGTTTGGTGATCTTCACTGGGTTTGTCTCCCACCAGGTGTATCTTCTATGTGTAGTTTTAATGTAAAAAAAGGGGTTTAGCATCAACACAAAATTTATATTTTGAGGAAAAGAAAATATCCATCAGTCTTTACAAACACAGGATAATTTAGATAACACAGGATAATGATCCTCTAACATTAGTTCTAACTGTAACAATAACTGACAATAGGTTTTACTTTCATTTCAGGCTATTGTGATCATCAGGACAGAGAAACAGCCACCTCAACAATCTGGTTGCTTTCCTCTGTTACAATCTCATTCAAAAGCTGAAACTTTGTTAAAGTCTCACTCTGAAATTAAACTCTTCCCGTACTATTTGAAAGTGTTTGAGTTGCATTCAAGCACGAGCGCTTCTTCAGTCATTCAGGCATTCGCGGTGCTCTACATAATGAGGAATAAAAGGATCTCCCATTACGCCGCCTCCTCTCTTTCACTTACGAATGAATGCATGTATCCTTTGCATGAAATATTCAGAGAGTGCAACTTCCCTTGGCAAGACTCCAACGATGCCACAGCTTTTCTATTACAGTGAATATTACAAAGCCAACCCAAAAAACCCATTCTCTTGCTGCTGCTGCTGCACTGAAATTCACTTTTGACAATTTTTTATTAATAGATATTAGATTAAAAAAACAGTCCTCTCAGCTAATGTTAATATACTACATGTGTATGCAGTATATAATTGTTTTAAATATTAAAAATGCAATAATATTCCCGGCCTTGATAATATCTGCACAAGTGATACAACATGAACTTTGTGTTTTGGAGCAACACAACACATGTGATCAGACTGAACGACGCTTGGCATCCATCATCCTCATGCAGCTTGATCCGGTACAACAGAAAAAGCTTGTTTGTATTTTAAGAGGTGAAGATTAACTGTCTCAAGTGCTCCCTATCTCAAACCAACCCTCTCTCTCTCTCTCTCTCTCTGGTGTTACTTCTCAGTTCAGTTACAGTGACTTTCATTCAGTCCTCTGGGATCTGTCTCGAATGTCACTTCTCAGAGTCGTCAAACAATTAGCACGGCACAAGTAGCTGAGAAAAGACGAGCAGCAACTTGAGTGCCTGGCATGTCAGATAGCGGAGGAGGCTCCCAAGGCCACTGCTAACTAGCCCATTTTCATGTATTTTTTAATGGCTGGAGCTGAGCTGCTGTTCCAAGGCAGGGCAGGGAAAATGACTCCTCAGTCCACACGCCAAGGGTGTGCTTAAATACTCAACAGACAGCTTTGTTATTCAGCTGCAGCATATAAAAGAAACTCCAGAAGCTCCCTGTTAAAATGGATGGTAATTTAGACAGGCTCACCAACATTTTTTTAAGTAAAAAGAACAACAAGGAAATGTTTTAGTGCAGATATGGTAATATGGATAAAATATCTACAGAGACTTGATAAAACATTTTGATTCATACAGGTTTTGACACTCTTTCTGGCCTGCAATCCCCCCTGAAAATGTTTCTTCCCAAGAAAAAAGGCTAATAAATAAGCATTTTTATTATTATAGTAATGTACGTGGTGATTTATTAGAAGTGTTAAAATGTAGAGGATGAGAAGGTTCTGGGAGTCAGTGGGTTGTATCAGAGATTTTAGTGGGAGGAAATTAGTTCTATCACTGTTATAATTGGTACTGACTGCCAGTAGACTTTGATAGATAACTTCCCATTAATTTCTGATCCTCTTGGTTTGGAAAGTGTTACATGCCTGGTTTTGGCAGGCGTTGCCGGTAGAGTTTCAGGTGATCCTGGGCTAAGGCGCACAGTTTATCCACATTGTCTTCTCCTGCTGTCATTTGCAGTCTTCTCTCCCAGTTACGCACCTGTATTAGACAAAGAAAACAAATCATCCACCAATGAACAGGCCAAGCAGTAATGCTTAAACAGATACGAGTAGAATTATACAGGTAAGGGTGATGACTATATGAACTATATTATGATTTACAATCCTACAGTAGCAAGCAAGGATGTGGTGGAGGTAAGTCCTCTTAATCTCAGGCTATACTGTGCAGTTTGGTATATTCAGGGAAAATCTGTACTCACCTTTATAGCCTCGATAGAATCCTTTCCTTGCGAAAAATGATCTCAAATTATTAAGGGGTATTAAAGTTACATAAGGATGGAGTCTTTCAAGGGGAAAAAATGTTTCCTGAAGAATAATGTTGATTTTAATGTGATTAGAAACTGAAGGCCATAGATCTACCACTTGTATTTATCACCAGATTTTTTCAGTATCAGAATCACTGAGGCAAAGTCTTGTTTTTTTCATGGCAAATGATGAGTTAAGTGATTTGTGACTGCATTCGGCCCCGAATTTTGTCTCCTCTCTGCAAGATTGGATTAACTTGGAATATGTAGGATAAAAAAAAACAATCGGCGAAAGTAAATCTACATCACCCCTAAAAAATATTTGTTCATGTTTACTGAGGAGGGTCTACAGTGGTGTATCTAATGCAGGTAAACTTTAGACTTGAATACTGATAACGCAAAGTAAAATAACAGGACTGATTTATTACCTCAAAAATGTGTTTAGTCTCTATCTCCAAACAGCTGGATGAGGCAAAGTGCTTCTTATACCAGCTTGTCTCTGTGACATCCTGAAAATCAACATGAACACAAAGGAAGTGCATTTACCTGCTGGGCCTCCTCATTCTTAGTCAGTCAATGTATGATAACAATTCATTGAAAGCAAAAACAGCAACACATCTATGCACCCTGTCCATAAAAACCAGCACACATCCACTACACACAAATAATTATTTTATCCACTCTCAACTGTGTTATCACACACACACACACACACACACACACACACACACACACACACACACACACACACACACACACACACACACACACACACACACACACACACACACACACACACACAAGATACTTTTACTCTGGATGTTTAACTGGCACTTAGTCACCGTGAAGGGAGCACTGGCTTGTAAATAAAGGATGAGCAGAGTGAGGGTCGATAGCGGTGATTCTGGAAATGGAGAGAGCTGATTAATCTTTCATACTGACCTCTGCATCCAGGTCCCCTGTGGGCCTGTGTGGACAGTCCAGAGAGTGTGACCCCGGCTCAGACAGTTTCATCACACTGTCACATCCTTTGTTAAAAAGACATCAAAGACAGTAAATCAAACACTAGGAGTGGATACTACTGTAGTGTTGCCCTCCATTACTGAAAAATGTAACAGGAAAGACCGTATCGTCCACTTAAATGACTCATTTGCAGTTAGTTTAATCAAGTTGGCGTCATTTTCACAGGATAAATTGAGCTGTCACTTTACTACTACAACTCTGCAGAATTACTTTCCCTACAGATCAAGGCAATAGTGCAAACTGAGTTCCAACAACCGTATTTAACTACTATTGCAATAAAGAAGGCTAATACATTACATGCTGTTCTGGTGCAACTCTCTATCTAACTGTCCAGGGGTAACGCCTGCAATTTTTGAAGAAAAAAAAAAAAATCTGAAAGAAGCCGCGGTTGTCTAGAAACACATTTCTGACAAAGCAGAGGGAAGCCTGCTGGATATAAAGGCCTGATATAAAATGCAGCGCTTAACTAATGACAGCTGGATACAGGAGGTCTTAGTTAAGTAATAATATTCCCCTCATTACAGCAACATAATAGTTGTCCACAGTAACATCATGTTACATGGTAGTATGGGTAGTGTAATTAGGACTTTTGGGAGTTAAGGCAAGTGCAGCTAGCATATCAAAAATGTAGTTATACAAGAATTTCGTAGCGGCAGAACTGCTCTAGAGGCCGAAGTAATTCAACTGATCTATCAAATTCTCAATGGTGGACCCAAAGAATAAGTTCCTCTGAGTGCAGGTTAACTGTGTAATAACAGAACTGGCAAGGAAGGTGCTCTGAGAGCAACCATATAATAGAAAGAACTTTTTTTTACTTCATCAAAGACATTCAAGTTTTAAAAGTGGACAAGGGGCTGAGGGGGCTGGGGTCTTTTCCCCTCCAGAATCCCCTGAAGTGGACATTAGTGTGGTGGAGGACCATGGTGGTCTCGAGTCGTATCAATTGGAGCCACTGGCTTCAGTCCCAGTAAAGCCCAACGCTGGAGCTCTGTGGTTAAATTAGCACTCTCGTGAAAATTGCCCATTGCAAATGTACATGGCAGTGTGTTGCTACTGAAGGACCCGGTGCCATCTGCAACCACTGCCGAGCCATACGAGGGTCTGAAGGGAAAGAATGCAGTCCGGTGGTGCTTCTACAGCCGTCAAAAACACGGTCTGAACCATTGTGCCAAAATTGGAAAATACTAAGGAGAGGGTGAACAAAAATGCCGTAAACTCCTATGAATGACGAATCTCGAAAAGTAGCTATATATTTGAAAATGAGAGCAGTTTCGCAGACTCATACTCAAGGACGGGTGCTGGGGGAGGTGGGCCGCCCACCTTTGATTAGAGGGCGTTAATGTTCTTTTTTTTAATATACATTTTTATGACGTAAAAGAAGCACCAAACGGTTGACTCTATGTGGGCATTGGCCTTGCAAGGTTCAGGATGATTCAAAACAGCAGATTGTGTGTCGAGCCATTTTGCAACCCATTAAATGCTGATTTTTCTAACTTTGGTAAGACATGTCGATATCAACCAGCAATGATGTGTTTCATCACAGTACAGTCATATCAGCTCAACAAAACATGTTTTAGTGTGCAGTACCTCTTTCATGTCTGTGGGAGGATAGCAAAACTACTACCATCCTCCTCTCTATTACACTTGCTTTTTTACTCAGCTTCAGGCAGAAATAACAGCGGGTCTGTTATGCTCCGCACTGACCTTTGACTCAACCAGTAAGAGCTTAGCCTCCACAGCAGCTCTGCTTTAGACAAATCTTTTAGAGGACCTAAGACCCCAAGCTTTACCTCGGCAAATAAAGAAACATTTGACCAGTGCTGCAGACATCTCCCTGTAAAGGTCCAGCTCAACGACCTTCCAGCCGTCTCCCAGAGGACAATCGCTAAGTGGGTCGACGTTCGATCTTCGTGCCAGCATCTCGATATAAGGCCTTGAGAAGACGCGCTTTGGGTCACTGCAAATCAAAAAGAGAACCAGTTTGATCTTGACAATATTTGTTGAACCAGTGAAGACGATACTATGTGCGTAGTCTTTGCTTCTGAGGTGCTATAGCACAGAGCATTTTTTAATCTTCAGTGGCTATAATTAACCAAAGTGAAACAAAATAGCTCAATTGGGGAATAAGTGGTTATTTCCAAACTGAGAGACTGTGCATCTGATACTGTTTGTTGGTTTAACGTATTTTACCTAGATTCCTTTTACTTTTTAGTTTTACACTTGCATCAACTGTAAAGCACTTGTCACAGTAGAAACACCGTTAGAGTGAAAATGATAAAGGGGGTGACTACTTCTACTGCTAGTATTTTCTCATAAATCTTCCTATTCAAGTCTCACCTGTGGTTGATAGATACGGGCCTATAATAAGCACTCAGGGACACTGGACATTCATAGTCCAGCTGCTGCTTCCCATCAGTGAAGGTCACAGCCATGGGAATTAGCTCTGGAGCCACCAACACTGTATACACCTGACAGTTAGAGGGGCGTCAGATTTAAAAAATAATAATAAAATTAAATCAACCACTGTGGAAAGACAGCATAGCTTTACAAAATCAAAAATAACCCAAACGGTTTGTATTCAATTTGTATTGACTTATATAGTATTATCTAGGAATCTGAAACAACTAAAAGTGTGTGTGACGCTTTAAAATGTAAGAATAGTGTAGGTTTCCAGGTAGGCAATTAGGCAAAGATGAGGTGGGCTGCAAAGCTATGAAGGTGTACAATATATGTTTGTAAATATACTTACAACTATTCATTGTGATAATCAAACACACATAAAGCCTTGAATCTCGAGAGCATTGACTATCTCATCATGAGCAGTCATCTACTCACGTCTCATCCCACCTGTGCATTACTGCCATCTGCTGAACGGACTGAGATCTCCACCACGGTGTCTCCACAATTCAGAGGGACCGGTTGTGAGCCGTCTGGCCCATTCACTGTCGCTTTCATGTTCTTGTCCGGCACCTTGGTCGGCAGCGTCGCCGCATTACAATGAAAGGGGACAATACCTGTGGGAAAAAAGTGTACAATGAGGGCAACAGAAATAGGCAACATCAATAAAGATAAATGTTATCTTATATTGACATGTAACCTGCTGATATTCAGAAATGTTTGTTATTATGTTTGTTATTATTTCTGCATCTTTTGGTATAAGAATAACCATCAAGGGAAATATTTACACATTTATTTACTTGAAAAAAAAAATTTGACACTACAGTGTTGCAAATACCTCTTTTTTTTTTACTACATTGAAAAAAAATGCAAAAAACAGACATATAAAAATCTAAAAAACTTAAAAACTCAGTCAGGCTGTATCACAGGTGATAGTAAATGAAGGCTGTACTCACTGTTGTATTCATAGACTTTGGTACAAAATGCAGGATGAAGTGGAATATCTCCCTCCACGACAAGATCACTGAGCTCTGCAATCTCTGCTGACAGCTTGGTGATTTCCACACAGTATTTTTTTTTTTTTATATATATTTTTTTCACGCTGCCATCCTCAGCTACCAGCTCGATTTCTACTCTGTCTAACCCATCATTCAGTTTAATGGTTCTGGAGACCTCACCAAAGAGCTGGAGAAAAAAAGAAAAAAAAAAAAAAGAAAAAGAAAAAAAAACGAGGTTCAATTTTACGTGAAAGAGTCTTAGCAGACAAACCAGGAGTATTGTCATATTATTTGCAGGACAGTACTCACAGGACTGTATGAAGCCCCGCAGCCACTAGTAAGCAGGTCCAGAGTCACCTTGTTGACACTGCTCTCAGCTGTCACTTCTTAGTCCGTAACGTCTGGTGCGAAGGCCGGATGGAGCTTCCCACCGGAGTCGGAGATCCTCTCCAAATCACAGTCGTCCATATCCGAAGCCTCTCCTCTTTCACGGCTGGTGTAGCGGCAGTACAACACGGTGTACGGTCCAACTGTCGCCTGACATCCCGGCACACTCGGCCTAGGTTTACCGCACTGACGCCCCGGGTTACCGTAGTAACGCGAACACCTGCGCTGCCTCCGGGCACTAGGTTACTACATGCTAGCTGTTAAGCGGAAGTAGTTTTTTTTAAACCCGCTTTCTCGCACAAACAACAAATTTTGATGAGTAATACAAAACAACAAAGACCGAGAAAAACCCGTCCAGCTTTTTTTTTTTTTTTTTTTTAATATATAGAAATTCTAAATGACGCTCGGATATCTGTCAAAAAGTAGTTAGAAGTCAACGTGGAGGGAAGACACCGGTAGAAAACTGTGGCCGTTGAACAACGTGTCGAAAATAGTTTTGGTAGATACAGTTATTATCAAGCTAGAAAAAGAAATACATATTAGTTTTAAGTAAAAAGAATTACAGGGCCTTAACCAGCTCATTCGCTCTTCCAACCGGCAGACGGCAGTAGAGCGCACAAGACGAAGACAACGAGGCTGAAGTTAGCTTCCGATTCGCCAGTTAAGGCGCAAGTTAAAGGAAAAAAAGTTGTGATTTTTCGTTTTTTTTTTGCACCACTAATTGTTGTGAAATCGTGTTAGACATTCTAGCTAAACTCTGAACGTTAAACCTACTTTTAATAATATATATAAAGTTATATTGACAGACTCGAGTAACGGTTTAAAATAAAATTTCAGATTTGTGAAACCTCTGAAGCACAAGGAATGGCAATTGCACTGCTTTTGAATTTGCTATTGTCTGTGTTCACAAATAAAATAAAGGTTTCAAATATCTGAAACCGTAATCAGTCTTTGCACAAGCTTGACACTCTCCGTGTTCACGTAGCCCAGATTTGGGCTGTGTGATTTTTTGAGCTAGACGTGGTCTAATATGGTCTGGATGGGTGAAAAAAAAAAAGGCAGTGAAATCGCCTTTAAACAGCGTAGAGGCTTTACAATCCTTTCGCAGCACTAAGTGGATCATAAGACGAGCAATCGGTCGCTCAGCATTGTCATTTCAGTTTCTCTTAACTTTCCCCTTAACAGAAAAAAAAAATAAAACGGAAGCTACGGTCAGAAACTAACTTCAGCGAGGTTGTTGTTCTTGTCCCTTTAACGTCATTTCCTTTCTTCTGAAGCGTGCTGCGCCTGATAAAGGTAGAACAGAAATAAACGTTGAGTCCCGTCAAGAACAGCCTCTTGTTGACTTGTATTGCCGTTAAACCACTAATGAGCGTTGCTTCCCAAGTAGTTTATAACCCTCACTGTACTTCCGGTCATGTAAACGCTCGCCCCGTGACCTGTCGGCAACATGCGCAAGCTCTCCCGACTAGCTCCCTAGCTAGCAGTGCGGATTTGAGTGTGAACGTCTCGCAGCTGTCGGCAATCTAATGGAACAATCGTGCCACGGCAGGGTTACATAACCACCGTCTGACTTTGTATTCTGTTCCAGGACAATGGCAGCGGACATTAGGACGGAGGACTACCCTCACGAGATTGACGAACAGCTCGCGGGCTTCGACGACTCGGTTCGCTCCGTCAAGACCATGTTGGACAAGTTGATGTCGATGCCCAGAAACGACCCGCTGCAAAAGGTAGGCTGAAGACCGTGTTCCCAGCGGACACTGGGGCTGGTCAAGCAGAGGCAGCCGTGAACATGCTGCCTCACTGGCACCACGCTAGAAAGATAACAAAGCCGTAATTCATGTAATTAGTTGCATCTTGTTTTTTTTTTTTTTCTTCAAGCCGACATCACAGACGGATTAATAGATTGGCAACACATCATGCATGTATTAGGTTGTCTTTGTTTGTAAAACGGAGGTGAAAAGTGCATTTCACTTGCATTTGTGAGACGTGGTGCATTAACATTATCGTGACTAAAGGGGTTTTGAACACTTTATATATAGCAGGTGCTAATCAAACTAAATCTGGTTTATTGACAGCTGGATCCTTTGGATCAAGCCAAGCTGGATCTGATGTCTGCCTACACCCTCAATTCATTATTCTGGAGTAAGTTCTACGGATTCACTGGGATCACACAGTTAAACGTGATTTTTTTTTTTTTTTCTTACTGTTTCCAAGTTTGTCTTTGGTTTCACTGTGGTTGAATGAAAAGATCCCTGCTGGGTTCATGGTTGCTCAGTGGGTTATGATACATTCCGTACATACCTGTACCATCATTTTTCCTGCCTGTCTTGTATCTACCAAAAAGGCATAACGATATTGGAATATATATGAAATCAGACAGTAGTAGAACACTATGGCAGGGATTAAATGCCTGTAAATTTCCGACGCAAATGACAGTGGTATATGGGTGTTCAGACACAGCCTTTGAGACCCTGGGCTTGGATTGAATATTTTCTCTGATACGATATTGACAGATATAAAGACTCAAGCTTCTTTTTTTTTTTTTTATTTCTTCCAAGGAACGTAACCCAAAGAACCCTGTACTGAATATGTCTCGATCTAGAATCAACATGCAATATGCTGTATGTAGTCTTACTTTTGGTCCCATTTACAGTGTACTTGGTTACGCAAGGAGTAAACCCCAGAGACCATGGAATCAAGCAAGAATTGGTATGTACTGTGTGTTTTCTCTTAACTGACTTCGACATAATCACTTTTTCTCACTATTTATGTGCCTTGTTTAACTCGTCTGGAACCGTTCTTCAGGAGCGAATAAGGACGTACATGAACAGAGTGAAGGAGATCACTGACAAGAAGAAGGCTGCCCGTCTGGATAAGGGGGCCGCTGCACGCTTTGTCAGGAATGCCCTCTATGATAAACAGGAAAAAGATTCTAGGAAAAAAGCAGCATCCAAGAAAGCGGCAGACAAAGCATCTGACGTCCCGCAGTCCAAGCGTCCGAAGCAGAGCTGAGGTAGAGGAGGCTCTGTAAGGTCTGGTCCCTCTGCAGTTTGCACCACTTTCTGGGGCAGCGAACACTGGAGTTAACATTTTTGCTCACAAAAGAAACTTCTGAGTTCGTGGGATAAGGCATTGTACAAGGCAACTCGAGACGACAAATATATACTTTTGGTGTTCATCTGGTTTCGCTCACCAGTCAGGATCATACCTTAGAGTCAGATCATCGGTCACTGTTGTCCCGCATCAGTCAGCGAATGTTGCTGGATGTCCTAGAAACACAAGACTAACAGCCATCTACGACACACCATCCAGGTTTTCCTCTACATATTTCTAGATAATTATGCTGGCAAGTGCTCTGGAATCTCATGCATACGATTCTGTGGTGTTTTTGTAATGTTACTTCATCACTGAGTTGTTGTGTGCGTGGATTACCATAACCAATAGAAATTGCAATTTTATTTGGAGTAAAAGATTAATTGGTTCCATGCAGGTATTGTAATATGTGATTTAAGATTGTATGGTTCTTTTTATACGAAGGAGCAATGTTAATGCCTGTGTATTCTGAAAGTGATTCTATGAATCATGTCAGTTTGTGCAAGTTTTTACACACATGCCTTGTTTCAAAATTGTACTGATGAACTTTTAGTCATGTATTTCTTTTAAAATTGACTTTTACAGAAAAATACCAACCAAACCTGATGTTTGAGTGTTTTTTTTTTTTTTGTTTTTTTTTTGGTTCACGTTTCCCATTTGTTACCTGTTATCACGCAAGGCAGCCAATTGGTAATAGAATTTTCATGTAAAACAATTCAGTGTAACCTGCCGTCTTTCCTCAATCGGCCTTTTGCACAGAGGAAATTTTGACATGTCACAGTAGGAAAAGCTCAGGTGTAAATACCATTAATGATGGCTAAATTCCATTTAGTTGCTTGGGTTTCAGGGTCGTGGATATTGTGAATGCAGACTCATTGTCTTGGCTTACTTGAATAGAACTGAGCCATCGTTAAGGTAATTAGTAGCCCCTGTGCTTTCCCTGCTATGACAAGTCGCAGTGGCTACCATGAAAATGGCTCGTAGCAAAGGGCCTTTTTTTTCTCTGTCATCAACTGTTTGATCGCCACATCCCATCTCAGGGCTGTTTTTTATCTCGTGAAATGGCAACATTTGCCTGACTGATCACCCATACAAGTTCATCATTGATGACGGACCATCTAGAATCAGTTCTTTCAGTTGACAGCACTAAAATTGTTGCAGCTTGGCGCGTACGGTTTCAGAATGGACTGTCCACCTAAACTCCTGATGAGACTGCTTGTTCGCATTTTATTAATCTTCCTTATAGTATCTAAAGTGATCACCAGTGGTCGGTCTCTCAGTAACCAGTCTGCACGTTTATGGAATATTTGTTGGCGTATGTATTCTTTGACAGTGAAAAAGATTTTTATTTTTACTTTTTTTTTTTAACATAATCATATGTTCATATAGTTGACATTGCATGTCAAAATAGCAGTAAATGTTGTAGAGCTTTTGTGTCCTGAATTATAAGACACACAACTATATAGAAGAAGTCTACAAAGCAAAGTTGAGGAGAGAAGTTGGCTCCATCAACTAGTTGAAATGGTGTTTTCTACCACTAAATACAAATCAGGCAGAGCATTATTTAATTCATGGTAGCAATTTAGACCAGTCCCTGTGTGGGTCAAATCTGTGACCTTTTGATTACGAAATGACTGTCGCCATATGGCTGCGCAGTATAAGCCTAGGCCTTAACGAGACTTCCTTTTATAGAAACCAGTGTCACATTAGATAAAGACAGCCATATTGCTTCCTCTTTGTAATTCCCTCTGGACAGCCAAGATCTTAATCTTAATGTACCCACAAGTCACTGCATCCCTCTAATCAAGCCCAGGAAACAGTGAGGCAGTGAGTTAGATACTCAGGAATGTATCCTTTCATTCTTTTCATCATCTTTCCTTTTCTCATCCTCCCTGCAGCAGAGTCCAAAAATGACATTTGTTTAGCCAAACCACCCTACTCCATCCTTTTACTTTTTCCACCGAGTTGTTGTTTCTAACTCTGTTCAAAGACATGTGTCAAACTTTGCCTGATGAACAGCCCCGTCGGCATATTGGAAAAATATGTATTTTTCCACTTTTTTTTTTTTTCCCCCCCTTCCATAATGTTCGCCTTCCTATGCCCTCATCCACACATGTGCTCAGTATAAAGGAGTTAGGTCACTGTGCGAGCAAACTTAAACAAACAAACTCTCATGTTGAAATTGTGCGCCCTAACAAGCTCCAAACCCTGGTTTGTCCCGCGGTTGTTTATTTGCTCTGTTTGTGTGCAGCTTGTGGTGAGGAAGTTTATATTATATGGAGCGAAAGGCATCAGACCAAATGACGCCCCGAGGCAAGATGAAGGTACGAGCAGCCTTCCTTCCAGACTCCTCTTAACTCCTAAGAGGATGAAGTGTGGCGACAACAGATTGCTTTAACCCGCTTGGATCACCAAATGGGTTCAACACATCTGGGCAGATCAAATAATTAGAGGTAAGGTGTTAGTAAGTAGATTTCCGTAAACAGACTTGGGCCAAGCTGATGATGAAAATACATCACAGTTAAACAACTCTTTTAAGCACGTCGTCACTAGAATGCAATATTCACAATATGCTAAACAATTTCCATTTGACCCCTAAATAGGCTTTTCACCTGTCGTCATTTCTGGAATATCCTGGGGTTTAACAACCCCATTACATAAATCCAGGGAATCTGATGGATTCTTCAGGGAAGTCCGTGTAAGGAAGTTGTACTGGGTCACAGGAATAAACTAAAAATGTAATTCTCAACCAGCCCCGCTCTGTGCTAGCATTTGCTGATATTCAATCCATTTGCAGTGGAGGCCAAAGTGCTGATCTCTTCAGAAAATAAATGTTAAACAAATCAGGAAGAAGTAAATGTTTTTAGGTCATGGCAGTGCTGCAATTTATAATTGTAAAGTCATTGAAAGCTGTGCAGCAGTAACACACTATGCAAAAGTAACACACTGGTTAAACAAAAGGCATAAACATTTTTTAAAGTGGATTCTTGAGTTTGGACACAAGTTGACAAAATAATCTAACATCCAGGTCCAGTTAGTAGCTGTTACAAAGCTTTTGATCACATCACATGGTCTTTGTCAGCAGATGGATTTGTCCGCAACTGTCGATGTTCAAATTTTCCCTTTTCGGGGCATTTTAAGGACTTCTCCTCCATGTTGGCTTAAATGTTGAGATCCAGTGTTAAGTCATATACTTTTTAAGTTTTAATTCCCTTGAGCAGTATGTGATGTAGTACAGGACACGAAATCATAACGTTTAACGTCATACATATGTATACAGTTCATTTTGTTTGTTTGCACTAATTACAAGTTAAACTGTTTGATACATGTAAGTGTCCACATAATTATAGTTTTCAAAAGATGTAAATAACACCTGTAAAAAGATGGGTAGTGTTTTGACAATGGAACATAGTTTGTGTCTGCTTTCTGTCCGTTACGCTGTTGTGCTTGTATATTGTGTATCTGTTAATAATATGCACATTGTCTGTATATTGTCTGTATCATTGGGGAGTCGCCAGCGGCCAGAACCAAATTCCTCGTGTGTGTTGACATACCTGGCCAATAAAACAAAGATTCTGCTGATTCTGATTATGTCATTTTTCACTCTCAATGTCATTCACTCAATTCATCACATCTATTTTCATGACGGGGGGAGAAAATCCGACATCTTATTAACGGCAGGCAATGCTGTGGCCGGGTGATGTTTTAGGATTTACAGACCTCAAGCACATCACCCACCACAGACTTAAGAAACATTTGATTGCCGCCTACACTGCGGGGAGCGATGAGGTATTATGAAGCCCACTGGAACAAGCTTTGCTTTGAATAAGTGGGTGAAATTGAGAGTGAATAAAGGACGGACATTGCAGCTTTATTCCGTCTGACACCAGGAATTCCATGCAGTCATTTGTGCCACTTTCTATTCACCTTGGCCGCGCTGACAGAGCCGCTGATTAATCATGATAACAATGTTTTCCTTTTATTTAGCCCTCACCTCCCAGCGCCGGGACAAATTACTTTTTGCAAGAGTCAGCAGGTGAGACTGAAGCTCGGACCACCAGGGTTTCCAACGGAAACTAAGGTTCAATTCTCTTTTCTTCTTCTTCTTCTCCTGATTAACCCTTTTAAAGATTTTAGATTCTGATATAAAAGTTTTATTTGCACTTTTGAAGCAAGGTGTACATTATTTTTTTTCTACCACTGAGAATTAATAAACCAAGCTACAAATATTTATTTCTATTCATTTCTCAGTTTTAAAGGTGGAGGCAAGAATCAGTTAAAGGATTCTCGCGTTTTATAATCACATTCTTGAGATTTGAACAACCTCTTGTCTCATGGATTTGCCACTGTTTTTGTTATCCACAACTGCCCCTTTATTTTCACCTTTGCATTGGTGTGACTGTCTTCATTTCCTTTTCATAGGGTCAGTATCACTTCTATGTCAAGTTCAGTAACTGTATTTCGTCACTGTGATGTTGTGCAGGAGCCCTATGACAGCATGCAGATTGCGTGGGATCAGTTTCACACATTAGTAAGATCGCGTGGCCCCTTTTTCTCTTTTTCCAGTCCATCTATGTTGGGTTTCTGCTGTGTGTGTTACTCCTCAGTTCAGTTCCACTGACTCCCATTTAGTTCTCTGGGATTTTTCAAACTCATCAACAATTAGTGGAAAAAAGGAAGCAGCAGCAACTGGCCAACTTCGTCAGAAAGAACACGAAGCTCTAATGCGCCTTTCATCCTTTCTTCAATGCTCTGCCCCTCTCACTCTCTCCCGCACTACTTTACATCCCACTGGGGCTTGGCCATAGGCTGACGCCATGCCGAAAACATGCACAGAGCGAGGCCTTGAACTCTCCTCGCTAAACACATCACATCATCATCACACTTCATTGAGTTTCCATCCTTTACATTACCTTACTCCTGCCAGTGTGTTTAATCTACAGTAGAGAGAAAAAAAACAACAACAACACAGAAATACTCCTCAGTGAATGAGTTAGGGTGGGCCTGCCAACTATCAGACTTAAATGAACTATTAGGAATGAAAACACACAATCATTTCAGAGAGTCGAGCTTGGGCGCGGTATTGTTACAGGTTTAATTCACTGGGACTGGCTGTCTTTGGGAGGAAATGCTGTCCTTTCTCTCAAGGTCAAGTCCAAGTGGCGCCTCTGATTGTGATCGTGCTGAGTGTTTCCAACATTTGAACGTGTGTTAATGTGAAATAGGATATTGCTTTCAATGACCTTTTAATGGATAAATGAAGTTTTGAAAATTAAACAACCATATTAAATGGGGATTATTCATCTTCTTTCTCCCATATGCAGACCAGCTTTGTGATGATGTCACTCTGTGTTGCGAAACCTGTGGCCATCCGAAGACTGCATCCATTACCGTGGCCCGGTGTTGTGGGCCACCTCTGGTGCGGACCTCGTTCGAAGAGGTAAGCACAACTTTCCATATGGCTGCAATGTGAAATCGGGGCCATTCCCCTTTAAAGCTCGGGCTTCCCGATGCACAAAGCTGCGGGGCAACCGTTCAGCCATCAAAGAGCTGAGCGCGAAACCGTCCCCGAATCCTTTACACACAGGCAACACGTGCACAGGCACGCAATCGCACGCACACAGGGGGAGTTAGGCAGCTGCAAGCCCACTGTGGAAGCGGGGAAACGCTCACCGTTACACATGCTGAGGAACGTACAAAGACACATGTGCACATGTGCACACTCGGCGTTGACTGGAGGTGTGTAATGGATTGGATCCCCCTCATCATTCCTGGGACGGCGTTGGCTTCTAGGTCTGTACGGAGGCGGATGAGACCACAGCTGTCTGGACATAAATTTCCAGAGGAATGCCTTAGGTCCCAGCCTTCAGCATAAAGAGCATGACTGTAGATTCCTCTCGACATGACAAATGATCACCCTGAAGACTTCAGTGTTTGATCATGTGTCTCTGTGTGTGAAAAAGGTTTCCCGTGTAGGCATAGGTCACCGAATGCATGTTTCCCTTTCCATGCTTTTTTTCTCATTCACACTGGCTACATGAACGTCGAGTGTGTGTGTGAGTGCAGCATATGTGTGCATGCGTGGCTCTGCAGGGAGAGGTGTGCGGCAGGTTCAGGAGGAGGATGAAATGGCGTGCAGACAGGAGAGGGTCTCCTGTTTTAGGAAGCCTCGACAGCTGGGGGGGGGGCGAGGGCAGCTGGCCAGGTCTCATATGAAAAGAATCTCAGAATCTCTTCTTCCTATCTATACAGTAGCTAGTGCTAGAGTCATGTAATCATACAAGTGTGCAGGTTTAGTCATATTTTGGATAGATTAGGTTGCATGCAGCTTGTAGCGCGTGATATTGCTTTGCCAACAGGGGAAAGTCTCAATTTTATTTCTTCCTGGATCATATGTCTTCATCAGTAGATTGCAGAGCTACATGGATATTTGCTAAAGCTTTTACTATGTCTTTGAGATTCTTTTAACTCTTTGGTTGCTGGCATTGATAAAATGCTGGAACCGTATTCTAATGTCGGGTACCCTGAAAGTCGCTCTGGATAAAAAAAAGAAATTGCCGAAAATATCAGATGTGAGCCACTCATAGCTTCTGATAGTAATGTGGTTTAATAGCCAGGTTTTTTAAGCGTAAGGCATTTTTAACTCTTATTATATTACATCTATTTCATGTGTATCAAACACCTACATATCACACGAAACACCCGTTTGGTATTTGGTTTGAAATGGATCTCATGGATCCATGGATTCATCCCCAATTATACATGTGATGGTGAAAAGAGGGTTAGCAGTTGAACCAAATCGAACAACATTATCTAAGCATTGGGGAAATATTCACACGCTTGTCCAAAATGCAAATTGAATTCTGGGCTTGTGACAGTTTAAGGGGCTCCTGAGCAAACAAACAACAAAACAAGCTCATGGACAATATCCCCTATTTCTCCTCAGTTTTCCTCAAAAGAGACTCATCTGCTGGAAACGGGCAGCTATAGTACCTCCTCCCCTCACCACACACCTAGCTTCCGCTTTCCCTCGATAAAATAACAGGGTTTATGGCACATCAGTAGCCCCCCTCTCGCCCCTCTTCCCTCTTACATCGGGAGCTGGGGTTTTCAGCTGGTGAGCGGCAGAAGGCTGTAGGCCTTGATGTGAGAGCCTGGGGCTAACGGTAGCGCTGGGTACTGTAAAGTGATGAAGGGCCTCTGCTTTTATGATGATGTGAATGATGTAGCCTGAGAGTGTAAAAGAGCTTGTGAGTGCAGCAGTGCGTCCATATACTGTACGTGACCGGACAACGGGGGAACTGGATGGATTATGTGCCCTGCTACTAGATATTTACACCAGCTTTTAAGATTTTTTGCAGGTGCAATCGTCCCAAATGATGTACGGTAGGAACAATGTCGACTAAACTCATGAATTAGCGTCATTAAAAGGAGCCAATAATAAGGAATTCAGCAAAACACCAGTGTTAATTTAACTCCGAAACATTAACCCATCGACGGTTTTATAGTAATTCCATCAGATTAGTTGAACTGTTGAGCTATACTGACTTTGTTGCTTCAGTAAATAAGAGTTAACTTCAAAACACCCACTGAAAAATCAATTCTTCGAACCGGGAGCTGATGAGGACAAAGCTGCATAAATAAGCACAGAAGTAGTATAGGTGTTCTTCATTTGTTCAGATTAAAGGATAAATTGCGTGATTTTCTCTATTTCTCTTGGTCAGTAAAAGTCACGGACAGACCCAAACCGACAATGAAGTGATTCTGTTGTATTGACTGTGTCGCCAAAAGCTGCTATACCTGGAGCTCATTTGTCCATTAAAACACATCAGTGAGCCACGCTGTTGCGTTGGGTGAAATGTTGCACTGTAGTTTATTTTAAGTCAGTCCCACACAAACCAAACTGCTGCCCAGGTATTCACCAGTGCACCAAATGTGTATTAATCTGAAGCTGAAAATAGTCCCCAGCAATTACATTATTGACTCCTGTTTGAGCAACATTTTTTAAAAGCTACGGAGCCCGGATGGTTTAGGGAAACATTTAGCTGTTGTGCGTGTGTGTGTGACCTGGGGCTGAGTGGCACAGACAACAGGCAGACAGACTACACTTGAAGATTTTGGCCTTTTTCCCCCTAGGATTTATTGATAATAAAATTTTAGAATATCACAAAATTCATGCTTTAAAAGACACAACAAAGGAGCCAGTGCGATGGCAGTAAAATGAAGTCGACTGTCCTTTTTAGCACTTTAGATAATGACAAGAGTAAAGCAGGAAATAAACGGCACTGTCACTGGAATTATATGGATGAGACTTACAACTTTTGATTAAATTTTAATCGTTTGTCTTCGGCTACATGTCTCCTTTTGTGATTATGAAAAGATCTGATAATGTCAACGACGGAGGTACAGTGGTTTCCTCCATGAGCCACCGGATCCATGCAGCCTACTTCGTGAAAAAAAGGTGTCCCCCTAATTTAGATAGTGAGGGTGTAATAGTGTTTGCGGGCAAAACCATTTTTTGTCATTTATGCAAGACTACTTACCCCAAAAGAAACCCGTTTGTGATCCTACCGGGAGGCCCGGACGAGGCTCCCAACTCAGCCCGCAGGTCAGACGCACAAGACGGCTCCGAGCTGCGCCCGAGCGGCCACGGGGTGGCAGTCCAACACAGCGGTACCGGCCCGTCGTCCGGTCAGGCTTGAGTGGCAAGCCGAGGTTTGCTTTTCCCCCCGCCGCAGAGCAGATCGGAGAAGATTAGCTCTCGCTTGGCCGGCAATCACCCTTATCACACGAGAAAACGACAACAACGGGGGGAGTTTAATGACAGAAGTAATTGTTGTGGAAGTCCCACGTTATGCTGCGGTGGCGTGATGAATGACAACTGCAATGCACCGCGCTGTGAGAAGATTGCTGCTGCATGGTTGTTATTTAAACCCATTTGTTATGGTTGCAACTTTTCTCTGGGGTTGTTTAGCTGAGGGAATTGACTTGATTTCAAATAGGGGATGAAGGAAAGGTTTTGTGTTTTTTATTGTAATTTTATTTATTTTATTTTTTTTTGCTGAATTAAAAATATAACGTTTTCATTACTGATGAAAATTATAGTGAGACAGTGTGTGTGTGTGTGTGTGTGTGAGCGAGAGAGAGAGAGAGAGAATTCTTATACTTTTCCCTATCTGTGCTTTTTTGCCTGGATGGATGGACGGATACTGACACACTTTACACAGAAAATGTAAACTTAAACTGTAAAGGTTCTGATATTTCAAAAAAACGCCGACACATAAATAATCATGTTGAACTTCAGTCTTCCTGGTTATCCATACGTGGACCAGTGAGTGATTTTGTATCCATTGATTACATTCTACCCTGACCTGTCTATTCACAGCTCTAAATCAAATCTGCACGAAAAGTGCAATCGACATGTATTGAGTAGAACCAGAAAAGTGGAATGATAGTTTATATAAGAATTTCAAATAAAGTCTGTGGTGTTATTAACCACATAAATCCTCTAACAAAAAAAATTAAAAAAAAAAAAAAAAATCTGGCTGTTCTACGTCCCTGTTGCTGCAGGCAGTACGGGCTCATCATGATCTAATACGAAGCCACTGCATGCTTGGATTGACATCAGCTGGCTGTTTTTTCTGTGCATGTGGCTGTGTGCATACCCATATAATTGTGTATATATATATATATATATATATATATATATATATATGTGTGTGTGTGTGTGCGAGTGTGTGCTGTATGTGAATGAATCTGCACGAGTGTGTTAGAATCCATGTTTTCTCCACAGTGCTTTTGCTGGTGTAGCTGTGTTAGTGTTAATGGCCCTCTGTCCGTGTGTGTGTGTGTGTGTGTGTGTGTGTGTGTGTGTGTGCGTGCCTGCGCCTGTGCGTGCCTGCCTTTTGTGTGTGTCTGCCTGTGTGAGGCAGAGATTACAGTGCTTTTCGGTGAAGGTTTGGAATGCTTCATACTGAGACAGCTGCAGTCTAGACTGTCATTCTCGCGTCACTTTATCGCTCCGGGCCTAAAAGACAAATAAGGAGGAGCACCCAGATATGCAGCCTCATCTGATAAGAGAGGTGGTAAGAGGATCTACTGATGACTTCTCCAAACTAGCATGAAAAGGCAGCTCTGGTGTCTGATACAGCAAGCTCTGTCAAAGGTTATTTGGGTAGGTGATGACTGAAGAGCACGAGCTGTCCAGCTTTTGAGTGTATGAGCAACGTGTACATGCACTGTATATGATGGTGGGATACCAAGGAGGTTCAGAGAGGTTTTTTCATGTACGTTTACACTTTGAAAACCGTCTAGACATCTCATAAACACCTGTATGTCTGTGTATAAATTTCCATCATAAAAACTGACCCTGCTGTCAGGCGCATGATAAAAACTGCAAAAACTGTGATATGAACTGATTTATTTCATTTGACCGGTGAGAGCTGTGAGAAACTTTCCAAAGCAGCCTGAGTAGGAAATGCCAGTCCTAATGTCAGAGGGCTGCTCTGTCCTATTATGGCAAATCAAAGCAGAATGTGTCATTAGCTAATTGAGGGCTGGTTTCGCCTCCTTTCAAAACAGCAGAAAGAGGACAGCCTCTGTCCCTGGCTCTCCAGCCTTCAAAGGCCCCCATTATACTTCGATGCAGGGTAAACAGAGGCTCCCAAAAATGACGGTCTCCAGAGTTTAAAGCAACATCGTTTATCACCCCCGCCAGCCACTGCAGGTGTGACCCCATTCCCACAGCGTTATTGCCAGCCCAGGCCAGGGGGAAAGTATGTCTGTGTATGTGCGTGCGTGCGTGTGTGTTCGAGTGCACGCCATTTACTTATAACAGCAACAGCATCATCACACAAAACTTTTTTTCTCTTTTCTTTTCTGAATTCAGCACAAACTCTGGAACTCAGATGGTGTCATTTTGACATGAACAGTATGGAAAATGTTTTGAACATATCAACACAATTTTTTGTCAAATGCAGAAGTTACATAAGTGTTGGCTCTAGGCAACCAGCAGAGCTTTGCTTGAGATTAGGACAAGGGTTTGGATATGACATGAATTTTTACTGAAAATTATAATTTACTGAACTTCTTTAGATGAGTTGGAACATAAAATATGGCTCGTAGACCCCATGCATTGTTGTTTTTTTTATTTTTTTTATTGACAGCTAATACCCATTTCTGTAATCCCGTCATGGTGGAAAAATGCATTTCTCTCATGTTATGTACAATTTGGTACGGATATATGAGTTCAATATCAGTTCAATATCAGCTCAAACGAGCACACAGTGAACTAGAAAATGCGCTCAATGGAGCGCAGACCTCCGCCAATGTCAAACAACATACACCGGACTTCTGAAAAAAAAATTCAAATTCATAGTAAATGATCTGGATCTGCCCCAAAATTTAATGGGTTCTTCCCTGGACCATGCCCCATCCCTACACCGCGTTCGGTGCAAATCGGTTCAAAATTTTTTGTGTAATCCCGCCGGCAAACCAACAAACAAACCAGCAGACAGACAAACAAACCAATAGACACGGGTTATTACGCAACCTCCTCAGCGGAGGTGATAAATAAGACATTATGGCATTGTTATGGCATATGTTAAAACATATCCATCAAAACTGCCCATGTCCCACAACTGTAGTCTGCTCTACAGTACCACGCTTTATTACTAAAAAAGTATTAAACATCAATGCTGTTTGACATCGGTTTGCATTGAGGGTTTGGAAGCTGTGTATGCCAAGTTGAGAAGGGAAGGAAAAGTCAAGCCATCATTCCTCCAGATTCTTTGCCAGTGACCTCAGTTACCACTGATTCCTTTGTCTGTGCTTTTGCCTCTTGGTAGACATTTTAATTCCTGTGTCCCACAGTGCTGTGGCTGCATGTATTTTTAGAACGGATGGCTCAAGTGAAAACAGTAACTTTCACCCTGGCAGCGTCAGCAACATACAGGACTCAATGCACAGAAAAAAATCTTGCACATCAGCATATTTTTCGGGACTATTTTCTACCATTCAAAAGTGTCCCAAATGAAGAAAGGTTTAGTGGCAGTCACGGACACACAAGGTTTTATAAGATGTGGAGATTATCCAAGGACGTAACACAGAGATGTCTTCAAACTTATCCAGTTATGCAGCAGGGATGAGAAGGCTGAATTTGTGTTGATAGTATTTTCCATGCTGGTCATCATGGATCATGAATAGATCGGATCCATGGTGACCAGCATTTAGCCAAAAAGTAATTTAAAACCTGTTAAGTGCATGTCTCATTCTGTAACTTGGCCAAGTTTACTTTTTAAAAAATATATACCTCATATTTATCTTTTTACCCACCTAAAAAACATTTTTGCATTTTTTTCTTATTTTCAACCATCAATAAATCTTAATCTCAACAACATTTGTTTAGGAAATGGTTTGCTTAAGGGCACTTCTGCAGCAGCTGCTAATGGCACTGTTACTCATTCACCTTCCCTGCCCACATTTTCCCAGATGGTTCAAGGCTTGAACTGGTGACCCTGCAGTCACAGTGCTTCTGCTGTTACATTTAAAATATGTGTGTGAATGTGTGTGTATGTGCGTTTGTGTAAGTCGGTTGACTACAGCTGCGCTCACAAGTGCGTGTAAGTGACTGTGTCTTTATCTGTCTATGTGTGCTTTATCAAACGCATGTCCTCGGTTCAGTTTAATTAACAGGGGCCGTGTAAACGGATCCCATCGGGGTCAAGGTGATCGGGGCTGCTGAGCAGGTGGAAAATCGGTGACACAGAGCATATCGACCACTGGTCAAACACAGGCACTATTGATTGACATATTTGCAGCGGAAGTGTGTTCAACAGTAAAGTTCATGTGTTGGACACACATTAAGTACAGACAAAGATGAAGAGAGAAAAAAAAACAGTGCCACGACGGTACACCTTAGAATACTTTTAATAATACAGATGCAGTATTTCTTTTTCAAAGTTATGGAGATCAAATATGACTTGTTAAGTTGTCGGTAAATAAAATCTGAAAGCATTTTATCCACATCTATTTCTTTGTGTGCGTGACACTGTTGATATGTTGACGATAATGATGAATAATGTTAGTCACCTGAATGCTTTCCACTCTTCTGTCATTGCTAGAGCACTACTTTAAAACATTTAATATTTGATACAGAGTGAAAGGCCATATGCCTTGCCGTTAAGTCACCCAACAATCGCCACGACTGCCGTTCTGAACCTCTCTAGAATTCACTGACCCTCCAGGAAAGAAAAGGCCAATGACGCAACAACTGTGGCACGTGTCGTCATTTTACCTCGCTCCTCGGATCGAACGTGAGCCGCAGCGAGAACACCTTAACTCCCATCTGTTGGTCGATCGGCCATGGGTTTTGGGGAGAGAAAGAAACACAGAAAATAAGGTGGGATGGGAGAGAGAAGCAATGCCGGAGATTAAGGGAGGGCAAGAGACAGACTAGGGAGTAGATTAAGTAGCCTTGAAAACTCTGGCTTCCCCACACACATATAAAGCCCCTGTGAAAACACAAGCTAATTATTAAGAAAACAAAGGGGGACCTCAGCGACGTGCCAACGCACACAGATCCCCGGCAGAGTAATTGTGCGTGAGCTATTTGGGCTGAAAACAGCACGATTTGGTGCTCTTCCCCAGCACAGCCAAGCAGAATGAACAACATCTGTTCCCTGGGATGGGGTTTGAAAACAAGCACAAGGAATGATTTTGTCTTCCTCCTTTTGTTTTGTTTTTTATTTTTATTTTTTTTTAAATCGTGATTCAATGGAGTCTAACGAAAGACGATAGTTATTGGAGTTTTTTTTATTTTTTATTCAGTCGTCTCGAAACGGTGAAGAATCCAAGTATTTTGTGGGTTTTCTGTCTCCCTTTGCTACATTAGCATGCTAAGGCTAAAGTAACCAGAGGTCATTAGCAAAAAACAGTCATTCTGCTATAAAGGGATCCTATCATCATCATGAAGGGCCAAAGCTCATAAAAGCTTGGCTGCATAACAATGCTATCACTCCCAATGAGACTCAGAACTTGGACAGGGTAAGCAGGGGGTGAAAAAAACCCTCAGTGTTTTCGAATGTTTCTGTATTGCCTTCTTTCATGCATGATTAAGTTATACAATCTAAGAGGCTTTTTGCGCGTCCCCTGTGCTTTTCCAATCTTTGCACAGTATCAAAATGATCTCTTTCCTACACAGCTGAGCATATTCCATCCAATCTCGCCCTGCGCTTTAAGCAGTGAGGAAAGTGTCGCTGGGAATTTGACAATACTCAGCAGTGCAGCGGATCCCATGGTGCGGAGCCATGTTTTGAGCTGGTTCTGAAGCTGCAGCATTAACCTTAGGAAGATGCCAAGTGCGTGGTTCCATTTGATTCCTGACGGAGTCAAAACAATTGATGTCAGCTCGTGAGAAATGGTGGTAATAGTCGCTCAAAGAATCATTGTTTTTATTATGGACCAGGCTTACTTAAGTCTCTCTGCGGTGAGCTTGGGTTGGTGAAATTAGTTTCGGTGGAGGTTTGTGAAGTGTGTGTCCTTTCGTGTTCTTACGCCGCATCTCTTGTTTCTAACCTGGTATTGTGTCTTTCTCTGTGAAGCACTTTGTGGCCAACCTGTCTGTCACGAGCACTTTTTAAAGGAATTTTACACAACTTGACATGACAGTGACTGATGATGACAGAACCTTTTATTACTGTATTGAGGAGTCATCAGTCGGTGACTGGGGGGGAGGTTTCAAATGACAATTGTGGTAGCGTGACTGTCTCCCCGTCTCTCTCTTAAACACACCAGTTAAGTCCTGACTCTGTGTCCTAATGGAAACTATGCCACACTGCTCAGTCGTGTGTGCGTCTGTGTATTGCGACGCCTGTGTGTGTTGGAAAGAGAGACGCCTATCACGCCGCTGCTGATGAACAACAATGTTAAGTGCACCAGTGTGCCGTGTTCTCGGAGACCTACAATCTCCAGACGCGCCGCATTCCTCCCAAACATGCTCTGTTTGTTTAAGTCACGTGCATGTGCAGAAACACCACGCACTCTCACGGGCGCACACACATACACACACATAGGCTTATGCACATACACACATGTGGGCCTACACATGCTCACATACGCATAGATCTGCGTGGATGCTCAGTGAAACAGAAACTCACAGATACTTTGACAAACATACACACGCTTTCCTTTATGCACACACACATGCATGAGCACACACACTTTTGGACATGCACGTGTTCTGGCCCCATATAACTCTGATTATATGAGTTATGGCAACAATTAGATATAATTGCCAAAGATAATAACGGCAATTTTTTATACTTACGGGAATGATTAAACACCAGCAAAATATGCAGTGAATTAACTTTTTAAGTAGCATGTGGCGGTTTGTTTGTGTGTTTTATTCAAGAATGTGTTTTCTTTATTGTCTCAAGTGTCAGTCAAAGAGACGAAGTCTGCCAGTTACTGTCAGCGTTATGGACAGAAAAAAGTAGTTTGGGATTAATTTTTTGCTAATCATGTGTAAATCATGATGCAGCAAAACTACAGTGCAGAATGCACTGATGCTCTCACGAGATAAATCTTTATAGAGCAATTTTGTGAAGTTGGTCAAGTCGATTTAGTTCCAAATGTACTGTATTTATACACTTTTCATCAAACAAGCAAACAGATTTGCAATCAAATGCAATGGACATAAATCCAGATAAAGTAAACCAAAGTATTATCACAAATTGCTTATTTTAAGATAAGAGGCCTGCGAATGTGTGGTATGTTTGTCTTTATGTTTAAATTGGAAAAACCCAGTATTTCCTCCTTTCAGAATTAATACAGAAGTCTGTTATGTTGGTCATACAACTGAAAAACCTGCTAAAAAGGAAAAAAAAAAGGTCTAAGGAATTAGCACAGTATCATATCAGACACAACCATTACAAGTGGATGACATTGAATCAGGAGTCCAAGACCCGCAGGAAATCTTCTGGGACTAAAAAGAGTTATTTGGGGCCTGTAGCAAGACTGAAAAAACAAAGCTTGTGGTCAGAAGCCAGTAGGATATTACTGTACATAAACGTGCATGAAATTCTTTTTGGTTCTGCTCATTGATTCCTAAAAATAAATTTAAGACCCACCACACTTACACACAATATTATAAAGAATATTTATATACTGTATTATACTGTAAGAATTCCAAATGACTGTTAACAGCCTAAATCTGCTTAAAATAAAGGTCATTCTTGTTTTCAGCATACTTAATTTGATCACTCAGATATTCAGAGCTGGGATATAAATATTCAGAATCGATAGCAGAATCAGACCTGGAAATCAGAAAATCTCAATCAAGATCTAAATCTAAATATTTTTGTTTCAAATATTTTTATGTCGTGGTAGCTGTGCATGAGACGATAATTACAAGGGGTGGACGCTCCGGCAAAGACTGTTAACCTAACCCCAACACACTTCAAGGCCAGCAGCAGGAGAGTGGGGTAATAATTTATGGTTGAGGGTGTGAGACCACCCAAAGACTGGGGCCTCCTGACAGCTGCCTACCATGATCACATGGGGGGGGGGGCGCGCACACACACACACACACACCTGTACAGATACAAGTGTATATTTTGAAGCATGTACACACACACGCACATGCACGCACACACGCACATGCACGCACGCACACACACACACACACACACACACACACACACACACAAATATGCACCTGTGCTTACAGAAATACAAATGCAGTGTTAACAGTAGAAGCATGTAGTAAGTCATCTTTAACATGTATCAGCCTCTTCTAGTGACTATGATGAATTTGAGTTTTCTTCTCTTGCGGGTTGATTGTCTGGAACTGAGACAATACAGTGTAAGACTACGGACCTTAATATAATGTGAATGGGTAATTTGGCCTGTCATAGCAGGAAAGGCAGAGGTGTAATTAAGTATCACGTAGTAGGGCCCCGTTATATCTCAGTGCCCAAATAAGGCATGCCAGTGAGTAGCCTGCACAGTACATGGCCATAAGCCTGTTACCGTTATTATTTACACCTGTGCTTTTCCTGCCATGACAGGTCAAAATGTCTGCTGTGAAAAGGCCTGACTGGGGATTTCTAGAAATGGCAAATTCCAAAACAATAACACCAAAACGTTAGCTCTATAAGCAACACAGTATTGTGGCCACTTTGTAATAAAAGAATCTCCATTATAACAATATTGAAGAATGCATGCTTTGTCTATATGGCTTTGAGCCGAGCATTTAATCCTCAGGTCAGTCCTACTGATTATCAGAGCCGTTCGGTTCCAACATTTTGTTAGGTACTCGGGCCCAGACTGGATGACTTGGGTCTGGAAAAGACATATTATCCATTATGAATACTTGTAAAAGTCGTACCTGGCTCACTCTTACAGCCTACTTAGCATAGCAGAGACTCAAAAAGTGTGTTTGAATAGGCATGTAATCTGTAAGCCTATAACAAGCAAGCAGACACACAGATGTGCTTATGCTCACATTTCAGCCTGGCACACACATTAAAGAGGTACAACCAGAGCTAAGTTTCTGATCACCGGACCTGCTTTGGAAAAGACAGATATGAGGGGAGAAAAAAAAAAAAAAAAAAAAAGGCTCATCTCTGTATTGTGGAATCCAATCGCTCCTCCAGTGATAGAATCCCCAGACAGTTCACCTGTTTCTATTCAGGCCAGTAGGTTCCCGTAGAAGAGGGATCAAATCTGCTGGGAGAGGGACGGGGATTAACTCTTCCAAAAGAAAAGACAGGGACTGGCAGCTTAGATGACTCTTTTCTTGAAAACCAACTCGTTTTGGCTCCAGGCACCCTTCTCATGCTCTTATCCTCTTCTTATCGCTACCATCATCGGTCCCTGGGGACTGCATTGAAGGAGAGCAGTAAGAAATTTTAAAAAAAGCATGTAATTGGAGTGATTTTGTGTGTGTGGTGTGTGTATGGGCATTTTATCTTTCCTGCACATGAGTTTGAATATGCCTGTGTGCAGCTACAGTTATGCTGACCGCAGGTTTTTTCTGTATAGAAGTATAATTAAGCATTTTTTGAATCTATGTATGTCTCTGGTTCCCCTTTATGCTTGTTTGTACACATTTGCCTATATAAATATCCAAACAACTAAGTGTGCAAGTACTGTATGTATGTGTGTGTGTGTGTGTGCGTGTGTGTGTGTGTGTGTGTGCGTGTGTGTGTGTGTGTGTGTGTGTGTGTGTGTGTGCGTGTGTGTGTGTGTGTGCGTGTGCGTGTGTGTGTTTGTGTGTGTGTGTCAGTGAGTGCTGTGTCTGTGTGTTGTGTGGTGTGTGTCAGAGGTCTAGGGCTTCTTTGATCCCTTAAGAGCCTGGTGAGAGGTATCTATGTGGAGGTTGCCTTTGTTTGAATTTGGGCTGGGAGGTGGAGGTGCAGGTGGCCTGCAGGGAAGTTTACACCCTGTTGTTCCTCTGGGCCCTATTTCACTCTATATGGCGCACTTTGTCGGTCACACCACGGACCCTGTTGCGTGTGCCTCTATGCCTCGTGGGAGAGGGGCAGTTTTTTTTTGATGTGGTGTGGGTTTGGTTGGCACAAAGGAAGGTCGTTTTTCAGTGTTTTTTGGGGTTTTTTTTTTTTTTTGTTGTTTTGCCTTTGCCCCCCCGGTGGCCCCAGTGTTTCAGTGTCTCACTTTCGTTTTTTGTGCTTTGTTGCTTCTGTGTAATATTTCCCCGTTGGCAGGGATGGGTGTTAAATATTCCTTTACCAGTGCACCTGCTGGAAACTCTTAACACGCATGTCAGTACAAACTCCTTCTTCTTTCTTGCTGTCCCTCCCGTGTATTTTTCCAATGCAGACCATTTTGCAACTGAAAGGACACAGGTTCGATTCCGCCTCGTGAATATTATATTTCATTTCTGCTAATACGTCCCCCTGAATCCTACACGCTGGTCCTTCAAGTATATGGACAGTGACTAAAGTGTGTGTGGTGATTGGTTTTAACTAAGCTTATTACAGCGGCACACCATCAAGCCTAACACAGAGCATTTTCTGCCGACAAGCCAACTTATCCATTCAAACAGCCTTATGATGACGCAGTAAAGGCGCTGGACATTGACGCTACTTTTCTGCATTGCATATCACGTGTGAGTAAAGTTTTATGCAGCAGATGGAAAATGAAATGAAATATCTATGTAAATGTAAAATTAAGTATATATGAGTAGAGAGGGTAGAGATAAAATGTTAGTTTAAAAAAGTCAGCTTGGTTTAGCTTAAAGCTATTTACAGAAAATAGCACAGATAGCATCAGCTTGTACTACTACCTCCAGAATATACAGGGACATTGTTAGCTAATGTTTAGCAGCAGATGAATTCAGGGTCCTTCCTCTGATTGAATTTCTTCCAGAAGCGATATCATAACCACAAAAGACCGACTGACTGCTACCTAGAGGGCTCAGATGAACTCGTTCAGCTGCGATTCAATGGCTCACACATTTCCCCTCCGTCTGAGTCTCTTTATCTTCTTCCCGGTCTTCCCACCCTTCTCTGTGGCTCTCTCTCTCTCTGGATTACAACTCCACCTTTTGCTGCCTTTCTAAAGGCCTGTTCAGGTAGCCTATTCAGAAAAAAAAACCACTTTGAAGCATAGCTTATCTTCACCCTTCTCTTTCCCTCATCACATATAGGAAGGAGTTTATTTTCTCTTCGCTGTGCTCCTATTAGTGCTCATTTATCCGAGTCGTAGAAAAATTGTGGCTGTGCAGCCTCTTTGACTCCTAACCGATTCCAGCAAACGCTCGTGGATCTTGTGTCCCAGTGGTCAAAACTGGCAGACGGAAACTGCATGTTGCAAACATGAAAATATAGTTGACCAACTCCATGTGCTTGTTTACGAATATGGGTTTTGTAGGTATGCCTTGAAATATGTGTTTGTGCCAGAATGTGTGGAAACATATTTTTGTGAACAGACTGCATGGGTTTTATGGGCTGGCAAATTACAAGTGTCCCGTCACAACTTTGTAGAATTTCTTTGCTGACAGATTTTTTTTCCTCATCAAAGCTCATGTACAATATGTTTTAGATTAGTTTCACAATTTGTTTTCGATCATTTGAGTTGCTTTTGCTTTTAGTTTCTCAGACTTCTTTTTTTTTTTTGCGTTTGCAGCAGTATCCACCATCAGTAACAACGTGGAAGAGAGACATGGGGGCTTGAATTGTCTTTTTAAAAAATTCATCTGAGGGGTTCAGTCATGTCCTCTCATATCATTTGTTCTTATGTGATAGGTACTATTGTTCTACTGTTGTACACCAGTGATCAGCAGGACTGTAACAGTATCTCACTCTTATATCTTTACGGTACACCAATTGAATGACACTGACCTCTCTTAAAAAAACACAATGTTTTTTTTTTTTTTTGGGGGGGGAATAAGAGTAAGAGTTGGGAACAGCCCCAGATAAAACCAGCGGTATGTCGCTGAGCTAGAATAAATCAAACTTGGAATTATGACTAAATAAAAGTTGTATAATTTGATAAGTAAGAACAGTTTCTGTCAGATTTTCTGTCTGTTTTCTCTCACAAAACATCTGTTTGTGTCATAATCCAGGACATTTCCAGTAGAACCTGACCATAAGTAGAACAGTGTCAATCCTTTCAACAACAGTCTTGCCTATTTGAAGTTATTGTACAAAATGACAAAATGTGCATAGTAATAGCTGAATAATATGTGACATTTATGCCACAAAGCATCTGAGTATGCATGTCTGTCCGCGTGTGTGTGTGTGTGTGTGTGTGTCTGCACGCACAGAAGTAAATCGTGGAAGACTTTACCCGTACTGACCACGTCTGACTGAAATCTATCTTCTCCCCTCTCCTGCCTCTTCACAGGAAGCTGTCATCTGCCTCTTTGATGCTAATTCACGTCGGACAGAGCAGTTTGTCATAACCCTCCCAGATATCAGCCCCCGGGCCTTGGGTTTCACCCTCTGTAAGGTCTCCTCATTCACCATGTCATACTCATTTCTGCTGGGTAAGCAAGCACAACATGCTTCCACTTCTCAGGTGTCCTTTAGGTGCTCACATGTACGCCGGTCATACATACACAACCATAAGCAGAGACTCGGGACATCAGACTAAAAATGGTTTAAATAAAACTGATACCACAACATCTACATACAAATATGTGTTATCTTTTTTTTTTTTTCAGTGGCCTGGACCATATATGTCCATGAACATGCCTTAGCGTGCTTTGGCCCTCATCTGTTCTTGGAACAGCACTATTGATGGCAATGCCGAATGCAAGGAAGCAACAAATTCGCGTGAAATATTTCGTTTTTCTTTTGTGTCCGGATTCATTATTGAATATGAATGATATTTTTGAACAATTACGTTTGTTACATCGGAAGTAACTGCTTTTGCAGCTTTAGTTACCTGTTGTCCGTTAAGCATCGCATGCAAGAACTGGCACGGACACAGTTTTGTGGATTGTGCAACCAGGACAAAGTCAGTCACAAGAAGTTCTAGTTTAGTGGATTGAAATGTGCCAGACACAGTGTCACCCCTCACAATGTCATTCTCTCCAGCACTAAGGATCTGATGTTACTGCTAAACAAGGGTGAGCATGTATATAGAGTAAGTACCTGGCTGGTACTTACCTGGTTTGAGAAAAGGGAGGTTTTGAGATATCCATAATTACTAGAGGAGACAAGAGCCCGAGCCATTTTAATACTGTGTTTCTGTGATACATTCTAATCAAGCAGTGTTTGATGGTGTGCACACATATTATTATGTATATGTGTGTGTATGAGTTCAGTCGTTAAATATTCATCAGAGAGCGTCATTGTTTTTGGAGGACTGCATATGGGGTAATTAGAGCAATAGTTTATATCTACATAAACAACTGCCTTCTGGTGCAGAGGGACCCAGCTTTAATGTCAAACAGACAGGGACAGAGGGAGTGTGTGTGTGTGTGTGTGTCTGTGTCTGTGTGTGTGTGTGTGTGTGTTTGTGTCTCTCTGCGTGCTTCTCAGTTGGCGTCGGATGAATGTATGTGTTGTGTGCATGCACATTCATGTGTTTGTAATGTGAAACAGGCAATGTCAGTGTAAGCAGTGTGTGTGTGTGTGTGTGTGTGTGTGTGTGTGTGTGTGTGTGTGTGTGTGTGTGTGTGTGTGTGTGTGTGTGTGTGTGTGAGGGGAGGGGTGCCATGTTAAATGTGAAACAGACAGTGGCAATGCCTCAGTGGCACAGAGCGAAAGGCGTGACCATCTAAACTGCCCCCTAGAGAACCAGAGAATCCACCCCCAGCCACCAGTTACTCCGTGTGTGTGTGTGTGTGTGCGCGTGTGTTTGTGTGTGTGTGTGTGTTTGTTTGGGGAGGGGGGGGGTGTTTGAATGCAGCTGCGGGAGATATGAAAGGTCAGGTGATACGTTAGTGTTAGTGTGATACCAGTTGGATTCTTAACACTGAAGAACACACAGAATGAGACTGTCCTCCCCTAAAAAATGACCCTACAGGTCGTCCGTGCCAGCAGCCTATTTAGAACCACAGCTATGTGTTATTGTTAGGCAACCTTTAGCAGGCATAGTAATTACGATGGGATGAGAAAGTCAGGTGATGAGGAAGAGCTTGGGGGGGACGGATGGGTCAACAAAACACAGGGCTTTTGCACAGGAGGCCGTTGTTTGTTCCTGTTTTGAACCCATAGTTATTGTTTCTGTTAACCACGACCATTTCATAACCGTAACCATGACAGAGGTGCTATTTCAGGAGACGCTCCTCTGTGTAGGATTTCCTAAGGACTGGGTTGGATTTCCTTCTGATAATCATAAGGTTATCTGTATCACGGTCACTTTCTTTTCAAAGCAAGTTGCATTTTGTCCTGGATGTTGAAGCATGACCAACAATACAGCAATATTAGAAAAAAAGAAGTTTAAAATGCAATAGTTGCTATGATTTGAAAAACAAAATGTTTATAATGTTACGATCCTGCTAAAAATCCTAAACTGCATGCTTTGACTATAAAAACTGAAATGTGTCGGTGAACTTTCTTCAGCTTTCTCCTCCATAGTTGTTGTTAGATGATATAAAAACAAAATTGTGGTTATCACACACTGAAATCCCACTGGGGTGTTAAATGTCAAACCACCAAAAATCGCTTCATAGCAAAACAGTTACGTACTCTATATCACTCCTACAGTCCATTAGTCATCGGTGTGTGATGGTCAGTATTTTCTGAGAGTTATTTTGCGATGACATGCTTCAATTTAGCTTTTTACCCCTTTACATCTTGTTTTCTTGTGCTTCATGTAGTACCTTAGATTAACTTTCAGTCCTCCACCTTGGAGCTGTGGGGTCAAAACTGCTCTCTGTACTTTTTCTGTGATGGATTTATCACGTTAAGATCTTTGAATGTTGACTGCAGATCGCCCCCCCCCACGCCCCTCTGGAAACAGGAAGGCTGAGGCTCCGAGTGATTCTGCGGGCGAATAGTATGGGTGTGGGGGTCGTGGTGGTGGATTGGTGTGTGTCATGTTTGATTATGACACCAGAGACCATGGTCCACAATTAACGTTGGCTTCTTGATGACAACAGTCCCTCAAATCAAGTTTGATCGAACGATTCGAAACGGCTACTAAATGGACCCTGCGGTGAGATTGTGTTCTTAGCTGCAGTTTCCGAGATCAAGAATGAACATAGAACCGAAGTTTTTACGTCAGCAGGGACAAAGAGTCTTTTAAGTGCTCTGAAAAGATGCATTTGATTTGAAAATGGATGGAATTTCAACGTATACAATTCCACAACAACTTGGCAACTCCATTTCCTCATGAAGATCATATGATAAGATCAAAAGCTCCATATAGCTACTAAATGGATGTTGTGGTGAGCTTGTTTTCTCAGCTTTACCACCTAATTTCAGTCGACTAACCTGAACTGCACCTACACTGTTGATGCCAAAAAATGTTTATGATATGAGTAATTAATGGAAAAACATTTCTGTCAAATATTAAATGATGTTGTAAAAAGAAGGTAATCATCCAAAACCCAGCAGTCAGTGTGTCTGGTGAGAGGGTTTAAGAGGACATTGTTCTTTGATTCTGATCGGGTTCCTTTGTATCTTAGCCGGATGATGCTCTCTTCTTTTGACTAGTTTGACTACGAACGAAAATACCAAACAGCGACATAAATGCAGCGACACAAGCTACATCACCGGGGCATCACCTCTACTGTGGTGTTTGGGTTATTTTCGACTGAATTTCTACTCGCCGGCGACTTCGATTAGCGGGATCACCGTGCCGGCTTGCTTCCTATCTGTCCTGTCCGCAGCCCCCTCCACCCTCTTGACCGGCCCGCGGCGGAGTCGAGGTGGCCAGTGAAGTGATGTTTGTGTCTGCGGTGGTGAAGGTCAACTCTTCCTGGCGTGTGTTGTCATTCAGTCAGTCTGCCACAGAATTTGGTGTTTTCGGGGACAAAAGAGTGGCTGAGAGCTTTGTCTGTGTGCGTTGTATGAGCATGTTATTTACTGACACACATGGATGTGTTCATTTATGTGCGTTCTGTACGTGTACACTTGTGGTTGCATGTGTGCATTTGTTTGTGAATGTTTAAGCAATGATGTTGTTATTGTACACAAATGCTTATATATTGTGGTTGTGTGGTTTAGGCTTTGTATGTAAACCTGTTTGTCTCACGTTGCATTCAAAGGTCTCCTGGCATGCTTTGTTCAACTCCCTTAGGATTTTGGAGTGTAATGGCGCACCAGTGTTACTATGTTGTGTGTGAGATCGTGTGTGGGCGTGTGTGTGTGTGTGTGTGTGTGTGTGTGTGGCCTATGAATGCATTGACATTTACCTTTGCCGTCACATCCACAAACACCTCCTGAGGCCTTTTCATCAGTTCCCACTGCCCTGCATGAGACAAAGTACAAAACTACCGTACCTTTCTCTACTTGGGAAAATCCCACGACTGCAGTATCGTGCATAAAACTTTTCTGACAATTCATGGCTTTCCAAAAATGCGTACACAATGAGATGGAGAGGGTGCTGCTTTGCATCATCAATCTTTGCTGCGTGCCTTGATTATGGGCAGCAACTTGACCACTACAAATTAGATTAAAACTGGGAAAGTGGGTGAGAAGGGAGGAATTGTTGCAGTTCAGACAATAAATCAGAACAAAAGTGGAGCTTTCATTTTGTCGTAAAAGTCTGCAGCACTGTGGTCTTGGAGCGAATGCATGCAGTTCATCTATTTTATTATGTTATGGCTTTCTCTTTCTTAGTCACTTACACCCCAGCACTCTATGCTCTTTATGCTCTCTCCATTATTTCATTTGCAACGCTACCTTCACTCCCACTTCCCCATTCTTGTCCTGTCCTTCTGACTTTCGTATACTCCTAAACTACATGCCACTGAAACGAATGCGGCAACTTTTAAATTAAATCTAGTTTAGTAATAATTGGGATTATAATCTCTTCCTGTTTTGTTCTTTTTGCTGTGAAGTTTCCAAAACGTTTCAGGGAATGTGAATATGTGTCTGATCAAGTGTATTTGAGACCTCTCCATGCCAATGGTTCAAAAACCAACGTGACAATGAGTTACTAAAGTTAAACTGGCACTCATACAGTTTCGGTTCTATCTACCTGCCTCCTCTTTTCCTCTGTCTGTTTCCCTCCCTTTGTCACATCCGACCAGGACAGTAGCAGGTGAGCAGGAGATTCCTCTCCACAGAGCCTCAGGCAGACCTGCCTCACCCTGAGTCAGACCAGAGCGAGCCCACGGCCAGATGCACACAGAGTGGAAACAAGGGGGAGGGGTGATCCTCGGCCTGGAAATGTGAGGTGGGACGGAGACGGCTAATCTGAAAGAAACAGGAGAGCGGCTCCTGCAGTGTTGAAAACTAGAGTGTGCGTTAGGTTTCTTTTTAACTTATGGGGGAGGAACAAAGTTTTAATCAGATCCTTGGCAGCAAATAACCTACTTAGGTCAGGACATACTGGTAGTCTAAAAACACTTCTCTGGCAAGATGGCAAGACTAAAATAAAGGCTCATACTGCTATGAGAAATCTATCTCATAGGCGTGAGGAGTGAGGGAGAATTGTTGTTTAATGAGAACCAAAGGGAACCCCTTGATGTCAATAACAAACAGTTAAAATATTAAATACGTCACTCAACGTACCTCTAAAAGAACTACAACCAAGAAAAGGATGCAGTTACTCAGGACATGTCAAGACAACCAAATTGTGCATCTGTAACAATTTTCCGTTTCTATATACAGCATGTGTTTGCCAAAAGTACATATGGATGTACAGGTGTGTCTATGTTTGTGTATCATATACCATATGTGTGTAAATTATAAATCAAGATTCCCATTGCAGCCCTAATTTGAGGGACTTTTCAGTGACTTTCCATAATGAAGTGGAAATGAGTCCGTGATGAAAAAATGTAGTTCCTTTGTCGTTTGTTTGGGTTTCTAAAGAAAATGCACTAGAGTTGGTCTTCAGAGCGCCAGCTAATGTTGCAAATGCGTGCAGCAAACTGGAAAATATTCTCTTTAGTATTCCTGTTTTTAAAATCCTGAATTTTCCTGTCTGGAACAAACCTTTCAAAATTCCAGAAATTACACAAATAGAGGAAACCATGTTTTCATACAGCTCACGAGTGCATCCGTGGGTGGTGTTTATGTCTGTCTGCACAGCAATATGTATGTAGTAATAATGTATATTATGAAAACACGTAATTCTGCACCATTGTGGTTCAGACCGTGGAACTCCTTACTGTTGGTTGATTATAATGATGTTGATCCTGGAATTCAAGCTTCATTCAGTTCTGTTCTGCTCTGGATAAAAGCATCAGCAAAATACGTAAAACATAAACACAAAGGCAATACTGTGTCTATACTCTCGCTGCCACTCTGCACACAAACACACACGCGCACACACACACACACACACACACACACACACACACACACACACACACACACACACACACACACACACACACAAACATTCCCCCTCCCTGGTCACTTTGATGATCCAAGCAGGGAGTTTTCATGCCAGAGGAAACACTAGCCTTCACCAGCTGGCCACCCTGCCACCACTCGGGTCACACACACACACACACACACACACACACACAAACACACACACACACACACACACACACACACACACACACACACACACACACACACACACACACACACACGCACACACACGCACACATTAACAGATGCACACACACTTATATGTAAATACATACACTGCAAACACTCACATAAACCCACACTAGCTAACACCCTCAGGTATACACATGCACGAACACACAGCAAGCAGACAGGCACACATAAACACATATATAAACAGTCTGCAACACTCTCACACACACACTCTGCACAAGCAGAAATGCAGTGCATCTTCCTGCGTACCTACGCTCGCATATTTCACTGCACCTGCGTGAACATGATTTCATTCCTATCAGGATTATATACTTTTTGAGCGGCCGAGGTGAAAGGAGTGCGGTACAGCAGTGCTCTCTTTCTGGGGCTCTAGAGGCCACCAGGGACCCCAATGTGGCTAACTGACTGCTGGTAGCAACCACCACACTGTCAGCATGCAGACCTTTGGGACCTCATTATTTATAATAACACATGAGGTATAAATAGAGACTTGTTCTTCTTGCTTGGTTTCTCCACTCTGGTACTGAAAATTTAATTGAATAAAACAAGCAGGCACACAGCTTCCACTGATGGTGCATTCTAACATTTTTCAGCACGACACCATATTACCGTTATTGGGAGGGACTTCAAATCATGTAACGGGGACACTTAAGGAAGAATGCAAAGCTAAACTGTAAAAGTAGCCATTGAGGATGGTGGAATTTTGTTGTTTTGTGGTGTATTTTGACATGAATTTGACATAAATGACAGGACTTTGAGTTGAGATGTTCACAGTGGAGATACAATGAAGGTTGTGATTGAAAATGTCAATAGTGAATGTCAGGTTTGGTCCCCATTAATCAAAAAGCAAGGACCTGTCTCTAGAGCAGCCATTCGGCACCAATATTCACTGACAGTGTACTACAGAAATGCCATCATTATAGGCTGTATAGTGGGAATAGAGAGGAGTGGGAAGTTGTAATTCACTACATGACCTGAACGAAAGGCAAAAGTGTTTTTGCTGCTGATCATAAAGGCACTTCTCTTTTTCTATGCCTCTCTCTGTCTGCCTCTTGAATGTTGTCCCTCAGATTTAGAATTTCTTAAAATGCCAAATACAATCAAAATAAATGAACCTGTCTCAGTGGCACAGTTGCGGAGCTCCACAGGACCCAGAGACACACATGGTACAAGGAAAATCAACCTCACACACTGTATGAAGTTTCATACTGGTGAACTGCACCATAAATTTTACTGACCGCTTTTCTCTTCATCCCGAAACACTGTTTTGACTGTGCAAAACAATGGGTGAAATTCAAGCACCACAAAAGTCACATAAAACCATAGAGCTGGTTTCTCAGCATTGCTTTTCTCTCTGTTTTGTTTCCAAGTCTGACCAGAGTTCTGGGTCTGATTTCAATCTCCAGATACTTTTGCAGTGGCCAGGGCTTTCAGTGTCAGGGGGAAGAAAGCTAAATACTGTACAAAAAAACATTGCAAGACGTAATCAGATATGCCTTATGACATTTTCTTCCCTCAAACTCAAAGTGCACTCGCTTCCCTCACGCACACAGACGCACACACACACACTCACAAACACTTGCACACAGACAGAGAAGCACTCACACGCACACGTACGGATGCAGACACAAAGTATGCTCCAGTAGTCCCCCATAAAGTGCGCACAGACAGACACGTACGTCTGCCTGCCTACCAGAAAGTCATAGCCCTTTTCCGCAGACAATCCTTCACTGTTTCCTCCAGTCTCCTAATTGGCTTTACTCAGACCCAGCCCACGGACCAGAGTCAGAAACAATTAAAAACTCCATTTATATTCCTGCAGTGAGCACATGGGCTCCCACAGCGTGTGACCACTCACATCAGCCCTCATCATCTGTGTGTGATTTTAAACTTCGGGCCGTTTTCCATATTTATTTGAACGGGGCCAGACTTGAAAGCGTTGTGGACTGAACAGCAAAAAGCTCTTTTTGACCAAACAAATAATCTGTAGCTCGTTCAACGTTGCCTTTTAAATAAATATCTGATTCAGAAAATATTAGCTTTCCGAGCGGCCTGTTTATTGTTTGAGCTTTCTGAGGCTTAAATTGACTAAAAAAACACTTTTACTTTGCCATCACTGATTCAAAAGGGGGGCGTTTCAAAAGGGGGGCCTGACAGAGGTAATAACCACATTTGACAAATAAACAGTCCCCTCACCTCCATCCTCCACCCCACTGCATTGGCCAAACCCTGCCCGGGACTGGAGCTTTCCAGACAGGTAATTACCTTTTGCCGTAACAGCCATTTTTAGAAACATACCACAAATGTATAAGTGACCACATATCAAGGAAAGAAAAATATGTGAATTAGCAAATCTCAGTTTTACCCATGTAACCAGATCCAGCATGTGGACATAGATTTTTATCAGAGTCCATTTGGTTTTTTATTTGTAATGTGGGCAGCAGCGAACTGATTTAATGACAGAGGTGGATCTAAAATGGGATGTGGCATCATTTGAGTCAGAGATTTAAGATTAACCCGTCAACGTTACAGCAGTGATGACAATCAGAGTCTTTGGTGTACCTTTTGAATCTGTGTCGTCACTATCAATTGCAACTTGTTGCACAGGCAGTTGGGAAAACAAGGAAGCGATACCTGATTAGATGTATAAATATATAATAAATATAGAAAATATTATCATCGCCACCCCCGTCTTAGAAGAGGACATTTCCTTGACAACAACATTACCTGCCCCCATTTTTCTCCCACTGCTGAGTGGATTCTCCTTGAGGATTATTTCTGCACCAGGCTTCTTGCTACCACTGCGCATCACAATATTGCAAAACGGATCTTAATCTCAATGAAACTACCTGAAAAAAAAAAAAAAGAACTTTACCAAGTAATAAACAAAACAGTAATGTTCGATTATTTCGTTTTTCAACAGGCCTAAAACGATATGGACAGAGAGTATGGAGAAGAAGGGAATAGCAAATGAAGATGCAATAGAGTAAGTAGAGAAACTAACATAGACAGAGATTAAATAAAGTCACTGCGTGTGTGTGTGTGTGTGTGTGTGTGTGCCAACGTGATGCATCTGTATATATATATATATGTTGGTGGAGATGAGCCCTGCCCCGGGCGGCCAGGGGCGCAAGTGTCTTTGGAGTGCCGTGTCCTAGTACGTGTTTGGTGGGTAGTTTGGGTGGGATGTATCCTTCCCCCTCCATCATCTCATCTTTCTCCCCCTCTCCTCCCCGTTGATATAAATAAAAGCAGACAACTCACCACAGAAGCAGCAGGGGTCCCCCGGAGCAAAGGAGACAAGCTTTTGGGTGACGGTGAGGGGCTTAAGAGGCGGCAATTTGAGATTCTCTGTGGTTATTTAAGGACAGTTCAACACAGCAAGTGCGAGTCATTCCGATTAGACGTTGCGACCTGTTTAGAGTAGCTGGATGAGAGCACAGTGGGATCATGTATTTAAAGTTCTTATCCATTACTTTTATAGTTTGTGGTAATTTTCTATTTCTAAATGACAAGAAATAAATCACCTGGTAACTGGTTCGACACGTCCTCGTGCCAAAACACAAAATAGGTTGTTGTTTATGTACATTGATCAAGGTTAGGCAAATAAAATACTTGGTAAGTTTAGTGATCCTTACCATGGTCAAAGCAAGCCAACGTTTACAGTTGGCGGGAGACAAGACATAAAGCCTAGTCTTCAGTCAATATCAAACATTGTGCATGGTCTTCCATCCACCTCAGCGTCACGTTATCCTGCAAATGCAACACTGCTTCCTTACGCTGTTTGAACGGAAAACCGAAACTTTCCGGAACAGGACAGACTCTGCGGCTCTTACCTGGGAATAATCCTCTGATATACAGAAGGAAATATAATAAGTAAAAAAAATGTCATTTCAATATGTAGTTTCATGGAAATGACTCCTCTCCGGTGTGTGATATTGAAGTGATGTGTTTGGTACAGTTGCGGTAGTTGTGTTTCCAAAAGCAGGAACAACAGGCTTGGCAAAAAAGGCCTGAAATGCTCTTTACTGGTATGAGATCTCAAAGGCTCACAGTTGGCGCCGGGTTAAGCAAGCAGGTCAAAAATCTGGAAAACAAACAGAATCGGCTTGGCAGGAATAACATTGGCAACATGTAATCAAATCAGATTTAATGCAGGCAGGAATATCTGAACGTAACTCAAAGGCGTGGTGGTCAGGTTGTTGGCTTCCCTCTAGAGGGACTGATTGCTGACTAGGCGCAGCAGCGTTGGCGGGTGACTGGGTCAGGTGGTACAGAAGAGGGAAACTCGGTGATGGAAGACAGCGGGCCGGCGGAGAATGGAGGAAACGGCAACAGCAACAAACAAAAAAAATCAGAAACAGAATGAGACCAAGGAGTGAACCTCTGAGGATGGATCTAAGTGTGTCTGTGTCGTCAGCTGAGGGCATGGTGTCTCCTTCATGGCAGGCAAAGGGTGTTTGTTTTGAGCCTGCTGAGCAGAGCAGGAGAATTTGGTGACACACAGGGCCGGGCCCCAGCCCGTCATGGTCACGGCAAAATGACCTTTTTTAGAGCAGAATCAAACGGTGTGCTTGTATTTTGTGTGTGAGTGAGGGATCAAGGGGCCTAAAGGCCAAACGTGTGTTTTGGAATATAAAAAGTGCTTGAGAGAGAGTGAATGAGTGGCAAGACAGCTACTGTGTCACAAAAAAAATCTTTTTTTTTTTTTGAAAAGATGATGAAAGATGTGGTTGCTATAAAACACGTAAGAAATATCCCTGTGTGCTTTGAATGTTTGCATGACAAGCTATTTCGAAGAGGAAACCAGTTCTTTTACTAAACCTTAGATCACTGACTTCACTTAGCTGCACAGAGTAATGTACTTTTTTGCGTGCTGAGAAAATGAATACATATTTTTACTCTGCTCCACCCTACTCCACCGCAGCATATCCACTTTGCCTGTGGGAGTCTTGTTATGAACTGTTGCAGACCAGCAAAATCCCCTTCCTCCAGTCCTCCATTCCACATATCACCCGCCATCTCCGCTCCTCCTGTCCACTCCTCTTCTACCCCTTCAACATCTCTTCCCCTTATCCGCTCTCTCCCCATTGCCCTCCTCCGTCTCCTCTAGTAATGGATTACATGTCTTCACTTTCCTGTCCTCGGTGAATCATGGGGCGAAAGCCAAGGGTGGACCTCGGGGGTGGGTGGGAACTCCAGCAAACCGAAGGGAAACTCCAGATATTGTGTTTCTGAGCTCTTAGCTCCAGATATGATGTAGTGAGTGTGAGTATGGGGGCATAGTGGGGCCTTTCAGTGTCCGACACGTCCATTGCAGTGTGACGTCGACGTGGAAACGTGGGATGAATATGTGGGGAGAGACAAGAGGGAGGAAGAGACATAACGGATGATGGAACAAGTCAAGAGGGAGATACTAGCACTGCTTCTATATTTCTTACAGACTGTAAAGGTGCCTTTTAAAGTACATTCATGTGCACAACCTTTGTGCTGAATTGTCCCTCGTTTTGCACAATACACATATCGCTTTTACAGAGACTCAAAAATCCATCATCATCTATTGGGTGATTTGTCTCTTTCATGCAAAAAGAAAGTATTCTGATACTTCAGAATTAGTGCTTTCGGTCAAAAGCATATAACTGTTTTGACAGTTTTAATAACAACATCCATGATGTGAAATTAATTCTGACGGGGCTTTTTGGATATCTAGCATGACAGCCACATAAAATAACATCTGAGTCACTTGTCAAGTCAGGTACTAATTATTTGTTTTGTGCCTGCGCTGTTGGTTGCGTCTGCAGTGGCTACCAGCGGTCGCCCGGGACGGCAACACTTTGTTGGCTTGGTTTCGTCTCTGGCCGGGGCTCCGACGCATGTCAAGCCCTAAAGCTAGATGCAGCGCTAGATTTGTTGGGCGGTGGTAAAATGCTATTACGGCGGAGTGAGGACAGCGCTGAAAGGTAGCATAGCTGTGGTTCATCGGGTAACAACTCCCCTTTTTTCATCCTTGTAAATCAGACTAGTCAGGGGCTTATGTGCCTGACACAGCCAAGGGACACACCATTCATACATTGTGGAGGGGGTGGGAGAGTGAGCGAGCAGGCTGAGAGGACAGATAGAGTTGTTATATTGCGCACAATACCCACACTCAGGCTCCCCTGGGGTATGAAAACTCCCGTTTCCCACTGCATTGCTGAACAACTTTTGCTTGAATTTCATCAACAAATTGCCAGCATCCTGTAACCTTTGAGAGCGGGCCTAAAAGCCCAACTGATTCCATATTAAAAACAAAAAACTGATTGATGTTCATCTCAGTGTTGAGAGTGAAACAGTTGAAAACTCTATGGCTAATATTACAAAATAAAATATTAGATTTTCCTATCTGGGTTTGTTTCCTTTCAATTTTTATGTCCAGTTAAGTACAGGCAATATTTTTTATTAATTTAAAATGAAAATTTGTTGCACTTTTTGCTTCTTCACGGATTTGGGATTTGTTTGTAATTTGGTCTGTGATTACTGCTTTGGCATGTTTCTTTCATAATAGCCTCCAGAGTGTGTAAGCAAGCGAACGCCGTCTCCTGAAAATCATTGCATACAACTAATTTGCAAACAGCAAGCACATTTTGTAGGAAACATACTGTAATTGTGATGATGATACGTTTTTAATGTACATATTTGCCAAGCCGCAAATACATTGATACCGAACATAGCAGTAAGTTCACTGCCAACATATTTGTTTTCTGCCTAAATATCCGATCTTGTACAGTATCCACCTGCAGTGACTCCAGCATTAATAACATCATTTCTAGGAGACAGGGTTGAAACAAGCACTATACTGCTACATGCTCACTCACGGTTTAGTTTGTGTGTGCTGCCCCTGCGTGCGCCGTATTACTGAAGATGATGAGGCAGTCTAACACACATTTCGTTTGAGATATTGTGGTGCGCCAAATGCGTGTTTCCTCAAGCCAAAATGCAAGGGCTTGAGGTCACACGTCAGCCCTGACAAAATCGCCGCAAATCACTGAAGAAAAGCTGTACACGCGCTCACATAATGAATATCTTATGCGACTTTAGCTGAAATGATAAATCCCAGTAACCGATTTTTTTTTTTGCCCAAGCCCCTTGGAACTTTTTTCACTTACATAAATTGTATTTTTCACCCCTTTTCAACCATTTTGCACTATATATAAATAATATAATAAATCGATTAAATCCTCATCAAAATATGTTTGGCTGTGCATATCTGGGAGTATGAAGTCAGACATCTCTGCAGTAAAATAACAGACTTTATAAACGGTTTTTATTGCAGTCTTCTTAAGTCAGACACAAACCTACTCCCTGACATAGTGTCTATTTCAACTGTTGAAAGGGGGTCTGGGTTTGGAGCATGGACCTGTTGGCACTTCTAGACCTCACATTCATAAACAGCAGAGTTTCTCTCTGTCAGCTTAGTATATCTCCTAAGGTAAAAGACAGCCAAAATACTGACTTTAATATCATTGTTAATGTGCTGCAGGCGGTATACTGGGTCAAAGTGACACAGACATCAGCTAGCTTAAGCGTGAGAGTTACAACTTTAGACCCTGAACCAAGCTTTTCATCACTGTAATGATTTTTAGATTCTTTTCTTCAGACAGCGAGCGGACAATATATAAAATACTTTGCAGTGTGCTGAATGCAGAATGTTGGGTCAAGGTCGCCAGAAGTGGCCGAATAGAGATCTTTCAATTCATTTTTTTTAGTTTTTTGATATAATAATAATAATATTATTATTGTGGTTGTAGAAACTGTCTTCATTACTGTTTTTTGAGTTCTTAAAGCACAGATGGCTGGGCAGTTTTACACAACTCTGCATTTTGTAACCCAAATCAGGTCCTTAATTGCAGCACGGGCACATGCTAACACCGTGGCTTATAACTCACGCTAAGATCTGTCCTACAGCTAACAATGCACCGTTTTAATTGGCTGCGTGCGCGAGGAGTCATGCCTGATTCCACGTTAGTTTGCTCCTGACTAATGCACTTCTGTAAGGTTGTCTGTCCTCCTGCTCGGAATTAATGAAACTCACCACGTTCCTTCCCAACTTCAAATGGACAGAAACCGTCTGAAGTGCCAAAATCTCTGTAGCACCGAGCCCCTTAATGAGCTCAGAGTTGCCACTTTTACCTGACTCCCCACTCTTTTTAACCTGTGGAACATGTGAAATAATTAGTTGACTTTCACAGTGGAGGGAGCCACGGTCTTTTCATCAGACAGTCATGAGAGGTTGCATCACCTGATTGTGCCCTGCAACCATAGTAAACCTCCGCTACCCTTTAGAGATGGCAGAGTCTGGTAAATGACATACTGCACAAGTAGTGGCGGTCGTTACATAATGCACTGACTTGTCACTTGCATTATGAGGGTGTACTTACAAGAACCTGCACAGAGCAGTGCTAAATGTCTTTACATGCCGCAGCACTTGGGATTTACCAGCGCATGTACCGCAAGAGAGATATTGTTAGTGCGTAAAAATTAAGATGAAATTACACTTCAGTAGAATACTGCCCTACAATATTAACAAGACGTACTTGATGTTTCTAAAATATTACATTATTATGTCTCTGTATGGCTCCAAATTACTTCTACTGGATAAATGTTACAGGATAAAAACCTAAAAATAATTTAATATAGTCATTGTTAATCCTTTGTATCTCCTTTATGTTTGTCATCCTTTCTGAGACATCCATGAAAAGTACATCTCTCAATCAATGTGGAAAAAAAGAAGAAATTGTTACAAAAGAAAATTTGAGGTGTTGCTGTCTAGTTGTACATGTAAACTATTTTACAGTGTTACCAGTGAATTAAGTCAAATAAGCCACCATACAGTACATACACGATTGACATTGTTATATTTTTATGAGCATTTGAAGCAAGAATAGTCAAAGTTTGGTGAATATAAGTTAATACGACTATTTTGAGGAAAAAAATAGCCTTTATTCTTGTTACAGATATAATTTTTTTCCCGATATTTGATTTAATTCAGACAGGAAAGCAGTATTGGCGTCCGAAAAGGTAGAAACCCAGGATAGAAATATAGTGGAGGCACTCCTGCGGCACGCTCAGTACTGCACATAAAGCAGCATCTAAACAAAGCGTCAGACTGAAACCAAAAGCTTTCTCAGTGTCTTTGGAAGGCAATAAAGTGGAGGGTAATGAATTGTGTTCTCCAACTTTACTTTCTTTTGCAAAGGCATGCTGCACCTTTACGAGGCAAAGACTCGCTTTCTCTCCTTCATTTCCCGGATTAACTGGCCAGCACATTAAAGTCTTGGCTTGATGTCAGTGACTCTGTAAAATAAATGAAATCAACTAAACTGAGTTGGATTTGCAACATCTGTCCTCCACAAAATTAACAAATAAAAACTCTGTTGGCGTAAATTAGCATTCCTGCAAATTGTTCTGCGCACTCTTTGAGATTAAATGTGAGTATCTTGCAAATGTACTTTATGCTCTTATTTGGAGTGACCCACAGTGATTTCAGTAGAGCTTGATTTCTAGTTTTCAATGCTAAAATACTGGATGGCTTGTTTTTTACTGTGAAGTTTGAAAATACACCCTCAAGTTCGGGATTTTTTCTTATACATTTTAAAGCAGAGTAGAAATCTTATACGTGTATGTCAAACATCCACAAAATTCCCCTCATACCCTTCATACAGTCTTCCTGTGACAAATGGGCAGTGTGTGAAGCCCCAGGCTCTGTTCCAGAAGGCATGTTTAACAAACTCTGTGCCTGACCCTGAACCAGAACAGCTTATCTGAGTTGGTTCAATCAATTGTGAGTATGTTCGCTCCGAGTTAAGCGTGTTTAGACGGCTATGAAATGACATCATCGATGGAGCTTCGACACTGCGATTCGCCATGCCAGCTGGAAGGAAAAAAAACGGGTCGTCCTACTTCACCCCACTCGAGCTAGAAAGTTAGGGATACATGCTTATGGTGAGCCTGAGCACGTTTTCAGAGAAAAGGAAAAGCAACGCGGCAACAGCGACGAAGGGGAGAATGGCTGGCCGAGTCAGTGCGTGCGTTTGGATGCAGTGGTCTATTCGAGTTAAATTTAACCAACCCTCATTTTCATATTACAGGTGAAAAAGTGGTGGAATATTTTGTTTAGGCCTGAAGGCTCATAATTGTACCTCACTTTGGTTTTAAACATATTAAACAAAAGTAAATATCGCTCAGTGGCTATTTCAACATGTAGTAGCTTTGACCCCCAACGGAATGCTGTTGTGTTGCGTGTTTGTGTGTGTGTGTGTGTGTGTGTGTGTGCGTGTGTGTGTGTGCGTGTGTGTGCGCGTGTGTGTGCGCGTGTGTATAAAATACATTCCTTTTTTGGGTTTTTCATTTCTCCCATGAGTCACCGGCGGCGTAATCTGCCTCGCCGAGCAGTTGTAAGCAGTGAACGCACCAGAGATTTTGCCAAATATAAGCAACACTGACGCAGAATGCTCTTCTTCATCACGGGATGATGATGACGATGAAGACACATCTGCTGCCACAGAGAGGGATTCAGAGAGGCCTACAGAGGTATACATCTTAATATTATGTATGGTGGCTACTGATAGTTCTCTCCCCATTTAGTATTTTCTTTTATTTTTACATTCTTGTGAGGAATTTTGAGTTTGAATTGATAAGAGTAAATACTGAAGGAAAAAAAGCAACTTATACATTCTTATTCTTTTTACCAGAGCCAGTCGGGCATTACCCGGAGCACACGGCGAGATGTTCTGTGAATGCCAGGTTAATTCTGAATGTTTCCCCAGTTACAAGTAAAGGAGTTATACAAAATGCATCTCATCAAGAAAATGGCAAAAAAAAAAAAAAAATGCGGATCCTGAAACCTGGAACGCCAGTTAGAGGTGGGTGCGTGGTCATGGGTGATTAATGTTAGTTGTTGGAACAATGTGAAAAATTCTAATTGTTGTATTTGTAGGAAATAAAGAAAACCAAGTGAAAGTTGAATGATTTGTCTGTGACTGCTGCCGGTGGTGGTAGCTTCATCTGTGATTCCGGCACATTACGTCTCGGACAGCCTTTGCATCCTGGACATCTGCAGGGTGGATGGGATGGTCTCCTCCAGGGTCGTTCATTTTTACGGCAGGGTGTTGCTCTCTTCTAATTGTGGCAGTGTTATGGGGAAAAACACATTCCACCATAATGTCGCATGCCCTCCCTGGGGTTTCCCCGAGTCCCACAGGCACTGGAACCGGGCTGCGAGCCTGCCTGTTGTCATCTCAATAGGCATGCCCCTCACCGGGGTAAGGGGTCAACAGAGAGGGCCGGCATGGGTGCCCTCTGTCACCAGGCAGGTGGCCATCAAACTCTGATGTAATTATATTGTGCATACATTTGAGTGAGACAAGGGAATGATACTTGTACAAGGCTTTACTGACCAAGTGCAAATCTGTTGCCCCGAGTACTCACGATACGTTCGGAAGTCATGCACAGAGCCGGGCGTTTAAAACAGGGGACACTTTTCTTACGGCTCTACAAACAGTTGCTTTCCCAATATGTTTTGTGTCGCCATTGTTATAAAGGAAACTCCCGTCGGCAAAAAAAAACCGAAAAGCAACTCAAAGAATTTGCTCTGACCTGAAAGCATCTCCGCGGTCAGTAAAGCTAGAGATGCAAGGCCAGAGAATGTCTCTCAGATAAATGATAGAGTGTGACGAAAAACGATAATGGTGATCATCGGGGGATGGTAGCACATCTAATCGGGTTCTCGAAATCCTCTCACGACGTAAGGCTATGCGAATTGAATTGGCTTCAGCGTGGATCAGGTAAATGAGAAAAGGACACCCCATGTCCAGCTGAGGCTTTCAGGCTCAGCAGGAAGGCGTAGGTAGGGGGGAGACTCAGGGTTTGTTAAAGAAAACCTACCAGCGAGCAGGTTAGGTCCGCAGAGTCAGTTAACCCCAGGTTTTTCTCGTCTCAGGGTTAACAAACTCAGAGCTTTCACTAAACCCGCTCTCTTGAATGCACCCCTGGTCTTCCCTGTGTCCTGCGACTGGTTAAACAGACTGAAAGTTTTAAGTGAAAATGTTTTACATTGAATAAAATCACATTGTTTTTGCGAAAACAGGGGGTCATGGAAATTTGACTGGCTGTCGACTTGACTGTAAGAAGCCACTGTGAACATTTCCGTGCAGACAAGCTTCATTGTCCACATATTGGCACAAGCTTCCCTTCTTTCTTCATTCTCATTCTTTAGAAAAATTGATGTAGGATTAGGCTTTATCCAGCATCTCTCTATCAGATGTGATCACTCTTCGTACCAAAAAAACTTTGCATATTTTGTCTCGATGCAGTGATTGTCACTCCTTACCACTTGTTGCATGTATTATTGGAGAGATGTGAAACAGTTACCTGGTACCTCTATTTTTTTCAACGTATGGCGGGTCTACTGTTTGCTCCCCCACAACGTCTTTTATGGAAGAAACTTGGGGGGAATAATGTCATCAGTGAACATCAATGTTTCTTTTGTCTGGCTCCTGCAAAGAATTTCTGATATGCTTAAAAGCTGCGCATTCTCATCAACCCCCTCTCTACTGGCCAAAAGTGTACTTAAGACCGTCAAGCTTTAATGTAGAGAGGAAGAATGTTCCCAATGTTCTGGTGTGAGCATGAATACGGTTTGATTGAAACAAGGTGGCATGCACTTTATTTAACCCCTGAAAGTCGTGTCAGTCCAAATTCACTCCTAATTTGACTAATCAGAGTCTGGCCTGTCAAAATGGCCTCCAAAGCCAGAACAGCCTGAGAAATATAGGCCTTGACTGGTCTAATGACATGTTACACGTAATAAACTGACTCTTGGACACCATTTACCACTACAGGGAGCCGGTCTGAGAATTTGACGCGACTTTTACAAGGCCCAGGGTGGTTGCCTTTCTCTAAAATGCTTTCGCCTGAAGTTGGTGAACGAGCCTTGTGCGCGTGAATTTTCAGTCCAACGTGTGTACGGCAGATGGGTAGTTAGTCATGTAGAACACGACATTGATGCAGTACTATATGCTGCCTGATGAATTGTATATCCTGTGTGAGCACTACGGGAGTTTTGAGATATAGTAAAATTCCCCATCTGTGGTGAGTGAGATTTTAACAGTTTTTAGTTCTCATTGCATTCTTCATGTTTAGCCATGTATTTGATCATCTGTGGAGAGATACGCTTCACTTTAAAAAAAAAAAAAAAAAAAAATTACATTATAAGCGAATATAAATTTTAGCTGAAAACCTTTGCAGGAAATAATTGGCAGGAGGGAAATCCATGCAGCAACTGCAACTTTTTGGAAAACCGAAAATACATGCAAGGTAATCTGACTAAATTGAACACAAATGTTTATTAATATGGCTTGCCCGTGATTATCTTATGTCAAACCCCTAGGACATAGAAAAATCAACATAATAATAATAAAGGTGAGTTCACATTCTTCTGAGCGTGGCACTGCAGAAGTTTAGGGAACTTTACTGGACAGCTTGTGTCTTGTAGCTCTATTGAAACCTGGAGGTGGTGTCCATATCCGACATGAGGTTTTAGTATGGGCAAACATGGCAGACGTTGCTTATTACCTCGGTGCTAGAGGGGGTGACATTTCAGCCTCATTTTGTGATTTAGTCTGCTAATGCAGGTGTATACATAGACGTTTTGTCCGTGGCAGTGTAACCGTAGCAGTGATCCTAATGGCAAAGAGCATGAAAACTGCATACAGAGAAGGAGAGCGAGAGTTAAAGTGACAGTGGGAAAGAATCGAGTGCACAGGAAAATTGACCCCCCAAAAAGCTGCCATTGTCAATGATGGATTCCTCCCTAATCGAAACAGTTTGCCCAGTCGCCCAGCTGGGCTTCATGTGCTTTTGATTACTCTCCACCATTTAGTTCCACAAAATTACATGCTGCTTAATGGCCTTTTAATGGTTATAGGTTTCTCTGCTCTTTAATGAGCCTGCACCAGTTGGTTGCTAATGCCCTATGGAAATTTGGCAAACGTCCAGTGTGGTTAAGTATATTTCCCTCCAGTTTACAACTTTGTTGTGTGAAAACACAAACAAGGAGATCGGGTGTGAGATGTGGAAATGCGGCTCCTGCTTCTCCTGTTGGCTTGTTTTGTTTTACTGTGGGGGCGATCCACACAGCGCCATAATTGTGCTATTAGGCATTTGATTGTTTGCACTCTCATGCTCCATGTAATTTTTCTGAGGCGATAATGCGGCAACTGCTCCATCTTTGCAGACATGTGCAACGCACACATTTACTTTGCTCACACAACCCAGTGTGCCGAGGCAGCGCACTGGTAAGCAATACACATCAAAACACGTAGGATTTCCGTACGTTTCTCATGTCTCAACTTCGGTAACAGGACAAGGCTGGTGTGTGTGAGGGTGAAGTGATCAAGGTGAGGGAGTTCACTCCGTGAACTGACCTTAATCGTCACCACAGCCATTACTGATGTGTTTGTGTGATTTTATCTCTGCAGCGCGTCTGTTTTTGTGTCCTCAAGCGTGTGTACGTGTATCAGTGTGTGTGTTTGTGTCTTAATGGGGACGTTAGCAGCTGCTTTTTGATGAGTGCCTGTTTACTGGACCTAATTAAGCAGAAAACGGCCACACATCTCCTCTGCTAAAGTAGGACCCTAAACAGATGGCCTGAGGACCCAAGAGGCCGTCTGACACCTTGCCCACCCTGGATGGCCACTCAGCAGCCAGTTAAGAAAAAAAAGAACGAAGAAAAAAAAAAAAAAAAGGCCAGCCCACAGTGTCCCTGTCAACACCACCCCCTTAAAACAAGGTCATTATCATGCCAAACGTTCTTCATTTTAAAAAAGTGGATTTCCACATCAGTAGAAAGTTTAACGAGTAAATAAATAGATACATTTTGAATATTTCAGTTCAATCATATCGTCATCTGAATAAAACTTGTCTGGGCTGTTGGGTAGAACTGCATATTTCCACTAAAAAGCTATAAAGCTGAACGTCTGGTTTTTGTCTCACACCATTCGCTCATCTCTTGGGGTTATTCCCCACTTTAAGCCCTTTCTTCAGCATTTGACAGGTCTTGGGCAAAAACAAACTGCCCAACTGCCTCGAGGAGGAACTGCGGGATACGTCCTCCGCTTTGTTATTCTTAATATTGCTTTATCTGTCTGGAGTCTGACAGAGGCTTACCTGAGGGGACATGCAGGACTTCTGCCGACTCTAAAGGGATCACGGAAGCAGCTCGCTACACGCCTCACTGGGGAAGACTTCACCACAAAGCTATGCAAAGGGAGAGATGAATCCCCAGACTGCAGGCACTGTCATGTCAGAAAGACTTTTAACTGTTACAACGCTGCAGAGGCACTCGCGGACTTGAACTTCACTCCTCTGGTACACTACCGGTATCTTTGCTACTTCTACTGCAAGTGTTTTTATTACTGCAGCTGCGTCTACTCCTTTCACTTGTACTGCTGTACCCCAACCACTTCTCCTACTTATTCTGTTACTGCTGCAGCTACTAGCACCGCTGCTCTTACAGTAAAATACTAATACCATTAGCGCCTACAGCCACTTACTAATATTACTCCTGACACCCTTTCTGATACATGTTGCTGTAGCTTAACTCAACATGCACGCCACTTCTACTAGTTTAACTGTCCTGCAAATAATGCATTTATGTTTTATATGTATAGGACATTCGGTCTTATTTGGTATTGATGAGTAATTTGTCTTCAGAATAATAAAAAATCCAAAGACTCACAACTTCAGTTCTGTGGTGCAAGTGAATCACCTCCATTCACTGGAGATGTCAAAGTGCTGCATGTCCTTCCCAGGTTGCATGTCATGACCTTTTTGGACTGTCCTTGTTCCATTGCTCTTAGAGGGGAGTGCTCTGGATCCCCACTGTGACTGGGAATATATGTGTTGTTACGAGTGTGTGTTCGTGTGTGTGTGTGTGTGTGTGTGTGTGTGTGTGTGTGTGTGTGTGTATGTTTAAGAGAGAGAGGTGTAATAGTACTCTAGAGGGCAGCAAGAGACCATCTAGGGGGTGGCTGAGTGGCAGCTCCAGTATTTTTGCAATGGGGTGGCCAAGGGGGGGGGTGATGAATGTTGTATGAGGTTGACAACCTATTTTGGTGTGTGTGCATACGGCAGTTTTTTTTTTTTCTTTTTAAATTTGCATCTTGATTATTCTATCAGCTTTGATATCTCCGTATGAAGAGGGCAGTAAGAACAACTTGTCGGGCCAACAAATGATCTGGGGTGACCAGTCATGTTCCACGGGTGGATCTGCCTATGATGAGGCATTTATGAGAATATATGGATTTGAAAAAATACAAATGAATTAAATCTATGTGATAGAAGAGAGGCCTAATCACAACTCAGCCCTGTGACGCTTGCTTGAGACAGAAACAAGCGATGGACGCAAAGGCCAAATGATTATGAATGAAAAATTGAAATCCTTTGGTTTTTGATTAGCAACATTAGAGAAATGTACAATAATGTAGCCAACAAAGCACACTCTAAAACAGTGGTCTATTGTATATGTATGTATAATGTATATATATATATATACATATACATACATATATAATATTCCAGCATATATCAGATCAGTCCAGAGATCAGATATATGATAAATAGGCTGACATTCCATGTTAGTCCATGAAAATCACCTTCATACAGTTTTACAGCATGTTGATAATAAGAGTTGAACTCTATTACAGGATTGTCCCCTGTCATCACAGTCCCAGAGTAGACAGAGGGGAGCTAGAAACCTGACTCTGCTGTTTGTGAGTCCACGGACGAACAAGCAGGATTAGTCTTGGAATGATAAGGCCGTTGAACATTGTGGACCCGTACAAACAGTCTTTGAGTCTGTATCCCCTGCCGACAACATGCTATGTTTTAACATTATGTTCCCGCACTGCATGTCTGCCATAAATCACCATATCAAAGAGGCATGGAATGGTATTAGGTGATTTCAGGCCTTGTCACAAACCTCCTGTCAGACTCTTAGTGAGTTAAGGGGGCATATGAAGCTAATGGCACATAGCCATATGCTTGTTTTACTGGAAAATGGGCCGCTGGAAGCTCACGGGGCCACTGGACAGCCATTGTTTCGAATATTTAAAGAAATCGTATTTTGAACATGTGTAACATCTGTTCAATTACTTTTCATGGTCAGTAAAGTGACATTTCTGATTGCAAATGTAAAGTAACAGGCAGAGCACCATAAACTGCAAAATACTGGTCAGTAAACAGTCTCCGCCCTATTAATTAACATTCAGTATAGTTTACTGTATATCCGTAGAGTTTAAGTCAAGTATACATTTGACCTTTCCTGATGTAAATGCTGCCACTGTCGCACCAGCCCTCTCACAAGTGCAAAGATGCCAGCATAACTGACTATATTTGGGAGAAAAATAGGTCAATGACACATGTCGAGACAACAGCCGGGGTTTGGCAAACGCCGTCACCATAAACAGGGTGATCAGTGTGTAAATGTCACCAGTCTTGGGAGCTGCATTGGGCTTTTAATTTGTTAGCTTTTATTACCTATCAGAGAGACAAGATGCCTGTTATGTGCTGCCAAATCCACTCGACATGCCCAAACGGCCCTTGACCTTTTATACACGAGTTTACAGCATGGAAAACCTAGTCACACAGCCCGTCCATGGGCAGTATACAGTAGCCCATAACTTGGCATATAATAAATGTATGCCCTGTCAAAGGCCAATCTGGGGCCCCATTAAACATCTCAATTTAAGATTCACTGCTATTAACAGAGCCAGAAAAAAAAAAAAAAAAAAAAGGTGTTTGGCGAACAGTGTCATAACCCTGTGCTTTCAGAGCTTGTGTTTGCACTTCAGTGAACTTTTGCAACTGTCCGTACTTCTGCACTGCTTAAATATATTTCATGCTGTATGTAGAAAATAATTAGACATGAGTACAGGAAAAAAAGATCAAAATTTTAATTTTAACCAATATATACATGGCCAACGATACAGTCATAACCCTGTCAGAGATATTGGTAGGGTGAAGATATTAAATGTCTTCTTTCTTCCTCTTTGTTATTCACGCACTTATATTTACACACTGTCGTACTGTATGTAGTTAAAAAGAATGGAAACTGGTGGATTAGGGCTGTGGAATTGGACAAAGTCCCCGCTGAGAATCTATTACAGTCACACACGCAGTCAAGCACATGCGCAATCTTTATCTCATTTTACAGGCACAAATTGAGCAGAGTCAAGCAGAACAATGAAATTATGTCATATTTATTCACACACATGTACGTACGGCATATAAAAAGCAACTAAGACAGATCTAATTTCAGGAACATCAGTGCACAGCAGCAAATTTCTTGGATACACTTTAGATTACGTCGGGGCTCTCTTATTAAATAATAGATCTTAGCAGCCCCAAACTCTGATTGTACATCTTTTTCTATTTGATTTGATAAGTTGCCCAGCTAAATTTAGATTCTTTGTAATCAAATCTTACTAACTTTGTTACATACTTGTAGATGAGCCGAGGTACAGCTTTCATCTTATGACCATCAATGCAACTCGTTCGTTTACTTATTTTGATGGCTTCCTTTTAGCTATAGGACTACAAATGAAGCTGTTAGTTTGGTGGGTTTAAATCATTATTTACCACATGAAATAAGCTTAAAAAAATTGCCGGTTTTGATAAAGATTGTTTTTTTCATCAAGACAGACAAAGGATATACAAAGTGCTTAATTTGAACATTAGCTTAAATTAAATTACGCAAATTCTCTCTTGATGACTTAATGTCAGGGCCTTAATAAACGGGTCTTTCAGCAAATTCTTGCATCCGTAGATCTAATTCCAGACTTGCATGCATTTCTTTTCAAAAAAACATTAATAACTTGTTGCACCAATATGTGTTATTAAACACATAATACTCTTGAAAAGTGCAACAAATGCACGCTCCCTGAAAGTGGACACACGGAGTGTCGGAAAATGATACCTTGTGTGTTAAGAGTGTATCCTTATTTAGCGAGATGCTTTCTGTGGCGGCTTTATGGGCTGAATGCTGTCTGTCTGAATCACCCCTTTTAGTTAGAAGGGCCATTAACAGCTAATGCTATCCAGTGCTAAACTGTGCAGGAGGTAATGAAACCTTGGAGTCACGACACTCGTCTCCCTCTGCAGTTAGAGCTCCAACATGGCTGCCAACCTGGCAACGTATAGCTCGGGAAGGAAATCAAGACGGTGTGACATATCAGCGTCTCGGTCACTGCTCGCAGACAGCAGTGGGCTTACACGCAACCATATTATACTTTAGTGGGAGGCGGTCTAGTTGTGGCCCAGCTGGGTATGCCTGGCACTGTGCTCAATCATGCCGGGGAGTGTATTGGGTATACTTATACCCATTTGTCTTCCGGCACATAGAGCTGTAAAGTCGACATGGTGACAGGCGTCGCATTGGTCTCTCTCTGCGGGGTCAGTGCTGTGGCTGGCAAAATGGATGGAAGAAGGGATGAGTAATGGAATAATAAATAATAATAATAATAATATTTAAAAAAAAAAAACTTTACATAGTACACACAGGAAAGGAGAACAGCGAGAATAGTAATTATGTAACAGAGGAATCTGTGTCACAAATCTTAGATTAATCATGACTGGTGCTGTAACTGAGGCCCCAACCAGCCTATACCAGCTACTGTAAAACCGGTCGCTGCTCATCTGATGATCTGAAGTGAGGCTGTGAATAAGGCTGACAGCAACTTCAGTTTTCTGGCCAGTGTTTTTTTTTTTTTTTACGTTTTTTTGCTGGTTGACCAGCAATATGCGGCTACCAAGCTAAGACCTAGCTTTGACCTAGCTTGAAAAGATGCCGGTATTAAAGACCAGCTAAGACGATAAAAAGACCAGCGTGCATGGCAAGCTGGTCTGAGATGGATTTTATAGCAGGGACAGGCAGGTATAGAATATAATGTTTTTGTTTATGTCCAGCTCTATTTAGCCATTATTAAATTACATACAAAATAAGAATATGAGATTGATACAAAAATACAATAAAAGGACTCTGTCCCATTGACGTCATTACCTCTATCAAAAATGTAAAGTTTGAGGTCCCGATTGTTTGTTTGCCTTTTTGTTTTCTCGGTTTATCTTTAGGAACGACAGATCAAAAACTGACTAAACTGACTAAAGTGGTGGGCATAATGTTGGCTGCAATTTCTTTAGATTTGACAATATTTGTTTCACACATCGAATGTATTTTATTTTTACTCAAAATTGAAAGATTAGAGCATCTCGAGATGCTAGAATTTTCCCCTTTAACTCAAACCATTTCCTTTCTTTTAGGTCTCTCAAGCAGGGTTACAAACAGTATCTATTAAGTGGTGGAATAAACTTCATACATCATATTTTAAATTGAAGTATCGATCGACAAACCACTCGTGAACACTTATTCAAATATGTAAATAACATGCACAGGGAAGAAGCTGTGGCGAGGGAGGATAAGAAGACTGCGGCTTATATCTAATATTTAATAAAGAGCCATAGTATCATGATTCATCAAACGACCCACACAATTTGACAGATTAAAACTCTGTAACATTAAAGGCATTCTCATTTTCGGCATAGCCCTGCTGGGTCAGCACTTCGACTGGTCAGAAAGAGGTGTTAAAGAGGCAAGGCAGATCTGTGCTGGCGTGAGTTACATGAGCTCTGGTACTTAGTGCGGCTGAGGATTTGGATGTAAGTAGGAGCAGAGTGATCCAGGGCGAGGGCGAGGACTCAGGATGGATTTGTGACACAGAAAATAGTTTATGTGCATCCTTCCGGTGTCGGTTCATGATTTCAACCCCTTCCAGGAGCAGGACTTAAAAGCTAACAACACTCCTCTTTTTATCTTCTATCACCCTATCTCATTTTGCTTCTACCAGTGTAACGTTTCTTCCCCTGTTCAGGTTATTTAAAGATCAGCACGCTGATTATTGTTCCCAGTAAGATGTATGTGGCCATACAACATCTGGGAGGTGATACTGTAGCTGAGATACGGCAGAGGTAAAGCTTATTGGAACATGTTTCTTCTGGAGAGCTTAGAATTTCTGAAAATTTTCACTTAACTAGTTTATATGATCTTTGCTGGAGCATGAGCACATTTGGGAAAAAGCAGGGAACGCTGGTATGCGAAAATATGTCACTAATTATGTTGTTATGTACACAAATGCTGGCTTTTAACATAGTATTGAGAAAATATGGTGCTTAAACTCAGAAGAACTAAAGGGTTTGATGCTAGAAAGTTCAGTCAGGCATTATGCATTTAATTAACCTATATTTGAAAATATAACTGATCTTATCATACAATTGTACAGAAAAAAAAAAAAAAAAATTGTAAGTAAATGAACCAAACTGTGCTGTATAATTAAGTGGACACGTTTCCGCGCTTGTGTTGGTGAAAACTGAGTTTCTGTCGGTGGCTCGCTACCCAGATCGTCTCCATCTTCTGTGGGTGTTTCCGGGCACCAGCTGCCGTAACGGCAATTCAGGACTCTTCGTGAAGACCCCCCAGATACCGGCTACAGCACCAATGTAAAAACTCTCCCAGCCTGCCGATCCAGTACGCAGCCTGAAACGCCGTTGTTTGACACGAATTACTGAAATGAATATTTACTTGATATAGAAGCGTTTGAGATCATCAGTCTAAGTACTGCTGGCAGTAGAAGTGGCAGAGCTTAGCACGTCAGTTTACCTCATCAGTTGTCAGCTCTGTAGAGGCTCCTTCAATAGTTTCATCACTATGTGTTGTACTTTGGCACAAGGTAGCAGAAAGGCAGGTGGCAGGAAGTTATTTCAGTGATTAGTAATAATATCATCTGCTCCCATCCCTACCACAAGCACACACACACACACGCACACATCTTTGTTGCGAGACGTGCTGATTACTGCTCACCACGTGTCAGCGTATCCCAGCATGCAGTTTGGATGTTTAAAATAGGCCCCGGCGCAGCTGGGGCTTGCAGGCATGGAGGGAGGAGCGGATTACCAGATAGTTCCTGTTTGCAAACACTCATACCAAAGCTGGCTTGTTCGCTTGTCATGCTCCACGAGGTGTCTTCCTGGACTGATTCATGCAGAGCCATGCTTTACGTTCCCTGGCAGCGATCGAGGACAGACGTTGGCTCATCGATCAAGGGGAAAATTTGGCCTTCATTGTCTGCTGGCAAAGTTGCACCTGTCTAATGGTTATGTACAGACTGTGCCTTTGATGTACATGTGCTATTGTTAAAAGTTACTGAAACTCCAGGGTAACTCATGTTGAGAAATTAATTTGCTCGTCGTCTGATGTATGATGCGAGACTGGCCCTTATGCGGGCGTCCCGCTTGGCGGCGGTGCTCACTGTAGTTTCATTAAATGGATACTTTTACTGTAAAGGGTGCATAATTATTGTCTCTCACTTGGCTTATTCTGTAAATATGTAATCACCTATATATTTAACCCTCGAAAGACATTAGGAAAACCCTTGTCCTTTTAGCTGCAAGCTAAAATCCAAAGCTTCGGCAATGTAATGCTTTGAAACTACATTGATGAATTACTGAAAGAGGAAACAAATAATTCAGAGATCTGCTGCTTAAATTTGCTGCCTCCTTTCCTACAAACTAAAACTGAAAAAAAAAAAAAAAAGTCTGTCCTTCCCCTCTGTTTTCATATTTTCTCATTTCCTTTTGGAAATTACAGCATTCCCGAAGGGAATACTGTAAACACTGTACCACTATATTAATTTAACCCAGAGAGTGGGTGGGGGGTGAGGTGGGTGGGGGGGTTGACACATTACATTTTCTCCTACATATGCGGTATAATTTAGCGAGTGACTTCAACAAAGGAGACAATTTGTTTGAGTTCAAGAATTTACAATGGAATAATTAAAATAAATCTCGAGTTGAACTTCCATTAACCTCGGCTTGGTTTGGGTTTCAACTCTCCAGGCCCTGAGGACGGAGGCCCTTCATCTGATTTATACCATCCTCCTCTTTGGCTGAACAAAAAGTGGGGAGAAAATTACGGCAAATTGCAGCTGGAGGCCTGGATGTTTTGGTTGCTTTTGCCCTCTCAATTGACAAAAAGACGTAGCATCACAAAGTCTACAGAGCTAGATTCCACCGTGAGACGCTGAATTCCCCTTCAGTCACGGTTAAAACGTCATAAAACATCTCTTCTTCTCAGATGCGTTTTTTCGTAGATCTGCAAATGTCATTCAGTGTACATTTCATTCCCAAGTTCTATAGTAACTGAGAAGGTTTAGCACTGGAAATGGCTCGTTTTGTCCACTGAGAGACTGAATTTGCTCCTTTTTAAAGCTACAATTAATTTTCATTACATACATTTGCAGTCTAATATGTTATAGTAGATAAGAGAGTGATGTGAGTTGACGTAAGTTTAACTAATGTAAATTTTCATGTAAAAATACACCGGTGCAAATTACTAAGGAGCTACAACATAGAGCTTTAGCTTTGAAAGAGAAGTTGTATAATTCCGCCCGTTTGCACAAAAATGATTGTAGTAAGGAAGAGTCGCTGCTAGAGAACTGATGCATCACCCAGCTCAATTCACTTTGCCTCGGCCACATGGTATAATTCAAGAGTAATACAGAGCTTTAAACACACAACAGTTCAAACAGTTATTTCCTGGTGCCATTTAGAGCCATCAGAGAACAAAGTTCCTTAGTTAAAGTGAAAGCAAAAAGTATAAAAACATGATGGCTTTTCGCCTTCCAGTGATCACTAAGAGAAATTCAAAACAAATGTCACTCTGGATAAGACTGCCAGCTAAATGTCTAAAGGGCAAATGTAAAATGTAGTTCATCCACCTTTTTATATGTCTATATCAGTGCTTAAATCAACTGTGTTTATGTTTCGAAGGCCACCCTGATGTGGTCAGAGACGAGTCTTTTGGGAAGTTAGCTCCTGTGATTGCTGTGTACTGATGTAAAATCTGCTCTGTTGGTTCATGTTTCAGCCCCGAAGGCCAAAGTGGCAGGTCTGTGTTGAAACATATAAACACTCACATCTTCAAGCACAAACACAGTAGGGGCGTGCACCGACCCACAGGCCCTTGTACGGATGCAAACACACACACACACACACACACACACACACACACACACACACACACACACACACACACACACACACTCACACTCACATATATATCCATATATATATATATATATACATACATATATAAACAGTGACAAACGGGCCAAGAGAAAAGAAAGAAGGTGTGGGTTAGATCATCAGAGTGAGTCTCTAATTTAGGAAGGCTGAGTAGATGAGAGTGTTTACTGGTCTGTCAGTGCATTCCCAGGCGAGAATAACGTCACGGCATTTGTGCAAACAACTGCGCCGATGGCTTCCTGTACCAGTGTGCTGTGTATTTTTATTTGCTCTTACTTGCAGTTTGTGAATTTTGCAACCTGTAGGTCTCAAATCACACGGTAGAGCCGCAGCAGAGACAGCAGTGTCTCATCCCCAGAGGTTGAGATGTTGTGGATTCATTCAGTTAAAGGAATAAAACAAGTAAAACAATGCAAATGACTATCATAAAAGCACGTGTCAATGGAAAATCCGATCAAATTTTCTTCGTTCTGAAAATGATGTTCTGGCCGTTGAAACATCCTGTTTTGAAAAGAAATGATGAATGTGAATAAACCTCCATACTGTTTCACTGTTCCTTTAAATATTAATTCAACAGCTCTTTTTATGTTTAATATCGAGCATTTATTTCGAACAAAGCCTGAACTCAGGAGAGTTTATAAGAACTGTGTCTGTCTGCTTTTATTCTTTCAAACTGCCCACAGCTTCGGGATTTCAGTGTTATTCTCTATGACTCAAGCATTTCCGACTCGACACTTGGTTGAACCTTCAGCGTACAGTCAATTCCTGATGTTAACCTCCTGCGTCTGATAATTGTGCAGATCCAGTTCTTTCGCCGACTTTGGAGAACAACAATTTATTGCGAATGGATCCTCCAGCCCCGGGTAATGTCAGCCTGGAAACCAGCACGGCTCCTCTTACCTCATGTTGTCATATGTAAAACTTTGTATACATTATTCCTGCCAAAATAGTAGTTCGGGCACGTCCGTGTGCTGAGTGTGAATGAGTGAGGCACAGGTGCAGTTGACGAGTACAGTGTAATGTTGCGCCCCTCGGGCAGAGGAATGGGGCTGTGTTTCAACACACTTTGTCAAAGATGTAAATGAAGCAATGCATCACCACTTCCTGCGGTGCATCACCCTTATCCTCCACCACCCACCTGTCTTCCTCCCTCGCTGACGTGCACTAATTCACACGCACTTTTGAACGACTGCTACAAGCAATGATAGCACCTGTAGTAATGCTGATGCCACCCTAACTTCCGCCGTTGTTAACCGAGGTCTCAGCATTTAGTTCTCCCGTGATTCATGTGCAGTTACTCCGCGCCCGTGATTTACACCCGCTGGCATCGTATCAGTGCTGGTGCAGTGGGTAGCGTGACTTGCAGTGAAAAATAAGGCTGTAGAGACTAGGCTGGCCGGTAGGTGTGCAATCACGTGCCTTCAACATCAGCCTCCCAGTTTCACGTCCCGTTTTATACGAGTGTACTCACAGCTGACATTTTTATTATTCAGACACGACCGCAACCATTATCTTTTTCTAACTTTGACCTCATAGAGTTAATGCTTAAATTGCCAAAACTGGATAACGTAAGAATAACTAATTAAAACCTAATGCAATTTTATCACTGTAAAAAAAAATGAGCATGGTTTGCAGGTGGTATGGTCGAATACTACTGTCAATAAGTAGCGTTTTCAGAATAGTGTGTCTCCTACTCCTCCAGACTCCTCGCCTTTTTTTTTTTTCATTTTCAGCTTAAGTGAGTGCGTGTTCACCTGTGTGGATGACTCGTGTCAGAACAGCATTGTTTGTCGCTGCTGGAATCTAAATTTCAGGTCTCACAACCACTTTTTTTCCCTAAAACTATTACCAACAACTTCACTATCACCGTTGCTGCTACCTCACTACGTCTGTGGCCCGCAACTGTTGCTGCTACTGTGCCGCTGGAGCGTCACATTCGGCACACGTGTGGCAGCGCGTTTCGTGACTTTTCGCGTGGCAGGCAAAACTTGGAGACGCGCTTCGGGCGCACGGTCTGCGCTTGGCCACTGAAACATGTATCATACCTGTCATACAGTAATGTGTGGATATGAGGACCAATGTTGGGGAAACGCGCATGGACCTTATTACTTTTTACTTTGTGGCATACATGTCGGTGATACAATAAGTTAATGTCCTCTGATACGGTGAGGCGATACAAAATAATTTCCGACGGGCCCATATTGAGGTTAGTTACGTTCTGTGATTATCAGCAAGTACTGACAACGTTCCATTTTTCTCCAACTGGAGCGTTGCCTGTCCTGTTGGATCACTGTCGCTCGACCTCACGTTTCCGGCTGCAGTGTGGACCCCGAAATAGTTCACACGACAGATGTGTTCTTACTCAGCTAAGACAAAAAAAAAAAAAAAATGGGGCTTCATTTAAAGTGAGATGCATTTTGCATATTACTGCATTGGCTTGATTTACAACCAATGCCTTGCTTTGCCTCTGATGTTTTTGGAGGGAAATATGTGGTCAGAGGGCAGTGTGAAATTTAATGGCTCCGACGTGCTTTAGCACTTATCCCTCGTTTATCACAGATAGGCCACATGCAGCAGTCACAGAAACCGTCTCCACTCGCATTTAGCAACACAATTTACCTTTGCCACTTTGCTTGCAGGGTCAATTTGTCACTTTAAACTGAGTACTGTACATTTATCTTCCCTCAGTCACTTTAATGCACATGCTGGTTGGCTCAGGCAGTCTGTCAACTCGCGGCTGCATTAGGGCTTTAACGAGAATTAGGCGCACATTCGTCACGGAGATACATGGGCGCATATGCAAAACACACTTATGGACCGTTTCCCATATACTTGTGTGCACTCACAGGCATACTGTACAAACATAAACAACGAAATGCTCGAGTCGTACAGCAATAACTCTTATCTAATGCAGCCGTGGTGGAGAAGGGCCGTGCACTCACAATTGCATTCGTCTGCCAGCAAAATAACTTTATATACATAATTATTAATTTCTTTTCCTGACTGTAATAATTGTGCATAATGGGTTATATCCATTACAAGGACATCAGAGACACCTTTTATGAATACTTAATAAAAACTTTTGTGTACACAAGAGCATCTGGCCAAGTGAATAAGAGGGTAATGGACGCAAAGGTTATGATCCTGGTGGTGGTGACAATTTTTTTTTTTTTTTTTAAAGTGGAGAGGACCATATCAGTTTCAGCCACTAGGATCTGATTCCAGCGTACTCTTTGTGTACATTTTAGTTGATCATTTTTTCAAATGCGTGCAGCATGGTTTTATTTTTTTCACCGTTTCCGGGCAGCTGTTCCTTTCGAAAGCTGCACGGTATGAAAATCAGTTGGAAGACTCTTGAAACTTGCCTGGGTTACGTCATCCATCAGAGTTAACATCGAGTCATACGCATTTTTTGTCAGGTACATTATTGATTTGTGGTAATGCAGTGCTGCTTTTATAACTGATATACAAGTAAAGTATAGGAAAATACATCAAAACATCTTAGACAGCATGGTTTGCAAAGGCGTTTGCTCTGATGAATAGTATCCATCATTTGCACTAAATGAGCTAAGACGTGCAAAAAAAAAAACATCCTTTAGTCCGTCGGTTAAAGTATGTGCATGCAGACCTTTTTACTCATATCTTTTGAAGTCATCCTGAAAACGTATTTCACATCTGTAAATTTGGATCTCAAAGTCCAGCCAGACCTGTGATGATAGCAGCTGTCTGCCATGTTCCAGAAGGTTCCGAGCGCTCTGAATCCAGGTCAGGCCGCTCCACTGATTATGCTGTCTCCTACTCTTTGATTCCCTGTCTAGGACGAGGAGTCGGTGATGATTTTCACCAGCCTCTCCGTCGTATAAATCAAGCGGGAAGCCCAGACACTGGGATTAGCAAATAGACAACCTCTGCCCGGACAGCGCCAGGAGTAGTTACAGCACAGAAGAATCATGTGACTCGGGGTTAACGGATGATGCTGTAAATTTGGGGAATCTCCCTCCCTTGGTTTGTCAAAGTCAGAAGGGAGTTAATAGTGAGGAAGAGGGTTGACGGTTTTAATCATCGACAGGCAGGCATGCATGATAAGGGCTGCTCTGTTTCACAGGGGTTTAGATTAAAATGATCTGGCGTTGTTTATTTTTGTGAACGTGTCCATAAAAGAACAGCGGTGTCTCTTTAAGAGCTGTTAGATTTATACGTGCTGGCCTCGATCGAGGGCCTTTTTGGGCAGGTGCAGCAAGTGGGCCAGGGCTGGAACAGCTGCGATGGGATCAAGGGAGGGGGAGAGTGATAGAGAGAGAGAGATGAGCAAAGCGGAGAGAGAGGGGTTTCTTCTGAGTTGCTGCCATGTCATGTGCATCTCCCATAAATCTCTGTCCCAGAGAGAGCAGCTAACGTTTGCATTTCATTCACTGGCCCTCTCTCCATTCTGCCTTTCCTCCCCCTGCTCTTTCCTTCCCCACCTCTCCCATCGTGCTGTTTATTTTCAGCCCTCAACATACTCCGCAGGCCTGTCGAGTAATTATTTCATAAAGTTACGCCTCCGCCGCCGTCAGAGACGACCACAGTTGGCCCACATTTAAAAGTCTGAGCCAATCAAAGTACCTTCACCGTGGCAAGTAGATTTGGGGGGGCGGGGCATTCGATGCAAGAAGACGTTTCTTGTTTTGGATGGGTGGACTTCTGAGACCCAAGGGGACGTAGCAGTCCAGGGCTGCTCTTAACATTACAACCTTCACCAATGCCTGAAACTACAGCTGTGATAACCTGCTGTTTTTTTAGAAATATAAATCAAAGTGGTTTGCTGCTCACTATTGCCAACTCAAACGCTGCTAATCAAAGTCTCTACCGTTGCGTTGTGCTTTTGCAATTTTACTGGACAGAGTTTGGTAAGATTTCAGTAAGCACATTTTAAAATCTGACTTGTTTTGAAGGTGACATTCATTTTTTTCTGTATATTGTGCCAACACAAATGGTACATTTAAATATTGGAATATGCTGTATTCTGGAACACTTAATGTCTGAAGTACTTAAAATACAACTTGGGGAAAAACTCAAGTAAACACATTTTTGAAATAATAATTCCTCATTCAGAGAACAGCTGTTGTTGCTGATATACTGTAACTTTCTTACACTGAATAGAGCCGCAGTGTGGGGCGTTTATTGAACTTTTTTAAGGTTACGTAAGTGGTGATAACACATACTGCAGTTACACTTAAACATAATGGAGGGCAACATTTTTATGGCGTTTTCTGAAATTGGATGCATGTTGGCACCGATTGACTGTGGGAGGTAGAGTTATGAAGTAATCACTTTAAGCCATAATTATCGGACTTTAATTTCAGATTCTTTAAAGGGAATAATCCCACTAGCATGCAGCCCTGGTGCTGGAAAAAATTAGTAGTGCCCCGGGGTTGAAAACCCAATAATGAATCACTGTTGGCACTAATTTCAGGTTGAAAGTTTTGAAGTTGCATGTTGTGTTTTGGCTTTAAAATCCTATAGTAATACTACATCTGACCAGATGTTCTAATTTTAGGTAGGCCCTTTTTGCCTTAAATGGATATAATCGAATACTTTTTTTAGCAAGAGCCCCACAGTTTGTTATAATTTGAAAGTGTAACAGCTAATTCTCGTTAATATTTTGTGTGGTCAAATACTGCAGAACCACTTCAATAATATGATCAACCAAAAATATCAGGATAAAAAACAAGTTTAGGGAAGGGCAATGTTAGAAATCCCCAGCCTTTAAAAACCACATGTCGGTTACACTAAATTGAAATAATTTAATGGAAATCTTCAAGCGTTCTCATAGACATGTGCGAGCGAGTATCTCCCCTTCTTCTTCCTTTTTTAGACTGATTCTCAGCCCCTTGGCACCCTTGGTTTTCAGATTGTTTTAGAGTGTCATCTCCCGATGTGAGGTTGTGCTTATTTACACACAGATAAAAGCCTGTCACAGCCATCCATCTCAAATCACATGCCTCTACAGAACAGCTGTGTGTGTGAGAGTGGGACGGGACAGAGAGGCTAGGGGTGTGTTTCAGATATAAAAGCTTTTTACATAGGAGTCTTGTGAAAACGCATACATGTGCACAAATGTACTGTGGGTGCATATAGCTGTAGATACAGAAAAACCGCACACAGTTGTACATATACATAGACACCCGCACACAAAGACCCCGCAGTGCCGCTCGTCAGGGTATGTTCACCCGGATCATAAAAGTGCAGACACACAAGGGCGTAGTCAGGCCCATCATGATTTTCAGAAGTTATAAATAGAGGAAAAGCTAATAAACATTTATGGAGCGGCTGTAAATCGCCCACAGTGTAAACGCGTGACCGTAAGTTCTGTTATTCCCACAATGTCATTTGAATGCCCTTTACTGGTGAGGCCATTACTCATCTGGCCCCCTCTGTGTTTCCACCAGTGCAACCATTGGACGCGGCTCCAGGGTCCACCAATCAGGTGACCTGAGGGGGCCGGGTGTAACATCCGCCAGACCCCGGCTGTCCTCCCGATGACATCATTTTCCCTGGCCATTAATTTGACTCTGTGGAGTGTGAAACGAAGGGGAAGGAAAACGTTATCGTCTCCTAAATATGTCAGTGTTATGGCCAAGATCGTTTGCGTGTTTGTAGAACAGGGATTATTGTTGTCACCGGTGTAGATGAGTTGCTTCGCTTGGTGTGATACAGGATCTTTGCATAAAGCATCGGCATCAACGGTGTTCTCTATGTGGGACTGGTAGAAATGTGGTGGGCAATGAAGCTCAGCACTGTAAAGAGGAAGCCTCTCATGTATTGAGAAGAAAACTCTACATTCGATGAACATTCACATGCACTGTTGTTCTTCTTTACATTTCTTTGTCCGATTACAAATTACGAGTCTGAAACTTTGCCCACATGTGGTTTTTCCGTTTGCTTAATTGGTTTTTGAGAACGTCTCACTTAGCCGAGGAGTTGTAGAATTTCACACCTCACGCCATAAAGCAAACATGTATCCTTCACTTTAACTTCAACACGTAAAATAACCAAAAACTGTGAAGATTTCCACTGGACGATGATAGCAGTTTTTATCTTTAATGTCAGAACCCTTTCCATGATCCGAAAAAAACGATCTACCATAACCTAATGATTGATAGCAACACATTAAAACACAATTTGAAATAACTGTCAACTTAATAATTCCAGAGCTAAAAGCATTTTTGAAGGCTGTAATATTTTATGGGTACTAAACAATAATCTTGGAAGTATTACACAATGTTTAAATGTATATACAGTATACTGTACGCATAAAACAGATAGTACAGACTGTCCTTTCAAAATTCTCATTTACTTCACTGTCCTCTATGTTCAGACGGGAGCAAAGGATGACGGGATTGTTCTCTAGTTGCTGTACGGTCCTGAGCAGTGATTGAGTGTGTTATGTTTTAAAAGCTAATTAGCGTCACTAGCAGTATCAGGAGCCATCAATCTCAGGCTCAGTAAATAACCAAAATGGACCAAATAACCAAGTTTGGCTGATGATAGTGGATGTAGCCTTTGTCGCTAATGGTGGTCATTAACCTCTCAATGGCTAAATAATAGCATCTTAATTAATTTGTTTCAAAGGGAAAGTTTGTAGTAGAATTTAATTATATTAATGGGGTGTGGGGGGGTGGGGGCACAAGGTGCACAGCAAGAGGCTTGGCAAACATATACACGGATGTAAACTAAGATGTGATTACACCGGTCGCGGCGTGTGCATGCACGTGGCCACATAAGCGACTCTGCCCGTGCTCGTGCCCGCGTGTGTTTCTGCACAGGCACACATGCACACGCAGCACACTTTTGGCTAATGTCAAGCTTGGGGTAATGTCTGTCGGCATACAGGCTTCGAAGGGGTCGTCAAGTAAGACGTCTAAAATCCCGAGGGAAAATTTGACCGCGGCATGAATGCTAAAGTTGTTAAAAATAACAATAAATACTAAATCAAAACAGCGTGACAGGGCAGACCGTTCCTAGGGATTCAAACCAGCAACGTTGTGTTGTCAAACGCACATCTGTATCCTCCCATAACGAAAAGTATACCCAGAATTCTGCCGCCGACACGCCGTTTAAATAATGTCTCTGAAAAGGTTTAGCTCTAAACAGTGCACATTCACAGACCCCACGTGCTGCATATACTGGAGTTCGTAAAAGCACCTGTATAAATCTGCCACACAAAGGGGCTCCCCCCTTTCTGTGTCTCCTTTTGTTCTTGGCTCAAGGGCATCTTGGGAGGAACTGTAGACAGGAGAGTGTTCAGCCACGTTCATATGGTGTCGGGTTATGTTGCCCACAAAATTTCCTACGGTAGGTAACATCGTTTGTGAATGAGATACACAATTCAAATCATTTAAATACACGGTGGTTAAATTTGGTAGAAACACAAATATAAAATTTTGTGTTGCTTCTTCCACTCATTTTTACATATTTTAATGTTCCTTCGTGATATATCTAGATATTTTGGGGTTTTTTTTCGTGACCCTTAATTGTGTTTTTGACCGACCTTTGGGTTGGTTAGGTGAATGAAATTCTGAATTTAGTACTGATGAAAAAGGTAAGCCACTGAGGGCCCTGAATCACAATTACTGTAAAACAGCCTCCATGTTGGGCCTCTTTGCTGTTTGAGTATCATCTCATGGCCTCTTGTGGGTCACAGGTAAATTTAGTTGAGGGGACAAATGATCCTTTTTGATGATACAATGGAGACGTGATCACGAATACATAAGTAATTTGCCCATTTTTGAAATGCAGAGAGTCTTAATGTCAGACTACTTTATCCCAGTTACCAGGCTGCATAGTCCACAATCAGACATTTTCATCCCTGTTTGAGGTGTTTAGGGGATGCCTCTATCCACAGTGATTCGCAGTGAGAGCAGATTAAAGCCTTTCTTAGAGGAGAAAGATTTTATGACCACTGTCTGCTGTGGTTTACTATTCCTGTCACTGTGCTGCCGACCAGATAAAGATCTTCTAATTCAGAAAATTCAGCCTCAGTCCACACACATAGTCAGCCCCACACATCCTTATTAACTTTCTATATCTGCTCTTTTGCTGCTCTTATGCTCTCCATTTTGCTCTTCTTTATGTCCTCTTCATCTTCTTCTGCTTAATTCAACTTCTTGTCGTCCTCCTCCTCTCTTCCTTTTTATCATCCTCCTTCTCCTTCTCTTCCTCTCCTTCTCTCTTCTCCGGATATAAGTACAGCCAGATCTATTACCAGGCCCTGCGGACACACTGAGACAAAATGAGAGACTTTGATTTTCTAATACCATTAGACTATATATATATCTGGGTGTGTGTGTGTGTGTGTGTGTGTGTGTGTGTGTGTGTGTGTGTCTGTGTGTTCATGATTTCGTGTGTTTTGGTGGGGGAGTGTGGAGATCCAATGGAGGACTCAATAAGAGAAGAAGAGCTGAGATTTATTAGTGGGATACAAGTCCAAAATCAATCAGGTGATTGAATCAGGATATTATTGGTCGTAAATTAGAGAGTTGTTTATGTCAGAAAGGGGAAGGAGGAGAGGGGAGGAAGAGGCTGAGTGGAGAAAAAGGAACAGCAAGGTAAGCTAGTTGGTGAGCTTATCTGATTCTTTATGTCATGACCAATACATGCCCCTAGTAGTTACCCTCACTGGAATGCCCTTTTCAGCAGCACAGGCCATCTTTTATATTGTAAGTAGTGTAGCATGCACTTTCTTATCCCGGTTCATTTCATTTTGGACGTTAAAACCCTCTTTGTCAGAGGAAACCTTGGATGCAGTAATAAAATCAGGAACGAACATGCGAAATGAAAAAAAAAAAAAAAAAAAAATCAAACATGTACAAAAACAACAAGTTGCTCCAGTGGAGGAGAAAAAGGCTGTTTCTGTAATTAGCAAACTTTGCTGATAGCTAAATAGAAATCAAAATAATATAATAAGCCTGCAAAATGATAGACAAAAAAACATACATTTCATCAAGTCAGCTTCTACTTTCACTTCTCAAGGTTGCTGTGTCTTCTCAGTGGGTTTTACGAGACAGCCAGGCAGAGGGCAGCTATTTTTCTCAATCACAACAGTCTGGACACTATAGCATCATAGCCTGATGTGGGTCATATTGGGAATAAGGTGTTGTGATAATGTCAGTATACATGAATATTCTCATTATTCCATGCCCCATGTGCCAAAAAATATTGGATTAAAAAAAAAAGAAAACCCAAGATAAATTGTTTTCAGTGTTTCTATCGTGTGTTCCAGTAATATCTCTGGGATTCAAAAATGTATACAGTCTAAAAGACAACCATTTATAACTTTCTATTGGCCATGATAGAAGGGCTATTTTAAATGGCATAGAGTGTTTAATGATGATCATAGGCAAAGCACATGGCCACGCTCTCATGAACACACACAAACAAATAGAGACGATGTTCCCATGAAAGAGAGAAATGTCCGTTGTCCAGGACTCCCGACACAGTTCACAGTTGAAACAGCATCTAATAAAAAACAGGAGCGGTGATATAAAGATAAGGCCCCATAAACATAAACCGGTCAAGGGGCTGATAAAGGAGTGAGAGAGAGAAACTGGATGGAGGGAGAGCCCGAGAGATGTGTAGACGGACTAATATGGGTAGACTGTTAGCTGAACAGCTGGATGCAGAGACGGAGGCCTCCTTCCCGCCCGAAATTAAGATGAATCTTGTCTCCAGACTGTTTCTGGATCCGATGTACTGTAGGTTGGATCATATGTACACCTGGCATTCTAGCATACACACTGACACATGATTCTGTTTCTCTCTCAGCAAAACACATACTGTAGTTATGCTGTAACTTCCTCATGAAATGTTCAGCGTGCAAGCATTTAATCACGTCAGCATGTTGCCCTGCAGTTGAAACATGCTGACCTACCTGTAGCCACGTTGTGTTCATTTCTACCCCGTGGAGTTATCGGCCACTAGTGGCACCTGTGCAGCAATTTTGTTTGTATTTCGCGGTAGCATACAAGCTATGACACATGAACAGGAGGAGTGAGTGAAGATGTCAAGTGGATGAGCATGTCGTGTTGAGAAGATAAGGACTGCCTGTCGGATTGCTCACTGTAATGGTAAATCAATGTGGCGTTTCATTCATTTTTCATACCACTGATCAACAGTTGTTTGTGATGCACTGGCGAAATGTAGGGAATAAGAAGACGTCTAGCTGTTGTTACACTGAATGTAAACAGTAAAGGTTTCAATCAATGACGACGCATAAAGATGGAAGACGCGTCTCCACTTCCTCTCACGAATCCAAATATCCTGGACACCGGTGACGCCCGCTGGCGCCGGTGACGTCATTCGGAGCCAGAGTTTGCACAGTAATGATCGGAAGGTCGTTATCGAGGTCCCACCCATGCACCCGCCCCGACCCAATCGCGAGCGCACACACGCAGCTGTCAGTCATGGTGCCACACCCCCTTTTTATAGCATCAGATAACTGATTCAATCTAAACTTATCAGAAAAATGCAGACTTGAACATACAACAGCGTGATAAGAACTGCCTAAAACGACAGAAACCATCTTTGGGGAAAGTTTATTCGACGTTTACTTTGATTTTTTTTAGTTTGGCCCACATCCCATCCACTGATATGGTAGGGGACTTATACTATAGCCAGCCTCCGGGGGGGGGGGCGATCAAGATGTTTTCTGCTTCACTTTTGGGGAGCTGTCATGTCGTCCATCTTAACACACAGTCACTGGATACATTATTCACAAAAGAAATTTCTTTGCAAATGTTGTATGCGGAAGGAAATGCATTCAACATGTTTGTTAGGCCTGAAGTATACACACTCTGAAACACTGAATGTAAACACAACTGTGTTTACAAGAGTTTACAAGAAAACTTCACAGGGTACCTTTACTTGTTATGAAAGCCATACTTCATAAACCATATCCACAGAGCTCTGTATATGTACAGTAGGCCCAGGTTACTGCAGTTGGAGCTGGCGAATGATTTTTCTAGAAACCTGTGTGAAATCTTATTAAGCTCGTACTTTAGAAATCCATATGTCTCATCACGCACCAAGCATGCTGACTTTTGTTTTAACCTGCTCAGTCTCCCAGAAACTGCTTTTTGTGAAGCACCGGATATGCTTTTTGATGCCTAAACATTCTGACACTTTTTTTCATTGTCCCATGTGGAAAATCTCACCATCTGATACCTAGAGTGAGATAAAACAAACCATCAATAGAGTTTGCAAATACTATTTGAAACAGGCCTGGCTCTCATTTAGAAATTCCCATGTCTCGGATCTCTGAGATATTGTGAAACGTCATCTTTTTCTCCGTCAACAGACCAGGACGCAGATTGTTATTATAGCAACAATTTTCCAAGAGCCTAGAGCTTTTGACCTGTCTCTGCTTCCCTCCCTTCTCGTCTCTCTCAGTCTCACTGTCTGTCTTTAAACTAAAGCATTTTCTCTGCCCTTCCACAGACTTCCTGTTTGTTTTCTTTCCTACTCCTTCAAATCTATCTCCAGCCCCCCCCTTTTTTTTTTCTCTATACATTGACATCATCATTTTTTCATCCCTGAAAACCTTGAGTCGCGCTCCTCCTCTGTTTTTTGTTTTTTTTTCTTGTGTGCATGTATAGTCATTTGATGACCAGATGTTTTATGACAATATCATGTGAAGCAGTCAAAAACAAGCCGGTCAGCCACTGTTCTATATCGCCAATCAAACTATGTTTTTCTCTCCATCGTGTGCAGTAGGTTATCTGGACTTCTTTACATAAACATTCACAGGTCTCTATGTTGTGTCTTGAGACAACTCAGCACCTTCCAATCTTACAGCAACACAGCCCATACTGTTTCACCGAGGTTAAAAGGTTAAAGAACTTCTCCAAATTAGTAACATTAATAGACTTCTATAACAGCCTCCCCTCTTCTGGGGCTTTATTTAAGCTTTCACAGCTTCTGCAGCTGCAGCAACTAACCAATGTCTTCATTCTCCACCAAAGAAGCTACTTAAACAGATTTGATAGGGGATTTGAAAAGGATGCCGGTGTTCAACTCAAATTCGGAACTGGATTCAGATTTGATAAAATGCTACCGAAACCAATCCATAGTCAGGACTCTGTGCGGGCCAGTTAGGTTCTTCCACACCAGAATCGGAAAACGATTTCCTTATGGATCTGGCTTTTATGTACTGGGGCACTGTCATGTTAAAACACTAATGGGCCTTCACCAAACTGTTGGTACAATGTTGGAAGTGCACTAAACATTACTGTAAGATCTCCCTTAATCGGTACTAATCGGCAGAAACCATGAAAAATATGGCGAGAACTGAGGTTTCCACATACTTTTGGTAATATAGTGTGTATAGTAGAATGATCATGTGCATTCAGTTATGTTGAGGAATGCGAGTTTATGTGGTACTGTTATTCGCGTCCCTTGTATTTATAAGAGAAAAAAATTATTCATAGAAAGAGGAGGTCATGGTCTCCCAGTAATCCTCACACTGAATGAGTCATGTCTTGTCTCTGTATAGTTTTGGCTGTGTATTCTGTCATTCCTTCCACCTCTCTCTCCCTCCTTCTTACTCTCTACCTCCTTCTTCCTCCATCGCCCCGTCCCACTCCCTTCATGCCTTCCACACTCCCACGATCTTTCCTCCCTCCCTCTCTTCCTCCCTCTGTCCTATCTCATCTCCCTTTATCTCTTCTTTACCCTTTCTCTTTTCTGTCCCTGTGTGTTTCTGTTTCCTCCCTTCCTTCCTCATTTACTCCCTTCCTCTCCCCCTTTCTTTACCCTCCCTCTCTCCTTCTGTAGCCAGGCTTTATCAGTCACAGTAGGGTCATTTGTCTATCATTTAAAAGGGCATGTCTTTGCCAAATGTGAGATAACAGAGGATGAACCATGTGGTGGTCCTCTTTCTCTCATACTCTCTCTGTCTGCCTTCCACTCTCCTTTGTCCATTCCCCCTTCTTCAGCCCTACTTATCTGCCCCCATTTCCTCTGTCTTCGTTTTCCCCCCTTTCTCCCAGTTTGCAAGGGCACGCACGCACACACACACACACACACACACACACATTCATATTCTCCCCAATTTTTCTCCTCTGTCTTCTGTTTGTGTTCATTAGCCCAGTGTAGCAGGCGTGGGTCTGGTTTGGCCCTGAATAGAAGAACACTGGTCTGGCGTAGAGCCTGGCATTGGCCCTGATCATCTGTAACACGCACACAAGGACACGCGCGCACACACACGCGCACACACACACACACACACACATTTACGCACAGGCATGCGCACATATGCACCAGCCATGCATGCACGCTCACACACATCACAAAAAAAGAACGTACATATGGAAAAAAACACAAGCACTCAGAAACACAAACCTGCATGTAAGTACAGACACATGTATATGTGCAGAAATCCCCCCTGCCCTCCGCCCGCCAACACACACACACACACACACACACACACACACACACACACACACACACACACACACACACACACACACACACACACACACACACACACACACACACATACGGGCCTCCCATCAATCCATCTTAGCTCCTTGATTAGATTAGGCATTATTAATGGCGGGCCTGTGAGCCAAGCAGACAGCGGGGTCACACCGAGTTTAATTCCATTCTCAGATAACTTCATTTGGCCTGATGCGATTGTTATTGCCCCGGTGCTAGATGTTTATAGGAAACAATAGCCCCCATAACACATCCAGACATCCTATTTAAAGAGGGTCAGCCAGGGGCATTGGATACAGCAGCTCCTCTTCCTGCCGCACTGAGTCCGGTGTTGTGGCTGATTTAAGGGGTTGGCCATTTCCCATGCCGGGGAAAAGAGGATTAACTGGCGTATTGAAATGTATTACCTAGGCCGAGTGAGCATGTGCACCATCAACGTGCGCTTCCATTGAATATGGATGGGCAGGCGAAAGCGAAGGAAGCGGTGCTGGAATTTCCCGATAACCCTCCATGTAGCTTTCAGAGTGCAGTAAATCTAGTTTTTTTATTGGTTCGTCACAGGGAGCTCTCTTACAAAGAATAAACATTAAGCGTAGATGGCACAAATTTATTATGTGTGGTCGTCGACAAGGCGAATAAAGCTGTCGAAGGGAGAGTGACAGAGGGGAAAAGAGGAGATTGATATGCACACTGCGTCAGAGAAGGGAGTATAATTAAACTGGAGGAGTGCAGGATTTGTTTCTGAGCAACACGGATAGATATATAGATAGATGGATAGATAGATGGAACACAGTCATACACTTGCATTGAAACTTCCATTTTTACTGCATCTTATAAGTGGGAGTCATAAGAAATCAATATTTATCAAGTATGATTCATAAAGTCGTGCTCATTAAACGTAGGAAAAGATGACACACCACCATCACCTTTTTGAAATCCATCATCAGCGAACGCACCTATTGCTTTGACTTTGACCACATAGAACTGAAGGGAAATAGCGCCCTGAAGACATCCAAAGGCTAAAACCACCTTGTCCGTTTTACTGTGTCTGTGTTACTGCCCCAAACCGATTTCCACCCATTTCAAGTGAATGAGCGAGAGGGGTGGACATCAAATGAGCCGCTGTCTTCGTTTCAAAACACAGGCCACATTAATGGGAGCCAGCTTTCATGTCGAAACATTACAGTTTCGCGGAGTGCCATTCCTTGGTTTTCATTTAGAAATTTTTACGCCATGTCACGTTACCGTTACAGCCACTGCCATTTCAGTCATCACCTCATCAGAGCTGAGGTAATGCCTTTTAGTGTGGACCGGGGGGGGGGGGCAGGAAAAGAGTGAAAACAATGAAAAAGGATTGGAACCAGTCCAAGAGCTGTTGGAAGAAAGCTTATCATATATCGTGTTGCTGCTCTGTACTCCTGTTAGTGTTAGCGTGCTGCTGATGGGCCATTCTGTGCGGGAGGGTTGGTCAGTGCAGAGCCAGAATGGAGGCCCCCACAGATCCAGTTTCTCTGTGATGGATGAGTTTGGCTGGAAACTGTTGGTGGAGCTATGACCCTGTTGATTGCATGCATGTTTCATGGGGTGATGCTGTGGATTGAGGCTACAGCTCCTCTCCCACTCGGAACCTTTAGTGTCCTCTCCAGGCTCCCTCTCTTTCCCTGATACTATCAGAACTGCTTTAATTGCCGAGTGTAATAAATGTGCAGGACATTCACTGACACTTAAGGGGTCAACAGGATGCACGCAGTGTCGATGTAGTGGGGTTGAATATTTATATTTAAACTGTATAGATTTACACATGAATTCAAGACAAAGCTTTTGATCACATTAAATTGCATTTTGTGATGGTAATTTTCCGATGAGATTAATAAACATAGCCATACATAAAATGGTGACACATATTTTATATTTTGGCTACTTAATGTGTGCTGTTGTACAAAAGGCCCCACAATCTAAAAGAAGAATCAGTTTCACTTCCTCTGCTATCAACGCTGCATTACAAGTGACCAAGGAATGCAGCCGTCTGAACCACAACTCCCTTTGGCGTGAAAAAAAGTTACCGCAATGGCCGTACGACATAATTTTTAAGCACAGTAATCAGAGTCCGGAGAGAAGCTGGAAAAAAAATTTTTTTTCTCAAAACCTACACCGGTGCAACTAAATGAGCCCAGTCGAGCTCCTTGTGCATTTGTACCTGATGAAAATGAAGGGATTCTGGCTCTGAGATCCATGTGGTGGTACAGGAAGGGGGAAAGGGAGCTCCAGTTTCTCCTCACACCTGGTGCTAGCTAGCAGCAGTGCCCAACCCTCCGAGCGCTACGGGAGAGCAGGCTCACCGCAGACCGTACAAGCTGTTGGAAAACCCTAGGTGGCCATAATGAGAATGTAGTGTCATGTATCACACTGCCGGCGCTATTGGAACTAGAGGCATGCTGGGTTTGCAGCAGACGGGAAGAAAGTTAATCACTGACTTAAGGGCTATTCTCAAAAGTTTGTGTTCTCTTTGAAAATGGAGGGAAACTTTATGGTGATGAAACATTTTTTCGCCGTGGCTGGAAAGGTTTTCATGAACGAGGTTAACCTGTCTTATCAGTTTAAATATTTACATGTCTCCGCAGCAGAGAGATCCTGATTATTCACCCTGTTTCTTCTTAGTGTGTTTTTCCCATTATTCTTTTTTAATAATATCACTCGAATACCACCTTCATACCAGCAATCATTTTGTGAAATTGGGGATAAATCCCAAATCTCATGTCCATATTAAATTGCATCCATATTTACAAATCCAATGCTTCATTTGTATCCAACAGGGCTAATGAGAGTTTGCGTTATAATCAATTCAGGTAAAGGATGAATGATATAAATTAATGTAAAAATAAATATAGATACCAAACTTGCACCAATAAACGGTACAATATCAACTCAGCAGTTTTCTGTAAAACATGAAAACTTGTACAGATGAAAGCTGAAGTTACACACAAGCTATTACATTTCGCTGTTTGTCAGTGTGGCAAGTTGGCATTTTGATCAGTCTTTTTTTACGTGCAGTGTGCCATAATTGTTGGTTGTATTCCAATCAGAGGCCGTTAAGCTGTCAGCATCAGTCTGGGCTGCCAGAGGTCGCACCCTCACCTCTCTCTCTCTCCGTACTGTCTGTGGTTTGTGTGCAAATCATAACAAATGATAACATCTAACTCCAGATAAAGGAGTGGTTTTTTAAACTGAGAGGGAAGTTATTAATGACATTTGGGTTTTGTAGAATGATAGGTTACAGTGTGTGCACTGTCGGGGGTGGAGATGATCTCGACATGGCACTGATTACAAGTCAGGAGATAAAGAAGACACTGTTTGGTTTGTGTGTGTGTGTGTGTGTGTGTGTGTGTGTGTGTGTGTGTGTGTGTGTGTGTGTGTGTGTGTGTGTGTGTGTGTGTGTGTGTGTGTGTGTGTGTGTTTTATTGAAAACCGGAATCACTTGGCATGCATTCACGTCTTGTGAGTATATGCATGTGTATACTGTATTTATATATATGTATTTATGTGCTATATAAATATATATGAAATCTAATATGTGCATGCAGATGTCAGTAGTTCCTGTCTATGTCTGTGCACGTGCACTGTACTGTATGTAATTGAGTGTGTTTGCGTGCGTGTGTGTGTGTGTGTGTGTGTGTGTGTGTGTGTGTGTGTGTGTGTGTGTGTGTGTGTGATTGAGTGAGAGGCCAAATGTCTCTATGCATGGGGCTGTGGAGGAACATCAGCCTAAGTGGCAGGCAGAGTACATAATGGAGTAGCCATGCTGAGGTGAATAATTCATGTGTGGATAGGAGCTCAGATGAGGATATCCAACATTTTCATAGAGAAATTTATTGCACGGCAGACGAAGACTAAAATATGCTAGAGTACTTTATTAGCTGCAAACCTATGTCACTAAAAGGCCTTTGTTTCTGTGAGGTTACAGGAGAGTTAGGCAGGTTACTGGCATTTTTTTCTTCTTTTGTCTTCCTGGATCAGAGCCAGAATCGTTTTAATTTTGATCAGGTGTGAGTGCCAAGATTATTCCTCTTTATTATCATCTTATCATGTCATCTCTTTTTCTTGTTCCTCTCTAAAAATCAAAACACACAGAGAAAAATTATTTCTCTTATACCCAACACATCGTACAGAATCATGCGGGCAATGACAACGTAAAGTATGATGATTGAGTATGATATATCATAAACATATTTTTGGATCATGTGACTTTTTTCTGTTTGCAGTTTGTTTTGTTTGACCATCGTCCAAAATGAAATCTCAGGTTGCTGATATGTTCTTGAGCAAGACAGTAAGGGATCAGTCGAGATTCTATTGTTGTGTAAGGCTATAAATTTCTGCAGTTGCTAAAAGTGCAGATTTCTTGTTTTATTTATTACCAAGACTTTTGAGCAAATAAAGGTATTGTGCAAGTGTTATTGATACTGGTTTGCGTGGGCTCCCCCAGAACTATCCGTAGCATACTGATGACAAGGGCACATAAATTACATTTGGATGAAAGACAGCTATTAGGCAAGCTTGCTGTCCACAGTTAGTCTGCTCGATGGTGTTCGGATTTGGTCTTTAGGTGATATAGTAGCTCTGATTGCTTAACTTGAGTAAATCCATACCTACAAGCAAGCACTCCAGATGAATTTTTAAGTTTGAATCCCAATGTGTCCATCTCTGGAAAAATGCCCCTGGGAAAGACGACTGCATACTTAACTCTCTCTCTGCATATCCGACCTCTCCAGTTTAATGTGCTCATGTCTATCAGATGGGTATGTGAACATACAAATTCCTAATTACTCTCCGTGGAATAAGGTGATCGAGTGCTCCAAGAAAACCTCCTCCGTGTACACTTTAAGACTCTTTATAGGGACATGTTATGTTCAAATCCATTGCTTTGGAATGGAGGAAAACAGCATTAGCCCAGAATGAGAAGGCATGAATATTGCATCAGAGCTTTGTTATGCTCAGGGTCTCGTCTCTTTAATGGTGCACTTTACCAACTAGCTATATCCATTAAATGAGTGTGCTTAATGTGAGTGTACGTGCATGCATGTGCATGAGTGATTGTATGTCTGTGTGTTTGTGTGTGTGTATTTGTGTGTTTTATGTGTATGTGTTTGTTTGTGTGTGTGTGTGTGTGTGTGTGTGTGTGTGTGTGTGTGTGTGTGTGTGTGTGTGTGTGTGTGTGTGTGTGTGTGTGTGTGTGTGTGCGCGTCTGTGTGTGTTTGGGGGCTGCTTAAAATCCATGAACACATTTGTGTACTTTGCTTGTATAAAATTGATGCAAACTGTCCAAAAATGATCCTATAGCTAATTGTTAAACCTTAAACAAATGATCTTAAAAAAACTTTATGGGTTCTATTGACTCCAGTGACCAGAAGAAATCTGAGGTGGAAATGTTCCATTTCACGTCACCTGTGTGGAACGACACACAGTGAGCTCAGCATCGACTGGACTTGTGAACAATCAACAAGATAATTCCCAGCGCTTATCTACTAAGATAACAGTTATGGCTGTTTGTTTAACTTCTACAGTGACCTCTCCGTTGTTGCTTCTCCTTTTTTTTTTTTTCTACCTCTTCCCCTGTGATCAAGGTTGGGAAACTCAATACCCCCGATGCGCTGTGTTTTCACCTGGTCGTCACGGTAACCCCAAAACACAGGGCGGTCATGAATGAAATTCCTGTGTGTCATCAATCACTGGCCGACAAAGACGGGATTGTTGTGGTGTTTGAGTGACGCGGGGGGAATGTGCTGGCTGGGGTTGAGGCTGGAGGCCTTTGTGTGGTGTGGACCAGCAGGCCCTGAGCTGAGACCTGGATGTTTACACTGCTCTCCTGACACTGGCACGGATTCAGGTTCAGTTCAGAGAGAGGGACAAAGAGAGGCTGTCCCTTCGCTGTTAGTGTTGGATAAAAGAAAAAGAAAAAAACCCTCAAGATTCTGACAAGGAAGAGATGGAATTAATAAATCTGGGCGTGATAAATTTCAAGAGTGAGTAATTGAGTAATTGAGTACTTACTTTGCACTCAAGCACTCGCTCATTCATCATGGCAACACACACAACATACAAAAGCCTCAAAAGAGGTAAGCTCTGTATTTATCAATTAACTTCTGCAGGAGAAATGTACTGATCAGGATCAACAGAATTGTAATTGGTCTGATTTTTCTTGATGTATCAAACTGGGCTGACAATTTTGGCAAGGAAAAAAACCCCAAAAGACTCATCTGAGTATTCAGACTTGGTGTAGAAACTCCTTACAGGATTACCTTGACAGTGTGGGAAATACACTCATTTGCTTTCTTGCTGAGAGTTAGAGGACAACATTGATATCTGTCTCGCATCTGTGCGATAAATATGAAACTACTGCCGGCGGCTAGCGGAATACCACGCTAGATGTCTCCCCCTGTTTCCAGTCTTTGCGATCGCTAAGCTAAGCTAAAAGGCTGGTGGGGATAGTTAAGAATTTAACAGACGGATATAAGAAAAAAAACAAAAACAAACGCAGCCATTCAGCTAATTCCAAGTCAAAATAATTGCCTATTTGGCCAGAGTTTTTGATTGATAGATGGTTGCTTTTGACCAAAAACGTGTTTTTAATGGGAACACCTGATGAGCTGTAAGCTAGCCAACCACAAGTTTGTACCATCTCTCTCAAACTACAGTGTAAATGTAATATACATAATATAATGTATATATCATTTACACTAACTTTTTATGAAAAATAGTTCCATTTAACATACACTCAACCAACTTTGTCAATTATTATTTTAAATCTTAGACCAAGTGATATATTGCTAAATGTAATGTACAGTGCACTATATACAGTTTTGCCAAGTTTTGGACCATTTGCGCCCAGGCCGGTTCTTGGTTAGCTGTCACGATAGCAGCAGGTGTGATTGCCTGCTTTTTGATGAAACTACCAAGCCTGTAGGCATCTCCTTTACTCCAAACAACTTCCAATCTCTAAATCTCCTTTCTCGGCCCGCAGACTCATTACAGTGTCAACACTCGGTCTACTTGTCTTTGCCTAATCATCCATGCATCCTAAACCCAGTCATTAGCATGCATGGATGCTAACAAGGCTATCAGTAAGGACAGCCATGTGCCATAATCCCCCTCAGCATTCCCACTCAGTTACACTGGGAATCTGGTTCACATTTGTGCGGCTCGCTGATCCATCTTGGAGCGTTTGGGTTCCAACATGGGGGGAAGGAGGGGGTTCTGAGATCAAAGGAACCCTTCCCTAAAAACAAAACTTTTATTTTGTGGTGTGTCTTACCAAATAAAACGGTCTTTACAGCAGGACATAGAGAATATTCCACAAATTTCTATTCAGTGTGCCCTAGTTGTAGGTTGAGAAAAAATCCTTACCTGACATTTGTTATTCTGTCGCTATAAAATATAATGCACTGTGTCATTTTAACAACCACCCAAGGACTGGCTACCAACCACGCTAGGCAATGAATCTGACTATCATATTCCTCTCTTTCACACTTCAGCTTCCACCCCACTTTTCTTCCACTCACGTTCTGTATTGCCTGACGTTTCCTGTCAGAATTACACAAAATAGGTATAACCCACACAAAGGGTTATACCGTATTTTGTGTAATTCTGACTTTATAAATCTAAATTCAAGTTCACTGCAAAATATTTACAGCATGTTAAACCACAAACTGCTGTTTCTATTCATATTCTGTTTGTATATGGATCGAACAAATGAGATACTACGTGTTAACCAGTGAGCTTTAGAGGCGTTGGTAGGCAGATTTTTGAATTTTGGACAGAAGCAGGCTAGGTCTCAGTCTTTATGCTAAGCTAAGCTAAAAGGCTGGTGGGGATAGTTAAGAATTTAACAGACGGATATAAGAAAAAAAACCAAAAACAAACGCAGCCATTCAGCTAATTCCAAGTCAAAATAATTGCCTATTTGGCCAGAGTTTTTGATTGATAGATGGTTGCTTTTGACCAAAAACGTGTTTTTAATGGGAACACCTGATGAGCTGTAAGCTAGCCAACCACAAGTTTGTACCATCTCTCTCAAACTACTATTTAAATGTAATATACATAATATAGTGTATATATAATTTACACTAACTTTTTATGAAAAATAGTGCCATTTAACATACACTCAACCAACTTTGTCAATTATTATTTTAAATCTTAGACCAAGTGATATATTGCTAAATGTAATGTACAGTGCACTATATAAAGTTTTGCCAAGTTTTGGACCATTTGCGCCCAGGCCGGTTCTTGGTTAGCTGTCACGATAGCAGCAGGTGTGATTGCCTGCTTTTTGATGAAACTACCAAGCCTGTAGGCATCTCCTTTACTCCAAACAACTTCCAATCTCTAAATCTCCTTTCTCGGCCCGCAGACTCATTACAGTGTCAACACTCGGTCTGCTTGTCTTTGCCTAATCATCCATGCATCCTAAACCCAGTCATTAGCATGCATGGATGCTAACAAACTATCAGTAAGGACAGCCATGTGCCATAATCCCCCTCAGCATTCCCACTCAGTTACACTGGGAATCTGGTTCACATTTGTGCGGCTCGCTGATCCATCTTGGAGCGTTTGGGTTCCAACATGGGGGGAAGGAGGGGGTTCTGAGATCAAAGGAACCCTTCCCTAAAAACAAAACTTTTATTTTGTGGTGTGTCTTACCAAATAAAACGGTCTTTACAGCAGGACATAGAGAATATTCCACAAATTTCTATTCAGTGTGCCCTAGTTGTAGGTTGAGAAAAAATCCTTACCTGACATTTGTTATTCTGTCGCTATAAAATATAATGCACTGTGTCATTTTAACAACCACCCAAGGACTGGCTACCAACCACGCTAGGCAATGAATCTGACTATCATATTCCTCTCTTTCACACTTCAGCTTCCACCCCACTTTTCTTCCACTCACGTTCTGTATTGCCTGACGTTTCCTGTCAGAATTACACAAAATAGGGTATAACCCACACAAAGGGTTATACCGTATTTTGTGTAATTCTGACTTTATAAATCTAAATTCAAGTTCACTGCAAAATATTTACAGCATGTTAAACCACAAACTGCTGTTTCTATTCATATTCTGTTTGTATATGGATCGAACAAATGAGATACTACGTGTTAACCAGTGAGCTTTAGAGGCGTTGGTAGGCAGATTTTTGAATTTTGGACAGAAGCAGGCTAGGTCTCAGTCTTTATGCTAAGCTAAGCTAATCACCTCCAAGCTCCAGCTCAACACTCAACGCACAGACACGAGATTCCCATTGATCTTCTCGTGTAACTCTTGGCAAGAAAGCAAATACTGGTAAGCACATTTCCTAAAATGTTGAAATATTCCTTTAAATGAAACTTGGGTCACGCTGACAGAGAATCTGACAGTGCCAACATCCTGTATATGTTTTCTTGCTTCTTCCTCCTCTGTAATCCACTGGTGATTACTGTCATAACGCAGAATGAGTTATGCATGCTATACAAAATGTACATAAATGCCTGTACACATACACACAGCCATTGAGAAGTCATTGCATCACTGCAAACATTGTATCAGTCAGCATTCTTTGTCTTGCAAAAACAGTGACCTTTCCTCTCACGGCGGGTTGTTTTTCTAAAGTTCATGGTCAATTTAAAGGCTCTGAGCTCCATTTCCTCTATTTCCTTCATAATACAGGACAAAGAATGGGGGTCAACACCTGCCTTTTTTTGCTCATGTACCTGTTTAGCTGAACTTTGACACAAATACTGTGTAAGTATAACAACAGGAGCCCACATGCATGCACAAAACAGACACATTTACTCATACCGATACATGAACACAGAGACTTCTTTTCTTGCTACGACATCTATCATCGGCAGCAGCGGTGGTGAGATCCAGACGCTCTATGGAAGTACTCCTCCTCTCCTCTCCTCTGCACTCCTCTCCTCTCCTCTCCTTCTGATTTACGGAAGCCAATATGTTCAGGCTTCCTTGTTTTCTCCAGCGGGACGTCTAGCTCTGACAGTAAATCTCTATCACCAATACTCCTCCATATGGCTGCATGAAAATTTCATTGTGGAAAGCCTGAGGCTAAAGGGTCTAGCTGGTAGAGAATAAGTGTGTGTGTGTGTGTGTGTGTGTGTGTGTGTGTGTGTGTGTGTGTGTGTGTGTGAGAGAGAGAGAGAGAGAGTGTGAGAGTGTGTGTGAGAGAGAGAGGGGAGTTTCCGAGACGCAGTGATTTGGGGTTGGTTGGCATTTGTAGTAGAGGGGAGTTTGTTATCACAAGGGTAATACTGGTGTGTCTGTATGTCTATATATATGTCTATATACATATATATATGTATATATGTATATGTATGTGCAGGTGCCTTCAGCATGTATGTATAAATGTGTATATGTGTATGAAACCAGGCCACAAAATTTATGATTTAGTGTGATGCCAATTATTGCCTTGAAGAAAAATTGAGTTTGAAAGACAAAGCACTTCTGAGTATGATATACCAGTTCTTATAAAACAGACTGGTGGGGTTGGCAAAAATTGGTGCATGTATCTCTTTTCTGTGTGCAATGCCAGACGACATTTTTTTTTTTACAGATAAAATATCATTCTGTTTTTCACAATTTTCTGGGGGAACCTGAGAGATGCAGACTTCCATCTCACCTTTTTCTAGGTGAGAACATCACTAGATTGTAATATCTTGTATGTAGTATTCACTCTCCAAGTATTTTAATATTTTAGTTTTTGAGATTAATTAGCCTTCCAGTGGTACCAGATAAGATATACTGCACAGAGGTAGCACAGATGATGTCTCAATCACTGAAAAGTTTGCTGTATTGTTTTTTTTTTTTTTGAATACCTTCTAAATAGTGTCTAAACTTTCTGGTATTTGTTGCCTCCGTTGAACTCCACCCATCTGGTTTTGCAACCTGAGTGAAACAAACATGGGGAATTTGGAAATCCTTTTTTTCTGACTCGCGGACCTTCAACAGAATTACCCGCAGCTACTGAAGAAGGCAGCAGGTTTAAACGTGTCCTCCTGCCGTCCCTCAAACTGTGCAAAATGTTTCTTAGACAAAGCAGTGCAGGAGGGTGAAATTCATTTTCTCTCGCTGAGGTGCTCGTGACACAGTCTGCTTTTATCTTCACTGTACTGGAGGCCTGCACTGCTGCAGAGTGAACTTGCTTCCAGGTCTTCAGGGAAGCAGCCACACTAGAGGTCACTGTTGCAGTTCTAGAGGGAAAAAACAAGAGGGATCGGTGAAAGGATGGTGTGAACCAACCAATTAACATTTCCTGTTAAATGGTCTCATTTTATAAATTGCTGATGTCACATAATATTTGTCACATGTCACATGTATATCAAATAAACTGTACGCTCACTATAATTAAAAATCACAGTGTAGTGCAGTTTTCCTGCTACTGTTAGTAGGCTTTACTATGGATAATCATTAATATAGTCTTAATCATTGCAGACTGAGATATTGCAGAACTTTGCCTATTATATGATCAATTTTTTAAGTATGTACTGCTTTTCTACAACACGCATTACATTCTTATTTTAACTCTTTTTTTGTATTTGTGTCATTTCCTGCCAGAGAGGGGACAGGAGGGTCTTTAATATTTCAAATGAATATGGAGTAAATGTGATGCGTTACGTGGCCTCATAAATATGCAATGCACTGCTCTAATATGTCCTTTCTCTATCACACTGTGTGTTTATGTGAGGTTGTTTATGTCTGTGTGTTGTGTCTTAAAGTCAGGAAGTGGGCAAAACCTTTTTTGTTCTTTATTAGACTACAGTATGTTTATCTGATGCATTAAACCACAATGGAGTAATTGTCATAGAACAAAAAACATAGAAAAATTAACAGACTGTACAACAACCAGCAGTAATAGCAGCAGTGCCGGCGATTTTTTTAAGAATCATGGAAACAGAGATGATTCATTATTCAGATATTACACACTTTGGAGTTGTGACTGGTTGTCTGTGAACTTCATCACCTGTGATTAAACATTCATAAGCTCCATCTGTGTCCTGGACGTTTCAGTCAGCAGCAGACTCCAGGGCTCTCGAATACAGTCGGAAAACAGGGACTGAGGGACACACTTTTCACATCCATAAATGGGGGAATTATAGGATGGACAGGAAATTATGCCTCCTATATTGTGTAAAAATCCCATTATTTACTGCATTGCGCTAACTTAAGTCACTATGGATAAAGGATAAAGTCTGCGCATAATGGTTGAGCCAATTCAAGTCAGTCTTCCACAACAGTTGTTATTTTATACTGTTCATTACAAGTAAGATTATCAAGGCAAGCTGTGGAATCATGTGTCTCTCCAGTTCAGATTTTATGAGGACAGTTCCTCAGTATCAGACCACCTCTGCCTCCCTGTAATTTTGCATGACAGCAGATTTGTTTTGGTGTTGGTTCCACGTCCTTCACCAGGTTTTGTTCCAATTTAGTTTTAGATTTTGGCACAAAACTTATAAAGGATTTGGAAGAATCACTGAGTTTCTTTTTATTTATTTACTAATTTTATTCACTTGGAATTTAATAGATAAAAGTGATAATTCTGAGAGTTGGTGTTTGCTTCGTTGATTTGTGTTTCGGCAGGAAAAAAATCGCAAGTTTTTGTTTTTTACATTCAATTATTTCTGTAGGGGTGGCAGTTCCCCTTGCTGACCCACCAATGGTGAATGAAAGCAGAATATGGGAAAAATCAGAGCACAAATCACATAAAAATACAGATGCAGGCGTGCACACACAAATACGCACAAAGTAGTTTGCACATGCAAGCTTGCACACATACAAACATAGTCACACGTGGATTAACATACAGACACACACACACAAACACACACACACACGCACACACACGCACACACACACGCACACACACACACTGAGCTGCAGTTCTCTGCTTGATTGTCTTACCATCAGTCATTCTACCAAGTGGTAATTGAAAACACATCTCCCCCAGCCCCTGGCACCCATTACAAATAAGACACACTGGGGCTTTCTCCACACAACACAAAGCATAATAACAAATAGAGTCAGAACGACCAACAGAGAAAGAGGAGCATGCTGTAGTTTTTGGCACAACATGAAGAGAACACGCTCCCAGTGATTGGTGGAGGGCCAAATCCATTTTTGCAAAAAGGGGAAAAGAAGAAATATATGTTTCCATGACAAACAGACATAGCACTTGTCCCGCACCGATTCATAAATCGTTATACTCTGAGCTCAAGTCTTTGGAAAGTCTATTAGTTCCGGATGTCTTCTTATCCTCTGGTTTCACTGAAATTTTAAACATGAAGTGCACAGAAAGTCAGATAGACGCAGAGAGGCAAGTGAAGAGAGCAAACCACATACGCACATACTGTACATTTCTAATATACGCTTTAACACAGACTAACTGCAAAGAGGCTCCATCTCATGTAATTTTTTCTATTATTGAACTGTTACTGTGTTATTAAAAAAAAAAGTGCTAGTGCAGTAACATTACTGTATTTCAACCTGTTTTGAATCAATAAATTGAATAAAACGTATCTTGTGAAAAGTAAGTAAAAGTAAGGCAAATTGCCCTACTGAAATCTAGATGATTATCTTACTGTACTGACAGATTTTTCTTTTTTTTTTTCACTTATTTTAAGAAAATATTTAGTGCTCAGTAATGGACAATTACAAAAGTACTACACCAGTTTAGAATTGCACTTTTACAGCGTTGTCAGACTCACGATAGATAACTTTTAAAGAAGGATTAAAATTGGTGCAGCAGAACCAGAGATATAGTCTTTTTTTTATTCCCTGCATTCTCCTACCTTGTTGGAACCTGGTGCCTACATTACCCACAGTGCCACTCGGCCGCCAACACTTGCGTGTGCTATGCTGGGAGCAACAGAAGTAGCCTTGAGCCGCTAGCCTCAAGCAGAGATGGGCAACGGGCTACAGAAGACTGGTAAGCTAACTTCCTTCTAACTCCACGACACACATTTGTTTTTATTTTCCCACTTGTAGTCCTCAGCCCCAGAAAACGCTGCCTGAGGTGACATCACTTGAGTCAATCTGTCAGATTTTGACCATCTCCCTTTGGAGCCTCAAAAGGCTTTGTACAACATTTTTCACACATGCAGTAGTACTCCCCAACACCTGTAAAGAGACATTGATACATAAGGTTGGTGCACGTCCTAGTTAATGACTTAATAAGATGTAGATTTGTGCAGTGCAGCAACATCTGTCATTGAAGAGGAAAAGGAAAATTCACTCCTGAGGGCCAAGCAGTACTTTATAAAAAAAACCTGTAATAGCCTTTTTTGTTGCTTGAAATACCTCCACCACAAACATACAGCAAACGATCTGCACACACAAGGGCATTAAATACATTGATGCATCTCCTCTAGACACGCACACACAAACTTTAATGGAGTTACTCATGCAGGCACACATACAGTGGACAACAGGTAAAACTTATCAAAACGCATGGCGTATGTCATGACCTGGAGGTATGAGAGTAAACGACACGAGGCTTAATTGGCAGCCGAGAACGATAACACCTGCGAACAGCCCGCGTCTTGCCGATGCGGTTGGACTGCATTCTCCACACACACACACACACCGCCATTCAAAACAAAGGCTGATCAGTGAGGCAGAAGAAAAGTGAGAGGAGGTGGGGGTGGGGTTGGGCTGACAAGCAATGATTGATGTTCGCCCATCACGCTAAGCCTGACAACCTCATCCCTCTCCCTCCCTCCATCTGTAACAAAGTCGCTAGTGTGTGTGCACGTGGATAGATGTATGTTTTCCAGTGTGTGTGTGTGTGTGTGTGTGTGTGTGTGTGTGTGTGTGTTCCAGACTAAAACCCATTCAATCAATAAAGTGAGGCTCTGTGAATCACAGGGCAATAGCCAGATTGCTGACTAGACAGAAGAAGAGGCGTAGGAGAGCACATTTCACATGTAGATTAAAATCCTGGCGTGGTAACCTTTAGCGTGGGTTGTGTGTGGGCGGTTGGGTGGCGGCGAGTGTGGGGGGTTAGTAGCATGTAAACAGGCCTTGTATGTCAAGGTGGCATGTGTGACACGGGACAGGCATGTTTTGACACTATTGACAGGCAAAGCCAACGTTGCGGTGAGTTGGTTCACACGTTGTGGGGGCGATGCATTCGGAAAAGCAAGGACTGGGCCTCGACATATGTGATCGCAAGACAAAAATCTAAAAAACCAGACCAGAATAAACTCCGTGGCCACTGTGAAAATCAAAAACAACAGATATACAGGATCTTACTGAGTGTCTTTTACTGCATTTCTCTGCTGACTGTCCTAGAATTCCCTGATGCTCTAACATCCACACGCACACACACACACACACACACACACACACACACACACACACACACACACACACACACACTCTTATGGTATATTTTACACTACCTCCATTTCTTGGACTTTGTGACGCTGTTCTACTATTTGCTTTTGCCATCATCCATATGTCGTTGTTAGGATTTGCTTTTGCGTCCTTCCTTTTCTGCAAAGAACATGTGATTATCTGATCTGTTAAAGTGAAAGTTTTTTCCTATCTCTCTATTTCTTATCAATAGATAATTATGCAACATACAAAACATCCAGTTCATGGATATTATGGCAAAGATGTGGCCAGAATAAAAATAAAAGTAAATGCAGATCTCATTGATTAACGCTTTGAATGCACATGCACAAGTGCATAAATAATCTCAATTTCTAATGCGGCTCCCCTTGTGGGTCTGCAATGCTGTAGGGCCACATGTATACAGGATTTTTGTTAGCTTTGTTACGCACGGTCATGGCTTCGCCAACACCCACCCCCCACACACACACACACACACCGTGCAGTCTGTTAAAGGAGGGATACCTCAAAAATAACCCCTTGACACAGGTATAGCCTCCCTGTGATAACTCCGGAATATTAACTCGCGCTCACTTTTGACAATTTTATTCAGAGGTCCTGAAGTAACAACCCATTACTACAGTGAAGAGCATTTTACCATATTTGTATTGCACCTTAGCTCCTAGTTAAGTGAAATGGTTTGTAAATCACGCATCACTCATTATACATAAGAGGAAACAGTCCACACATACAGATGAGCAGACTGTGTTTGCAAGAAAATTGTAAGTTCCCTCAACGGCCGCCAAATGCACAGTCTAAGGCTAACTCACCCTGGACATTTCATAGCAACCTCCATTCTGGGGTAGAGCATATGTTAGCTGCAGGGATGAACTCTCCATTTTGGCTCAGATGTCTCCCATGTCTCCAGCCTCTCTTTACATGCTGCAATCTTGGCGACTAGCTAACCCAATAAAAACGGTACTGTTTCAGAAATTAAACACATGGTGAATTCCCTCGCTGCCAGGAGGGACCCGGTTCCTTACGAAGACTCCTGAAAGCGAATCTTAAAACAAAAGCGTACAAATCTGTGTCTCGCTCTCAGCGGAGAAAACACGGGGCAAAGTCTTGATGGAAATGTTTCATTTCTTTTCCTCCCAACAGATGCTAAACGAGCAGCACGGATCTGTCGATTTGCATCTTTAGTTGCTTTGTTGATTTGATAACACATATTTGCATTTGGAAACAGCTCGAGTAATTTGACTGGGGACTCCCAATTTGCCTTTGAGGAGAAGACTGTGCTACAAACATCGCTTCGCTCTGTGCTGGCATTCCTTTCCTTTTGCTTCCTACTTGGCTTATAGTGTGTTTGTGAGTGTGAGATAGAAGGAGGGTGTATATTAGAAAACATAACAAAGAATTATCGTCTTATTACTGTGAGAGAGCTGTTGATCTTCTGTCCATATGAGCCTCTTTACACCTCTTCTATCTGTAATACTTTATCAAAGCCAGGAAATGGAATTACCGATGATGAGCCCAGACACCACTGAGCTCTGAACATGATCCAACCTGTGGCTCTAAACAGGGGTTTGTGTTTGTGTGTGCTCTTGTATTTCCGTGCTTACAAATAGAAAATGACCTCACAAGGATGGAGAGATAAGGAAGATACTTTTAAGGTCGGGTGTCATTTTTAGGGTCAAGATTGGAATCAGGATTAGGACTGGACTGGAGTAAAGGTTGTAGCTTTGGTGTGTGTTTTGTGACTTCGCAGGGTGTTTCACGCAGTCAGTAACCACCCTTGTCATAAGGTTTGATGCAATACTCAATAGTATATTCTTTTAAAGAAATGGCTACATGTATTTTGCTCCCCTACAGTAGTCTGCCAGTATATCCATGTTATGAAGGCTTTTACAATTGCTGTGTGAAACAAGTCTTGTTGCCTGTCAGTGTTATGTTGGGACAAATCTGTCATACTGGAAAGGATGTGTGTGGCAACGGCAGAATTTTGCTTTGACTCGCTGGGTAGTAAATGAGCATGAGCATTAAACAGAAAAAGGAAAACTCCAGGAATAGAAAATCTGAAGACTAAAACAGTAACAATTTGCTGATTGTCATTTAACAGCAACAAATATTGTTATATTCAGTGCAGCTTGTGTAGCATTCCAAATTGTTTTGGATAAAAAAAACAAAACTTTTTTTCACAAATACAAGAAACACAGCCAGCCTCTAAATACTGTGTAAGGCGACCTCTCTCTCCTGTTGCCAACAGTCTTAAATGAGAGCCAGATGATCTAACAGTACAAAGATCATCATTAGCTACTCGCCATCAGCTTGCAGGCACAGGTAGGAACCAGCACGACCCTGAAAAGGTCACAGCAACCAGTGTGTGCATGTGTGTGTAGCGGCTGTGTGGCTTTGGAGCACTGGGTAACTCTGAGACCTCCATCCCACAGGAGATGGTCAACTTGCAGGTGCTTGTTTATTCTGTGTGTGTGCGCGTGTGTATATGGTTGATCTGCTTTACACATTGCTAAGGGAACCCCTTGGCCTCGACAGTCTTGCTTTGCCTTGCATTTTGCACGGTGTGTTTCTTTATTTTATCTGTGTGTGTCTGCGTGTGTGTGTGTGTGTGTGTCTGCGTGTCAGTCCAGCAGCTGGAGTTCCACTCAGTCGGACTCTCTTTATGCAGTCCTGCTTCAAATAATGAACTGTGCCTCTGCGCAGCGGGAGTCATTTTAACTCAAAAACACACACCACTCTCAGAAGCCAGCATCACTTAACATTTTAGCACACTGCTAACATATTCAGTGTCTGACTGTACAACAAAGCAACAACTGACCCTGCAACCACCTCCAAGTCCTTGAAGATGAGTGGACCGTATGTAAAAGCCTTGATATAAAAATGATTTGCAGCCTTTTTCTCCCCAAACTTTTACAACAACAGTTGACCAATAACAAAGTCGGTATTAGAAAGCTAATAGCTAGCTTCCCAGCATCTGCTGCTCCTTTTTTTCCTCAGGGGAAGATTTGGCACCTCACTGTAAAGCCCAGCAACAAAATTACCTCAGCCTAAACCTGTCAACAGACCATTACAGGCCACGCTGACTATTATGGGCTGGGGAAAAAAGGACCAAAGCCGTTGTAGCGCAAAGGTGTTGGCAGATATAGGCCGGAGGAATGTGGCAACTGGGATATTTGTTGGCTGTGTGCAAGAGAGTCTTGCTTCTCAAAACACAGTTAAGTCTGCAGATGCTTATCAGCTTGCTTAATAAAGCGTGGTGATGCCAGGGTATCAATATGGGATCAGTTTGGATGGAGAAGATTTAAGAAAACATAGTGCTAATCCAGGCTTGAACAGTGTACAAGAAAGTGGAATTTAAGAAAGTTGAGTTGATTGCAGAGCTTTCAGTGGGCTAATAAATCCTTCGCAAGAGGTGTTTTTGCTGGTACTCCTTCCATTCCAAAAGCAGTGATTTACATTATAATAACAAGACTTTGGTAGACATCTTCTCACTCCTTATCACTTTTACGTCTGGGTAACTTTGACCTTTACATGACTTATTTCTCTAGAAATTGTATTCTGATTAACTAGTTGTAAATTACTTGGATAAGAGTGTCAACTTAACAGCATAAATGTAAGGTTTGCCTCAGGTGGGTGAAAAAAAAAAAAAAAAAAAACCTCTTTTTAAGCCTCTCCAGTGGACTCTAGCTCCTAGAGCATGGAAGTTACCCAAGTTGGAGATATATTATTTTCACACTAAAAACAATATATTAAGGTTCCAGTGTTAATGCTATGCTTCACCATAAAACCCGCAGGGTGGGGATGATGAGATATTCACAGAGAATACTGTATGTCTACTAGGAACTGTTAAAACCTAAAAATCTAAGGCTTTCACCTAAATGAGAATCCAGCTTTAATGTCTCACAATCCTAAAATTCACTCTTCTTTCTGTGAAGAAATTCTCAGGACATACTAAACCAATAAGTAATAACAGTAAAATAACAGGCACTGGTTTAAAAAATGGTTTCAGAGAAACAACATGAGCACAAATGTGTCTAAACAACCAATATGAGAGAGGACACGTTTTTCTCAGAACACCTTGAACTCTATACTTAAATGCTGCCCAATCATGCTTTCCATCACGGTCCTCCATGGAGAGAGCAGGGGAATTCGGCAACTCCCCTCTCACCCCCGCCCTCCCGTGGGGAGGAGGGCAGTCATACCTGAGGGCCCATGAATAGAGCCCTCAGGTAAAGCGCTGTTGAAACAAATCTAAAGCTGCCTAATGACACGCACCGTGAAACTCTTCACAGGTCATTTACGCTGCTGACAGGCTGTGTATGTTTGTGTGTGCATGTATGTATGTGTGTGTGCGTGTGTGTGTGTGTGTGTGTGTGTGTGTGTGTGTGAGAGAGAGAGAGACAGAAATGGAGAGGGACACAGATATACAAACAGATGAAAGACAGATAGCTAAAGTTAGACTCTATGAAAGAGCGGGGGACAAAAGCTGATGTATGTGTGATGCGTATTAGTCATACACTGGGAGGTAATCTGTAAACTATGAAAACAGTGTTTAGCCTTTCTGCAGCATGGCCGCAAAGCATGGGAAAGCGATTAGAGATGCTTACTCCAGTGTCAGCTCTGCACTTGGGTTAAGGAAGCAACAGCTACCTTGGGTCGTATTTCTGAAGAAGTTTAATTTATGTTCGCTGTTCTTGGAGTCTGTTTGCGGAGCAGTGGATCTCTTTGGAAAATTTCGGCTCATATTAATCTACTGCAAACGTGTCGGTAATCCAGCACACTAGCATGTCTCCTGGCCTCATTATTCACTTCCGCCACTTCAACCCCATAACAGTATCAGGTTATCTTTCCAGATTGCCAGATTCACAGTCTTTTAAGGAGTGGGATGCTTGAGTAGCATTCTTTTCACAATGCCTCTCCTTGCTTTTGAGCTGTTTAGTCGGACAGGGTTTTCTTTCTGGAAAAGCCTTAAGTGAGACGAGTGTGCTGGATTTATGTGTAGTGGATCATCACGAGTCATCTCTGGAGCCCACTCGCTGTGAGAGACCTTTATAGTCCACTTTTCCCTTGTTGTAATTAGTTTGGGATAGTCATTATTGACCTCTGACCTCCCCCCTGGAGAGGAGAAAACAAAGAGTTTTACTTGGAGGATAAATAAATCATCACATTATTGTTATCTTTGGAAAAATCAGTTTCACTCACACAGGCATAATCAGCTTTACTTAACTTTTGACTGAAGTAAGTCTTACTAAAAGGCACCTGAACACAGTAGTTTTTGAGCATTTTTTTTTGTCTTTTCAACAAATTTTGTCAGCGCACATTTTAGTATTTATCACACTTGCTGCTTAGACTGTTTCTGTCTGGCATGTTTAAGAAAATATTCAAGCTTGTTTTGTTTTTCTTTAAACAAACGTTCCCTAATATATCAGATGACACAACACAAATCTATCCATCATATACTCTCCTTTTACCCTAAATTGTTACCACACCATCCCAGACCCTTTCCCAGCTTCAATTAATGTCTCCACACGTCAGTTTCAAGCTGCAAATTCACCTCTTCCAAAAATGAAAACATTCACATAAGAATAGACAGTTTAAACAGGTGCCATGGTAACATAATCGTCACTGCGCCAATTACTGCCTTATGCCTGACTAACAGCCATAAATCATTCTTTTTCCACAAAGAGGACGTTGTGGCCCTCCACTCCTATCCAGTAATCAGAAATTGCTCCACGTACGGCATGACGAGTGGGCACTGAAACAGACCATTCTTCTGTTTGGCGGATGATACAGCGCTCTCTATGGCGACATTACGGGGATCCTTCAGCGAGCACGATATTGTACCTGCTCGACACCTGTTAGCTTTAGCCAAGGGTTTCATCAGATAGTTGAAATAAATACTAGTCATCATCATAACCATAATCATAGTCATAAAAAAACAGGGGCCTTTAATGCAGTTGCCAAATTGCCCTGCCATCTGATTTACAGTCGGACTGGGTGGAGAGGGGAAACAGATAGGGCAGGGAAGAGGATGGGGCCTATGACGTGCTCGGAATGGGATAAGTACTCAAGTATACACACCTGCAGACCACCCGTCTCACACAGACACACACAGACACACACACCTGGGAACTCTCACGGGCATGTAATAGCTGGGGATGGGCTTGAGGGAGAAGCACTGAGGAATTCTCCTGGGATTACAAAGACGAACATTGTACTACCCTCACACGGTACAGCAGGTGAGTAGAGTGATAAGGGGCCAGAGAACAAATTAGCCCTCATATTAAAATAATCCCTCATGTCTAATAACAATAATATGCACCACACGGAGGCTATTGCACATTCACAATGGTCTTCCTTTGCAGGCAGCAACTTGTTGAAAACAGATTTGAGTGTCTGCGAAATGGGCCCATCATATCTGCTTGACCTGTCAGCGGTCCCGAAATACACAGAGGTTAGTGTAATGGATGCCAATAACTGCAGTAAGGGGACGGTCTGAGTACGCTCAAAATCCTGGACAGCTGTTTGATAATAAAGTAGAGCCAAAGATGCAGCGAAAAGAAAAGACACCTACAGTGTTTTTTTAAAGGGGCACTCCACCAATTTTACACAAGGTCCAGTTTAGAGGAGTACTACTAATCCTGTGAAAACAGCTGTATGTCTTCTCAGCCTCTAAAGGGAGCCTTTCAGAGTTTGAAAAAATAATCAGGATCCTGTCGTTATTGTCATCTCGGCTTTAGACTTGCGTTATGATTACAGAATCGGGATGAATTTCTCCCAGGTCAGTTGTCGTGTGACGTGAAGTTCGAGGGGGTTGAAAACATCCAAATAATGACCTGAACGATAAACAGTCTGGTTCTCGAACGATCACTTGGATTTCTGGAATGTCTGAAATTTTGGCTGGCTTGGTCTTGCAGTTTGAGCAGTTCCACGGTCTGATTTCTCAACAAGGCTGTTGTCAAAAGATTAAACTGCAGTTATCTTGTTTAAATGTTTCTGTAGCAGTATTTTACATGTTGTGACTAAATATCTGGTCTTGACTGAGACTGCTGTGATATAAAACTGAACTTTGCTGCAGCACAGATAGATCATATTGTCTACGTCTTCTGAGACATCTGCAGCTCTCCACCCAGTCCACTTTTTTTTCTCTTGCTTTCTATTCATAATAGATTTGCACTAAGCGATGCTGCCTTTCTCTCTTTTCTCAACATTGTTGAGGACGCGGTCGAATAAATTTTATTAGAGTTTTCACTGGACAAAACTGATCAGGGATTCTGTGCTCACGTTCAGTGTGTCATTGCCGGTCAATTGTGTATGTGGCGTTTAGTGTGAGTTCATACACCGGATCAGATCAAAGAAAATGCATCTGCTCAGCTTAAGGTGTGTTTTATGGGTTTTAAGGTGGGTTAACACAAAGTATGACTGGAGCAGTTTATTCAAAGTCTCAGATGTTTATTCCTTGGTTTTGGATTTGGCAGGTAGGAGCAAAAGCAAAGAAAAACAGTGACAACATTATGGCTGAAAATGTGGACAACAGTTAGACAACGGAAACTGCAATGAAATGGTTTCAAGCCATAAGTATATTTTAGCAGCCAACTGCATTGAGATATTTATATTTGTATTCAAACAAGGTATAAACACCATGAAACATAAATTAGGGGGATTGCAGTTCATGTCCTTATGACATTCTAAGGCACTAAGGTAGAATCAAAGAGGTCAACAACATTTTTATCTGCTTGTTGTCTCACCTGCCTACCACAGGTATCACAGCTGATCAAAACACCTAGGCACTCTAGTTTGAGGCCGTCTTCCTCGCTTCCTGTGTGAGTATGAAGATACGTTTCCATGGTTGTGTTTTAATTGTTGTTGGACTGACAGTGTGTAAAATGTGCATAGCATGGCTATTACAATAATCTGTGCCAACAGAGCGGGGGCATAACGCTGTCTGTAGATTAACACTTGACTCTGACTGAGGACAAAAAAAACGTGACATGCACAAACAAAACGTGAAATACTTCGACAACAAAATCTGCTGAATCATTGCATGATTATTTTCATGTATAAAACGGACACGTTGTCTCATCTAGTAAAGATGTAGTTTAGCCCCTAAAGAAAAGTTTTAGATTGCGTTACAACACTGAACTTAATTTACTTCTTGTAAAGCCACGCTCTTTTGATCACAAAGATATGGAAATGGAAATGAAAATAAGCATGCATCAATAAATGTTTAAGGCACATAATCCGTCTAATCAAAAACATAGAGTACAGCACACATTAGTAACAGCCAGTGTTCACTCTAAATTGTGGACATCCATATCTGATGGATAACATCAACAACACACTGTGTTTTTTATGTCTGTCAGTCTCTGGTATTACGATTTGAGAAGTAACACTGAGATGGACCGATTTACTTTTGAAGAAAAGCAAAAATCTGCAAAAAAACATTTTCTCTCCAAAATGTGGGCAGAGAGCTGAGATGATGGTGGTGAAAGTATTGGAATTATTTCAAACTCAGTGGATGTAAACAATTTTTAAAGTAAAAATGTGAAAATCTCAGGAAAATCTCTTCTTTAATGTTATCCAAGCGGCGGAGTTGAGACCGTGCATTAACTCGCGTCTTGTATAACATGTTTCTACATTAGCAGCAAAAACATCCGGCAGCTCCGCATCGACCACAGGGATTCACTCGTCTTTAACGGGCAACAAGGTCTTTTCTGTGCGAGTGCCAAGCAAATCATCCAAAACCTGGTGATCTAACACTAAGCTATTAACACTGGTGAGTTTTGTTAAGGTGTACTACAGTATTATAATATCCCTTCAGTCGAGTTGGAGCTCCTCTATGGTTTTGGGGCGTTCTGCATTCGCAGCCGCCTCCTTGCCAAGGCTTCCTGTTTCTTCCTCTCAATCTCAGCTGCAGAGCACTTTCCTGTCATCTGGCTTGTGACAAAAACTGGAGAGGAGGAAGGAAAGCGAGAAAAATGAATGGAAACACTGATTATGGCTTGCTAGGAAAAGCTGTGAATTAAAATACTTGCATAAGACCTGAAGAGAAAAGGGGAAATCGGCCCTACATCAGAGCTTGTGTTTTGCTGCTATGATCTTGAGCAACTGAATTTTCATTTGTTAACACAACATGGTTGCTACCATAACTAGGACCAGTGGATACCCATGGTGAAACGCATTTCAGATCACAAAAACCCCCATCCCTCCACATCCAGAGGAAAAATTTTGGTCTGCAGTCCACTGGCAATAAAGCTTCCTGAGGTTTGGACTCTTGACAGCATCACAAATTAAAGCCATGGCGCTATGTTTACTTGCTTTGGGGGAGAACTGTTCAAGTGCACATGCACTGACCTGTCAATGATTATAAGATCAACATGTGACATCTGTTTTACTTGTGAGTTTTCACTTCAGTATCCAGTCTCACAGCAAAATACTGAGGGAAGAAGATGGAATACACAAACTGCAAAGATACACTGAGTTAATCAAAATAACAATTTACCAAGAATAGCAAAAGCACTGAAAGCTGTTTTGGAGACAAGTAAATATTAAAACATTTTCTTTGTGGCTTTTCCTTAACAAACAATTTTGTGTGATAATATTAGAAAACATTCAACTATAAACACTTTAATTTTAAAGTATCTTATAATTTGTATCATGTTTTAATAGAAACCAGGTGAAAAAAAAAAATCAAAATTCAGAAAGCTTACCTTTGCGGCTTATAGCTGCTGAGTCAGATAAATTTCTCTTGAAGGCTGTGTGATGGGACTTGGAGTTCTGCGCTGCCCTGGCTGTCACTGTATGTGGCTTCATATCCACACTAGCTTTCCCAGCCTGGAAAGTTCCAGAGGGATCCCTACACTGGCTAAATGTGCCCAGACTCATGCAGCTTCCTGGGAGGCTCTGAGACATCCGTGATTTGTTGTTGGCACCTTTCATGGGAATGTTCCATCCTTGATAGTTCACAGTTTCACAGCTAATTCCTGGTAACGAGTTTGAAGACACAAAAGCACATGGCGACTCTCTGTTAGCAACGGCACCGGCGTTTATAGGCCAGGCCCTGTCGGCTGACAGAGGCGCGGCGGCGGCTTTTCGCTGTCCGTCTACAGCAATATCTTGTTTTTCCTGGCAGCAACTGGGGCTCACTTGCTGCGGCTGACTGTTGGAGATCCTCTCCACACTGTCACATACCTGGTAGAGCAGCGCATCATCGTCCCCATCGTCCCATAAGCTGTCTGAAATGTCTTTAACAGACTCTGCAGCTATACAAGCCCCTCTCTGATCATTAGTGATCTTGTCAGGTTGAGGAGCAGCCAGTGTCTTCGTGGTAACGGATTTCTGGTCAGACATCTGCGATTTAGGTTGTGTAACAGTGAAGCTGGACTTGGAAGCCTCTTTGGCAGCCGCCTTGGGCTGGAAGTGAGGGTTGGACTCTAACTTGAAAGTGCTTCGGTTGGTAGTCTTTGGTTTGGGACAGAGTTCCTGGAGTACACTGCAGCTTGGCTTGGAGTGCAGGTTTGAAGGCTGGTGTGCAGAGTTTGTATTTGCAGTAGGCTTGCAAACAGAAGTCACATGACTAGTACTGGTCTTAGTGTTAGACTGCAAAGTGGCTTTAGGGCCGGTGTCCTGTTGCTGGTCGGGATTCTGGGTCATTGCCAGCACAAAAGAGTCATTAAGTAGGTCATCATTCTCCCAGTCATCATCGAAGTCATCACAGTTTTTTGCAATAAAACCTTCAGCAGGATGTGCAGCTGAGCTGGACTCGTGAGCTGACTTGAGCTCTGATGGTCGGGGTTCAGCTAAAGTTGAAGTCACAGGCTGGTCTTTTATGTCCTGTGAACGGCCCGACGCTGAGAACCCCTGGCTCAGTGGGCCGCTGACTCTCTGAGTGGAGCAGTCAAACAGAGCGTGCAGCTCTGCCTCCGCCTGAGCCGATGAGGATGGACACTTCAGGTCCTTGACGTTTTTATGGAAAGACGTCTCTGTCAGTTTTATTTCGGCAGTATTGACGCATTCATTGAGGTTACTGTTTAAAGTGTTAAGTTGCTCTGAAATCTCCTTGTCTTGCTGCATGTTCTTGTCAAACTGCCTGGCCAGTTTCATGAGGTCCTCTACACTGCTCTGCCTGTGGAGAGGAAATAACAGAGAAGGACAATAATTAGTTCTACAAGTAAAACTGACCTATAATGTTTGCACTGCTGTGTTTGTTAATGTAGGAAATAAAACCACAGATCCCCAAGTCAGGGGGTGTCTAGGTCAAAATATTGATAACACACCTAGAGGACTTCTTCCTGACTCTTGGCTCTGGAATCTCCGGTGTGCAGGGGACGGCACTGTCACCTATCCACTGCAGCAGAGGGGATTCAGTCCCTTCTGGTTTTACATCCTGTGTAACACACAAGAACAAAACAGGGGGAAAAAAATTCTTTCAAAAAATGAAAAGGACAAGCCTAAAACCTTGGCGCCGCACACAGAATGGAGTGACAAAACTATTTCCTGTTTATTGTTACAATAAAAGGCTAATTTCCAACATGGCATTCGGACATGTTGATTCAGTTGATTCGTCTAATGCTGAGGGAACAACTGACCTTTGGAGCAATACGGTTGACAATATCAGATATTTCCACAACTCTGGTGTTCCTGTGCCCCGAGCCTGAAAACAAATGATCACAAATAATTGCTATACTACTTGCAACACCTAAAAAAAATAAATTACACACGATAATTGTAAGATTATTGTTCATTTTCATTCAAATGCACAGTGCAACCAGGTTTTGTCATTTCTTTTTGAAAAACATTCATAACAGTCAATATAATAATGTAAATATAAGTTATATCTACTGCATGTCACAGTTTCCATCCCCACACCATATGTTCATTAAGTGAGGGAGCAAGACACGTGTTCGGCAAGCTGTCATGTTGCCATTCAGACACAGATGTCACCTCTGTGTCGAGTATCAGTAACGTTCACCCGTGTTAGCTTGAGTGGGAGACGTTGGATCCCAGAAAATGTCCTGCGACGCTTCCCCGTCACCCGGAGAATCCCCATAATTCAAGCCAGGGTACCTGCTCCAGCCTCTGCGCGTAGGACTCTGCAAATCTGTGTGGCGAGCAGACGTAGACAGTGATATCATATCAGCTAAATGGAGACATCCGTGACCTCACATTACCCATAACTAGACTCTACATGCAGTGTGTGCGCTCATGATGTAAAAATGGGGGCCAAACTTGATTCGCTGGCCAACAGTTTCACGCCAACCAAGACCATCTAATAGGATTTTATGGAACTGCCAGCCAAACTGAATCCCAAAACATCGCCCTAACCTTGTGCCAAATCACCAGTGTCTATGCAAGTGTAGGCAGTCGGTGTTATATAGAAAACCACATACAGTCCCAGCAAAGCACTAAATGTTTTCCCTAACATAGAGCTAATCTTATTTTTCGTCTTTCCCACAGCTTTGTGTGCAACAGCGCTGCCAGTATCCTGTGAATGCCCGTGGTTCCTGTCGAAGGGTCCGTGGTGTGCATGGTTGAAACCGGGTCACGCCAGAAGTAATGACGTTCGTTCAAACGTCCATTATTGTGTGGTTTTTTTTCAAGTAATCGGCGGAGCGGGCCGCAGCCTCACCTTTACAGCTGGGCGGTGTTTCTGTGCCAGGCATCTGCCGCCCTGTTTTCCTGCCTTGTGTTGTGCCGTGACAAAGCTTGGAAACACTGCTCCACAGTTCAGTGAACTCGGGAGAGGAGGCGGCGGAACCGGCAGCGGCATGTGTCATGGGCTCAGACACGGCTCACTATAACGGCAGTAACCACGCAATATCCACAGTCTCGTCTTGTTTTCGCCGACACTTCTTCCCGTGCCCATTCAATCGCAGCGGGCCGCCATGTTTGCGCGTGACGTCGGCCGTCTACGGATGCCCGGGCAGGTTTGGTCGCAGTTCGCTCGACGGCGCCGCGGCCGTTCTCACGGGGCGGGCAAACCTCCGACCGGGCTGTCGTGAGTTGGGGCAGGGCGTGTAGCACCGAGGGGGGAATAGTTTTTAATCTGCCGGAGTGAAACTCCGCGGTGTCAGCACTAGGAGTCAAGTCTTGCCTGAATACATTTTGACGCGCCATTTCTTCTCTCCAAAACAATGGAGGAGCCTCTCCCCTTGTGCAAGTGTTATGCGGTAGCGTACAAATTTAGGAGGCTTGTAATGTGAGATCATCTCACTATAGTGTTTTGATCAGTTTGCGAATAAACCTTCAGTAAACCTACCAGAAAAGTTTAATAACTTTGACTTGAGTTTTTAATTTAACATTGGTCCATGTATTACGACCGGTCCATCAGTCTGAGAGTGATAGCAGGTTCTAACCCTGTCTTTTCAATTTTAATACTGCGGCTACCCTTTTTTGGTGTATATACTCAGCACAAATTGCGGTTACTTTGAGTTACACCATGTTGCGTGACCAGTCTAGTACTCGTTGGACACCAATTAATCGAAATTCTGCAAAATAAAACATGCTTTCTGGTCACGTCCTGTACAGTCTTGGGGTAACAGTAATCCTTTCTCAGTGTAGGAACCAGAGTAAGACGGCTTCGCCGCTTTGTCTTACGTTGAGGAAATAACGAAACCTTTAAACTGTTGTACAGCGCCGTAAGACCTGGCAGCAAAAGCTTCACACAGCAGGTACGGTAAGTTGCGAAAAGAGGGCTGAAATACGCCGGGATTTCAGGGAATGGTTCAGGCAGACTTTCTTAAATCCATTATAAACACGTCATCGCCGACCAACCTACTAACCGATGCAGATGCATGTGTGTTTACATGTTGATTCAGTTACTCACAATGGCGTGACATTGGCTGTTTTAAAAGGGGAAGGGGGCCCCACTGAGGCTGCACTCGTGCGGAGCCCAGATTTTTGTGCTACACCACTGAGGGTACGTACAAAAGTAAGTGTGTCTGAATTTCACTTTCATGGTCCATGGTGGCATAAATTATTTGGCGAAGAAAATACAAATAATTTTCCCCAAACTTTATATAGTAGACTATATGATAGCTGGTTCACGAACAGCACATAGATTTTGTTCTTCCCTCGAGTATTTTCATTTTATGCTACTTGACGCCCCTTATTTACTACATTTCAGAGGGAAGTACTATAGGCCTACTTTTTGCTCCACTGCTTTAGGTCTGTACCTATACTTCAGACTGCAAGGAGCAAAACATCACCATTGCTCTGAAAAAAACTATTGACACAATTTTCCATTTCAAAGTTAGTTTCAACAAAAAAGGAGCAAATGCTCATTTATGCTCCCGAACCCTGCTCTTTATCTCGGAGCTTCATAAAATACAGACATTAAATGTCAGCTTGACTCCTGGCTGGCCGCAGACAGTACAATAAATATAATGGCAGACAGCCTGGCACTACCAACTATGTCTACCCATATGTTTGCCCAGTAATTGTTATCAGGCTTCATTGGGCCTGAAGCTTGTTTGTTTGTGCAGGCCTTGTTGTGAAGGTTGTTGTTAGTGTGGAACATATGCCTGTTGTCAAACAAATCCATTACACTTTTCACGCATGTTTATTATGTGACTCAAACAAATTTGTAGGCACAATTCATATTACATGGTGTTTGGCAAAACTGCCACAAAGATTTGTTGAGGTTACCAGTTTCCTAAGGTTGTGTCTGCAACCGGTTTCCCTTTATATGTATCAGACTGTTAAGGATCAACCCTCACTGTCCTATTGTCAGCAGTCAGTCAATGTGAAGAAATTAGGTTACTCAATGGCATCTTATGTGCCTTTCGTTTTTATTTTCTCTTAATGTCAGATATCGGAATGCCTGTCTCCACCTGGATAAAGGTTGGTGGACTGTAAACACCAGAAACGACGATGGAAATAAGTCAACGACTTTACTGTTCTAGCCCCAAAAAAATATTCTGACAAATTCTGATCTGTTGAATTATTATAAGTATATTCAAATGTTGTAAACAAACCAGGACCAAACCCAAAATATAATAGGAGTCAGAATGGAATATCTGGGTTCAAACTGGCCTCATCTGCTTCACAGTTGCTAGCTAGTTGCCATAAGAAATTAATTTGCATTAGTTTTTATTTAATTTACTGTCCCATCTTGATCTAAGTCATTAAAATATGCAGAAATCTGGCACGTAAAATCAGCTATTGGCGTTCTTCGGTGCAAAACAATCAGCCTTCAATAGTCTTTTTCGTTTTTTTCGTATATGACTTCAATCATGTCTCATTTGAGACATGATTGAAGTCATTATCGTAAATGTAAAAATCTTCAACTTGGAATAATAATTTGTCCTTGATATGTTTATCATTTACCCCCCTAAAGTTCAGTGACCTTGTTAAAAGTCCTTAAAATTACATCTACTCCTCTCTCATTGGAAATGCTGAACCCCATGATTATACAAATATTTTTCATTTCAAAAGATTTACGGCTTTAAGACTGAGTCTGTTCTCAGGATTTGTGTGCTGGAGACATTAGGTTTCAACATCAAACCTACATAAGTTGCACATTGGTCCATAATTGGCTTCCAAACTAGTTTCCGATGTTTCGCGATATCACAAAATCTTTCTCATATGTACACGTCTCTATCTCAGATTTAAGGTGGGCACAGAGGAACTCTCCCCCTACAGCAGATGAATCTTCACTGTGTCAAACTCTTTCACATACATCATTTTGCTCAGTTAAGGTCAAACATGTAAGTGAAGTGAAAATAAGCCAAACACATTTTTGAGCGGAATAGGACTTTAAACCTCGGTCACCAGATTTGCGCTCATTGGTAACAGGCAGATGCCTTAACTGCAGCTCACTCAGGTATATTAAGGGATGAATATTTTCATAACCAGTCGAAAGTGATAACTGCTTTACAGTCTTAATATCAAAGGTCAAAGAAACTATTTATACAGTGATCTTAAGGTATGTATGACAGCAAGGCTTTTTTGATCCAAGTTGGCTGATTGGTCAACGGCTTATCATTTGTTTTAGTGTGTTTAGGGAGTGAACTTCAGGGTTAGTCTCAAATAAATTTACACTTCTAATTAAAACGCATTTGTCAAATCTGACTTCAAGGTCTGATGTGTCTGAACACACTATGTCTCCAGACTGTTTTTCTGACCTTTAAGACTTGTCTCAGATTGTTTTTAAATCAACTTGGATTTGTCTTGATTTTGGCTGCTGTTGGGTGTTTTCTTAACTATCAAAACATAAATATTAAATAAATAAAATAATTTTCCCTTACTCAGTGCACCTTTACTTGTTTTCTGTCCTTTACTACAGGTATGAGGGGCTGCTTTTGTATTGTTTTTTGTAAATATCAGTGTTTCGAGTAATAAGGTATTAAAGAGTTTGATTCAGATCTGGTGAGGATAGATATATATCTGTAACTGCTCATGCTAATGAAACGGCATCTAAACAGTTTTTATTGCCTATTTTGGTCCCAGGATCAAATGAATCAGGTCTTGGAATTTTTTTCGGACTCAGCTAAACCTTAGTAATATCTTTCATTTGTGAGCTTTCAAAAATTTTGGCTTTTTGCATTCGAACGTCAAAGTCGAATGAATAATTACTTGCATAGTAACAGATTAGTAACATGTGAGTTGACGATTCCAAAAAGTCCTTGTATCTTCGAAATTACTCCATGTTTCCACCATCGCCATCCTCTTATCTGTGAAAGCTGAGGAAAGGAGGCACATGACTAATGTTGATTTCATTTATTTAACTGTGTCATGCATGCGCTCACACACATGAGAATACATACAGTATTCAATTTCCACTGAGCATACCGTATGAATCCTTTGATCAAGAATTAAATACTTGATTTCGAAAAATTTGAAAATTTATCTTCTTATTTGCGAAAGGAAACCAAACTTTTGATAAGTGGTTGGTGGAGGTTTAGTGATTTCTTCACTTGTTGATAGTGATGTTTAGGCAAATTGTGTTTATTCCAGAGAGGTTAGAGTAGTCAGAAGGAGCAAGTAAGGATTTGAAATTTAACCAATCGGTTATTGCAGATTTTACTGTTTTGCATTTATGCAGATTTGCTGAATGTGATGGGTGAAATTCTTATTTTATCTAAGTCTCACTATGTGAAGTAAAATAAATTATCCTGCGTTCTGCATTGAGGATTTGGGATGTAACGTCAAATCAATTACAGACAAATTTTCTAATTTGAAAAGACTTGGGATTCTTCAACACATTTCTGACATTCTGCAGAGCAATTTCCAGAACAAAGCACTAGATGGTGCTTGTATGCTTCCTTGGTATTGTGTGTGTGTGTGTGTGTGTGTGTGTGTGTGTGTGTGTGTGTGTGTGTGTGTGTGTGTGTGTGTGTGTTTGCGCGTGTGTGTGTTTGTGAGTGCGTGAGAAAAAAAGACAGAAAGAGAGATACAGTCAGTAAGTAAAGTCCGTGTAGACTGGATGCAGACACGTTTGTGTAGAACATGTTTTACTGAGGTGCTGTGCTGCAGGAAATAGTATTTTGTAATAGACAGCACACACACATACACACACACACAAACGGCACAAAATTACTATCCTTGATTATACTTGATTCTGCTTTGATTGTTTTCATTTGGAAGCAGTTTATCAATATAGAAAATTGGGGAAGCCAATCAACTTTGTTTCTTTGATTGAACGCCAGAAACCGTTATGAACAGAAGACCTGTAGTCAGAGCCTCCACTTCCCTGGTTAAAGCATAATTCATGTTTCATCAAAACATCAGCAGATATTTAACCACCGCTAAAGATAAATGCATGGGAGTTGAGGGCAACTGCAACATGTGTCATCTTTCAGGGAGACTCGTTCTCCTTTAGTGAATGAAAAGCATTGTTGTTGCAGGGAGGAATTATGAAAAAAAAAAAAATTCAGGTTGCCCAGATCCTTCAAGTTGATATGAATATGCTAATGTTTTTGTGCTCGTCTTAACAGATGACTAAACCATATGTCAGACGTTCACCATACAGCAAAATAACGAGCAGAACAGACAAAAACCCAAAACTAGGAATTATCTCAACAAGAGGGCTGTAATAGTACTAAAAATGTACCGTTTTAGTTTACCATTGTCGTTTAAGTGCTGTTTTATCATCAGTTTTCCTAGCCTGACCTGAGTTAAATTTTGGGGCAAATACATATTCACATTTTGATATAGTTGTTTTCAATTAGTCACGTAATTGTTAATCTATAAAATCCATAAAAAGAAAAAATAAGGTATTAAAAATGGCTATCATAAGTCCCCAAAGCCCAAAGTAACATCTTCTTTTTAAATGGTACTGAAATTACAGGGATATAAGAGAAAAAAGCAGCGATTCCTCACATTTGAAGCCGATCCAGTGAATATTTGCATTTTTGCTTGATGAATGACTTAAACAATTATCACTATTTTGTCAATTTACTCTCTGTGTCTTGACTAATCAGTTACTTTACTCATCTTTTAAGCACTGTCATCAATAAAAAAATGCATTTCATGTATTCATCCATTCCTTTCCTTAGATAAACGTGTCTGTTGTGATGCCATACACAACAAACGCATATTTATTCCAATAGACCAATGTCATGTTAGTGGCTTAGCTGTTGACAGTGTTAAAGAGGTTAACTGGAACCGCCGGTATGGATGTAACAGCGATTTAATCAACAGTTAGCTATATTTCATGCCTCCCTTTAATGCATTCAGCTAATCTTGGGGGTATCCCCATTGCTCTGTCAAGCGAGCTGTGTCATATCACGCTACCACGCGAATCCACGCCGAGGGGGGTGGGTGGCTGTCTCCTTCTCGTCTAAAAGTCACCGTAACACCCTCTGTCACACTGAATGTTAGCATTTCTCAGAAGTGATAGTTAGACCACAGAATAAAGGGCATGGATGTGTCACTTTCAATTTAAATATTGGGCGTCAGCCCTCAACTGCCTTGTGTTTTTATCTGTTCTGTCTTTCCTCCTCCTCTGCGAGTCTTTCCAAGCTGTGTCACAGCAGAAGAAAAATATTGCCAAAGGCTGCACAGGGAGGGGAGAGAAAGAACAGTTTATCTTGGATTCTCCAAGCTAGCTTGATTCTTTCCCAGAAGTCTGTCTCTTCACCTAACTACCTGCCGCCTTCTTCTATTTATTGGTTACGCCTGGGTTGTTTAGAAGCAATTAAGGAGCTAATTGTGGAGTTTTCTGAGGACCGGGTATTATAGTAAAAAGTAAAGAGCTAATGGCTAATTGCCCAAGCAGCTGCTAGTGTTTATGAAGGAGGAGCAAACATGCCAGGGGATCTACCAGGCGTAGCCAGCAAAGAGGACAAGGAAGCGTGTGTGAGGTTGGGGGGGGCTCATCATTGCTGTGGATCCCAGGGATGTTTCGCGCTGGGCAGATGCCAGGTAAGCGAGACAAACAGGAGAATATGGAGCTCAGCTCAGAATAGTGTCTGCATAAATAATAATCACCTCTGATGGCCTCTGGTGTTGTATCTCCAAGGAGTCCATAGTGTCTTCAATATTTGTATGTGAAGGGTATATCACAATGTTTATGCGGCCCCGTTCCATCCCTCACGCCCTACCCATTCTGCCAGACCCCCCCTTTGGGCTTGCAGTGCCTCATGGATGACAGTTAGCATGTGGCAGAGCTCTCTGAAGTGGAAGAGATCCAGGATGCTGGGTTTCTGTGCCAGTTTCACCAAGCTGGGATTTCACCCATTTCACAGTGTCTGCCAATGGCTGGGGCTGTGAATGAAAGCATTTGAAACAATGCCTGGTTCTGCAGTGTCAGATCAGTTGGCTTCAGGAGTGGTTAGATGCAGCCTAAGGTGGTTTGGCGTCTCTCTGAAAGAATCCCAGCAGCATTTTTTGATCACATGGGGGGAAAGGGAAGTGCTAAAGGGCGTCCAACTGTGCTCTAAACCAGCAGTGGATGTTTGAGATGAAGAGGAGAAGAGAACATCAAAGCATGGCAGTGGTGGTCTCATTTTGATTTAGCTTTCAGCTGTTTTTGCCAGTAAACATGACTGGTGTGATTTCAGGAAGACAAACATTTAATGGACATATTTTCCAGTTCCCAGTTGTTTTTAATGCTCCATCAGAAAGAGGAAGGGTTTTCAAAATAGTAGGGTGTAAAAATCATGAAATAAGAGCTTGCTTGGATCTGATTTGTCAAAATAGAATTATGTTGCCCTCAGATGTTAAGGAAAACTACCAGATTTACCTTTTAAGCTGAACTGCTGTGGAAAACCCAAACTTCATCAACAGAAAATCCAATGAAAAAGACATCAACAGCACCATCCAAACTATTTGATTGGCGGATGATCTCTAATGTGCACCATGCAGAGGGCAATGATTAGCTTAGCAACAAGGATGGGCAAAAAAGGATCTCAGAGATAAGCAATACCTTTATTTTGGAAATGTGATCCTTTTTATTAGGCTAACCTCCAAAACTTAATGTCTGTGATGAAATAACATAATTTTAGTATATCCAATTAACCTCTGTCTCGACCCCCTCAGGGCTTCACTTAACATAGATTCAGCTAAGGTTGTCTTGACTGCGGCTCTGCTTTAGGTGTTACAGTTTAGGTGCAAGACGTCTCTTTCACAATCTCCATAGTCACCAAACCGCCAATATACTGCGTTATGCTAAACCCGTATCCATATGTGCTTGGAGACGTCGTGTAACACGTGAGAGAGACGGTGAAGAGGAAGCCATTTTGCTGCATGAAGGCGCAGTCGTGAAGGAAGGCTAAAGCAAGAGCATACAGCGGAGCGGTGTGTATGTGTACAGCACACTGTACCAGCAGCCTACTTTGACTGCTCATTTATTCTGTTTATAATAGCAAAGCCGATGATAAATGTCCCGCAGAGTGCACATGTGCTAAAATATTCATCAATTGGAGGCCCCCTAATTTGTGGAGGAGGAGAACCAATAAATTCAGATGTGAGCGGCAGACATGTTATATTTATATGAATATGCAAGATGATGTGTGGGACATTAAGATTAATCTGCCATGTATGTACTTTCAACCACTTCTATTGTTCTTGTGTTTGATGTCTTAGAGGAAGGTGAGGAAGTGCACAATAAAGTGGGCTATGCTTCCATGTAGGGTCTCGATGGAAACTACCACAATTTCTCTAATGATGTATCTGAATTGTCAGGTTTAATGGCAACCTACAGAAAAAATTATAACTGAATATACACAATCATCTCTGATTAAAGGAAAAGTGAGAGTCTGCTATTTCTCCTTATTTTGATTTTTCAAACACATATAATAACATAAAAACTGCCCCTAAGCATTTTGATTATAGTGAAATTTGATTTGTCATTATCATGGCATTTTTCTTCCCAAACCACATGGTTTAAAAGACTACTTGATTAGTCAGTTTTCCTCAGAGCAGCACGTAATATTTCTGTAGTGGCCGCCAGCTTGGAAGGCTTTTTTAATCTCCTCCCTTTCACCTCCTGTATTTTCCTTCCGTATCTCTTTCTCTCCCACCGTATTCTTTGTCTTGCTCTCTCTTTTCTTCTCTCTCTGGTTTTCTCCCTGTGTGTTTTTCTCACCCTTTCTGCTCAGGTGTGTGTGGCCCGGCGGAGGAGGTGGAGGGAAAGGGGGGGGGATTTCTCCAGTCGTATACCCTGCAGAGCCACTCTCTCCTGGGGCTAGGATGACAGGAAGTCAGCCAGATGGCACAGAGCAGGTCTGCAGCATGTGACCTCCTCTCTGGAGAGTCAGGAAGCAAGGAGGAGAGGAGGGAGGATTGAGGAGGAGGAGGAGGAGGAGGAGGAGGAGGAGGAGGAGGAAGTATGTGGGTGAGCTTAAGGAAAGGTGGTGAGGAGATGGAAGAAAGATGTGAGGAGTGGAGCCGACGGTGCTTCTCATATATCATTATTAGCAGCTATTTCACCTGTACAATCAGGAGCTTTAAGATTGTGATTAATGGTAATATATTATTTTAAAGTAGTAAACATTTTCATATAGATAAATGTGTACTGTTCTCTTTTATATTTCTGAATCACATAACAGTGATTCAGCATGTATTCAGTTCATGAAAGCTGTTACAGTGACTCTTCCGATCACCCAGTGTTTGGAAGGTCTTTCTGGGGAAGAATATGTTACTGGTAAGCAGGAAGTGATGAAAGAGAGAAGATGTAGGGTGAAACAAGACTAGTACTACTTCATTTTTTTCTTATTATCAATAAATCCCCCGAAAAGAACTAAACCAACAACGAGTTGGTCCTCGAGCACCATTGTCCTCATCAGTGAGCACTGTAGCTATTTTGAGTCAATCCTTGATACACCGTCTTGGTGCCGTAAATGCTTAATAGTGCACCAGATATGTATTAATCCACAACTGAAAATAGAGCCCAACAAAAGCACTTTTTACTCCTGTCTGAACAACCAGAGCCCAGCTGTATTAGGAAATTATTTTGCCTTGTTTTCCCATAAAAAGGAATCAGAGACCTATTTATAAAGATTTATGTCTTCAATAAGAACCAGTGGGTTTGTATCTGAGTGCCAAAGACAGGGTGGGGAAGTCAGAAAAATACTGAGAGATACCGTAGATCTATACACTGTTAGAGTTGGGCTTTTATGGGATTTGTTGTTGGTAATCAAAATATAAAATAACATCAGCCTCATCCTGTAAACAGACACATTTTAGGACCACTCACATGGTTTGATTGACAAATCATCTCTGTGAAGTGCAGTGCAGAAATTCAGAAACAGTGAATGTTAAATGTAAAGACAAAATGCCTAAAAAGACAAATACAAATTAATTTATACCTATTTAATTAAAGCATACTTTAAAAGTTTGTTTACACTACATCAGTTAACACAGATAGTTTGATTTCTTTCTGCCTCCAGTGCGAGAGAGAAATTTAGGAAACAAATATACTGCAACTCAAACATCAAAAGCTAATTTGCATTTTGCAGTTCTGCGTGTCCTGTTCTCTAAATTCAATCCTGTCCAGAGTCTGCAAAGTAAAAACGCCAGTTTGGTGACCTGGAAAAGACACAACTTCATTTCCCCCACAGCTGGGAGTCACATCACAAGTAACAGCTCCAATTTGGTATTGACATCCTCGGTGTAAATAAATTGACAAATTTCTCCACTTATTATTATTAACATTCCCATGCACACACAGATTTGCTCATCACATTGCACAATCTTCCATTTCATGCACAACTCCCAGTCTGGCCCTAACCAACCACGCCCCCCCCCCCCCCATCTCTCTCTCTCTCTCTCCCCCTCCCCTCCCTCTGTTCCCCTCCTGCCTGCGGTTGCCTTTGATCTAAATTTTGCCTCAGTGGAAGTCTTGTACACAGTCATTTTCATATGGAGGCTTTGAACACACTGATGGAGGGCCCGTCAATGCTGCACTCACTTTTATCCTCCGAGCCCTTTTCCCCCTCGGAGCCCAGCCAGCATATGGTGAACACCCCTCAACAGAGTTTCCTACAACAGGAGTGACCGCCCACTCTTAACGTCTTCTATTCCCCGAGTCCTTCCATCACTCTGGGTGTAGAGATGTTGGAGATTAGCTACACTGGTAGGGCTATGACAGCGATGCTTAATAGGCAAAGTTTATTTTAAAAGACTTAAGAGGCTTTTAAAGAGCCAGTCTGGAGGTTTTAGTGGGATCTATTGGCGGACATAGAATACAATATTCATAAATATGTTTTCATCAGTGTATAATCGACTGAAACTGAAAATTGTGTTTTCGTTAGCTTGGAGTGAGCGCTTCATATCTACATAGAGAGCGGGTCCTCTTCCGAGGAGCCAGCCATGTTGCACCGCCACGTATCTACAGTGGCCCAGAACAGAGAGGGCCTTTTGCGTTCTTACGTTACCTGAAGACCACCATAGGTACTTTTTCAAGATCGGAAAGGGAGGGGTGAGGGGGAGGGGGTATTCAGTTGGTTGCAATCTACGGACTCACCGCTAGATGCCACTAAATCCTACACACTGGTCCTTTAAACATCCGAGTGTCAGGGAACCTGAAAAATGACCAACATAAAAATAAACGGCTGATCTTGATCTCATCCACCTGCTCGTTTTTCTTCTGAACCGGGTTCTACGTAGGTGGTCACCCAAGTGAACCAACATATGACACATAAGTGACAACATTAAATATTGCAATATTAAATATCTTAAATATAATGATGGAAACTGGATTAGACCTTCAGATTTTTCATCTCTGTAAGTGTGTTCTGGGACATGAAGATCACCTTTCTCGCTCTGGTCTTTCACTTTACTGAAACAGAAACCTGGCCATTGTTTCCTAACAGAGAGCTACAGTCTTTTGGTCTCCTCGTCCCAAACTGAAGAGCCGTCGCCCGCTGCCAAAATGTCCGTCAAGAGACAACGACCAAAGCAGATCGACTGTATCACAGGCTCGTCGTCAAAGAGCTCCGACTGAATGAATGCCTTTTGAAAGCCAATGTTCCCCTGACGCTCGCAGAGAGTTCAGCAACAGAGTTGTGTTTCTCTTGTGAAGGTTTGTGTAAATGGGACAGAGATTTGACAGCCACCACCCACCACAAAGCAATTAATGAAGTTCCAAGGTTTGTTTGGGAGAAAAGCCTTACATCCACCGTTGATTAAAGTCTGGGAAAAGTCATATTCATTTGGAGATACTAAAAGAAGTTATAAAAGAGTATTTCATGTTTATGTACAGCTTTCTTGGTTAAAAATACTGCAGACACATAACAGTATTTTTGGGCTGAAATAGACAAATATGTAGGATTTTAATTCCCCCTCAAATGAACAGAACGAACTAATGAAATAACAATAAACTTTTAATTACAATTAAAAACTAATTAGAAGTGTCTAGACAGTCATTTTCTTTACTTTGTTTCCGGGGATAAAGATTTTAATCTTTCCATTGTTAAATCCTTTCCTTGTGAGGGCAGTTACACTGTACGTCTGTGAACAAAAATACATGTGTACTCCGGAAGGGATACAGCATTTATCTCATTACCATTTCCTAAATGTTTACAGCCATTGTCTTCCTTTACAGTGCAAACACCATGCTGTACATGTAAAACCGCTGCTGGGGTTGTTTTCATGCTTTTATCTTAAATACATTCTTTCCAGATTGTTCAGCCCTAGAAACTGGCAATTACCATATATTATCACCTCCACAAGCTCCACCACTAAGGTTGCCATGTTTGAGGTAATTATATCACTCCCAAGTTGTCTGTATAATCACTTAACAGGAGAGGCAGCTTTGCGTTCATGGGAGCTTTGACACAAACACAGAAATCTTTCCTAGACAGTACATAGGTGACACATGAATATATGTTAGATCTATTGTCGGGCCATTATTGCTTTGATCTCTTTTCTCAGCCTGGTCTGAGGAAGTTTAAGTTTGTCATTTTTTTGAGATACTAAATCATTTTTCGGAGAACGTTTCACGTTATAATGACTTACGGGTTTTTTTTTTTTTTCATCACTTTGGCGAAAAATGGGCTTTCGATACATTTGAGATAGGATGTCTGGGCAACAAATATTTTCCGAAATGACCCAGGTTTGGGATGAAACTGTAGTGTCCCATCTATTCTTGTAACTCAACCTCACCCTTACCATCGGCCCATTTGAGGGTTTTTTAGATTGTGAATAGCACAACCATGTTGAGACACATCAGACTCTTTCCCGGCACCACATACACCATTATCATTCCGATGCTTATTTCAGCTGACTGTGATATTGTACTGCGTTTCTGTGTTTGGAGTTGTCTGTTTCCATCGCGCCAGCTGTTGGGTTATTTATAACTGTGGTTGCTGGTCTAAATGAGCTAGTAATTAGGCAGCAATGCTTTTTAGGAGACAACTCCTTCTCATCAATCCATCCATCCCTCCCTCTCTTCCTTCCTCGCTCCATCCCTCTCCTTCGCCCTCGCTCTCACTGTCTCCCTGCTGTCCCCAAACACATCAGGAGACAAGCGGGAGATAAAGGGTAGACTTGACTTCACTGAATAATTGAAGGGGTTTTTACAAGTGAAACAGCTCGCTATCTGACCCCATAAAGGCAACACACGAGGCCCTATCAGAGCTAAGCAGATGCGCACAAATGCCCCGTAGGTGTCACTAGGTCAAAGGCAGAGCCCGAAAAAGCCAGACATGAGAGAACAACGAAACTGTGCTTCTGTCGTAGCTTCAACAGACACCAGAGGACTTGTGTTTGTATGTTTACCCTTAGCTTGAACAGTTACCTCCCACCACCACCACCACCCCTCTGTCACTACAAAAGAAGGCAGAAACATGCCTGTAAGCTGGGTCCCCCCTTTTTTTCCCTGGTGAGCAACCCTTTACCTCATGCTAATTTCCAACTTTCAAAGCTTGTAAACTTTATCTAATTATACACAAGTCGATAGACTCCCTTGCCCAGATTTTTGGCAGGTTTCGGTGTTAATTTATGAAAAACAAATCTGAAATATGCAGATGTCTTTTGTTTGAAGCAGCTGTTTGGTCCTGTTGCCAGATTTCAATCAGGCGGTCTCTGGGGATGCCCGTGTGTGCGATCTGTGGCCAAGGCCCCCTGTTTGATGTCTGACAGGGACAGGGGGACCAGGTTTAAGTGCGGATGCTCACCCACAGCCAATACACAATTACTGTACAGGTTGTGCATATGTGTGCGTGTGTGTATGTGGCTTTAATAGTTGTTTTTTTGTTTTTTTTACCATGACATAATATGGCAGGATACCTTCAGTCATTTATAAAACTAATTAGGAATAATGAGCTGTAATATTTTTGCAAAAGTGCTGTTTCCTGAAATTTATCAGGGAACAAACCACAGATGGTTTTTTCCTCAAAAATGGTAACAATTTTATAAAGAAAGGTCACAGCCAGTTATATTATATGACTTCTGTATGCACGAGAATTAATTTTAGGCCGAACTTTAGGCATGTTTCACTTTCAAATCGCAATCATAGAAGATAAAGTATCTTTCTCATTTTGACCCTTTTAAAACAAACTTCTTTTTCTCATCGACTCTTACAGTGTTCCCTTCCCTTGCATCCTCAGACAATCCAACAAAGCGGATCACAGTGGATCCATTTCTCCAGCAAATTACACGAAGTAAGTGAACTCCGCAATGAACTCTTGCTCTGTTATATAATTTGAAATAAAAGGAAGCGTCTCAGAGCTGAAGAAACACAGAGAAGATGCAAAGTTTTAACCATCGGGATGCCAGGGCGCCTTTGCATCGCCCGTGTTCTGACAAACACTGTCAGCCGTATTCATTGCTAATTTATGGCACTCATTAAGTGACGAGGAACACACAAAAAATCCGAGCAATTATCATTTATCTTGATATATTATTTACTAGGGATCATTTTCCTACTTGGTTGGGGACCGGGGTGAGCGAGACAGAGGGGAGGAGGAATTGGCGGGGGGGGGGGGGTGACACCACATGGGTTTGGAGACAGCTGGCATGGAGAGAGAGAGGCAGTGAGAGATAGAAAGAGACAAGGAGAGAGGGAGGACAGGACAGAGACAATGTGATGAGCGCGTTTGAAGCGCTGAGGATTTTTATGTCCAGTATTTATTCAAGGTTTTTGTATAAAAATACCAGCCGAATTAAATTATTTGTCACCGGTAGGAAAGCGTTAGGTCAAAACACAAAAATTTCTCTCAAACTTTATCTCACTGGTTCAATAAGCGATGGAAGTTTTTTGATGATAGAACCAGTCTCATTGTTTAGAGGTCTAACCAATCTGTTAACTGCTTATTGACGTAACCTAGCCAACATCTAATCATTATATGGAATATGTGACATATAGAATATGTATGATAGGAGATGCAGAGAAAAGAACGTGACTGGAAGGTTCAACATGCTTCGATTGATCATTATTAACTGTTTTAAGGTGCACTGTCCCGCACGGTTTTTTCACAAACATAATTACCCAATTTCACACAATGTCATGCCAGCAATATAAATTAGGCTGTATTATAATAGTGCTATGTGTCATGTATTTATGTCAATAATTTAATACCACATTCATCTTAACATCAATTTCATCACCAGGAACAGCCATGACTGTCGCCAAAAAGACTGGCAGCCTCACAGGCCTTAAACGCTGCGGTTAACATTTTGAGCCACTGGTTTGATCGGAGGGAAAATGTGCTGAATTGCTTTACAACTAAAACAAGGTAGTGGGCAATTTCAGAGTAAACAGAGCTGAGGATTTCTGCATAATCAAAGAAAAACAAACAAGTACGACCACATCTCCGAGTGGAGACATCCCTCTCTCAACTAGGAAATGGTCCTAATTTTAAAAAACATAAACAGTACCACTGGTGTGGTATGGAAGAATCCAGTCGTCTTGATCAGCAGTATAATCTCTTTGTTTTAGATGATGATACCTACGCAGCAGATGGTTTAAAAATTATTATACGGTAAGTAATCGCTTTAAGAAGCGATAGCACTGTGAGAAACTACTTTTCTGTGCAGTCTGCTATGTTGTAAGCAGCACACATTTGTATCTGTATTTCCATATTTTATTGAAAAGGATGAGAATAGAACAAGTCTTTGTAGGCTGATTACCGAGGACCTTTCCCGCGATTGTTGATGGCAAAAGTTTCCATGCAGAGTCGCACATCAGCAGATAATCTCCCCGATTTGTCTCCGATGTCTTGATGTGTTTTTTTTTTCTGCTCCTCATTACACCAGGGCTGCCTGTTAGTCATAACAGTGTCACTGAGATGGCACTCTAAATAACATTACGAATATTTTGCATTCCTGCCTTGTTTTTCCGTCTCTACACCCTTTACATTCTTCACTCTCTCCCTCTCTCTTTTTGTTATCTGCATCTCCACCTAATCTCCCACACACTTTGTCTCAGTCATTGTCTCCCTTTCTCTCTGTCCATCCCTCTCTCTGCAGGTCTGTTTATTTATTGCCTACACCTCCTTTTCTACTGCCTCTCCATGTTCCTTTTTTCAGCTTTTCTCCCCCTCTCCTGTTCTCTGTCTTCCTTTTCTTTCTCTCTCTCTTTGCATCTCCCAAGTTTTTTCCCCTTTTGTGTCTCCGTGACAGATGCCTAATTGAATGATGAATGTCCCTTTATTATGCTCTAATTGAACCACCGGCTCTGTGATTGGCTGGCACTCCTGCAGCTGGGCTGATCCGATTGGTCGGACGGATCCTGTTGAGAGTTCAGGGGGTGGGGTGCCGGTTGGTTGAGTGCGAGCGGCGGCTGGCGAGAAGGCAGTCCTACTCTCCATCTGTCTCCGCGAACACAAACACACATTGAAACTGGCGATGACTAACCTAACCCCGATCACCCCATCCTTTCTTCTCACCTCTCACACAAGGGAATGATGTGGGTGTTACAGAGTGCACATGCTCTTGTGAATTTTAATAAATAATGCAAATGCCTTCTGATGAAGGGCCAGATATTAATTATAAGCGTTTTTGGTATTTTAGTGTTTCCTTAGTGTTGACATTGTGCCCTTGTGGTCTTAGCTTTGTACTTTAGTCCGGCCTGATGTTACTTGAGTCGTCCCCCCCCCCGACTCCTGCTTCACCTCCTCCACCCAAGCAATCTTACACGCACTCAAACGCACACTTGCGTTTAATCTCACACGCAAGCTAGGACGCATACATGCACTTACGCACACTGAAACACATGCAGCCAGCGTCCAAACACATATAGACATGCATTAAACGCACAAACATAGGGACACACACTGGTGGGTGTCTTGGACCGGCCCTGACCTGACAAGCGGGCGATGAAGATTAATGCATCCTCTCTGAGTGACAGGCTGGGGAATTGAAGGGCAGAGGGCCTCGTTAATCAAGAGCCTGACAGGTGCCATTCAGGCCCTCTGAACAACCGCAGCTCCCATCACCCACCAACCCACACACACACACACACGCACACTAGCTTTACATCACACACACACACAGACATCCATTATGACACAGACATAAAGCCTCACTAAAGCAAACCTATACACATTCCTCACTATCGCTGCCCTCACTCTCTTTCCTCCTTTTCCTACTGCATCCACTGTTCCAGCTGAGCAGGCCGCCGTTAAGCACAAGCAGATTTAATCATGCACTGCCAAAATTAAAACTCATTCCTCAGAGCCAGGCTGCCGGAACAAAAATAAGAAAATCAATCGGGCACTTGGCAGGGCTGCCCATACTCACTGACTACGGGTCTTTTCCGTTCTCATTTGTGGGGGCCTTGGAGCTGAAGGGGCCCAAGCTTTATGATCATTCATTATAATTTACCAATAATGCCAAGTCCCAGGGTCATTACTGGCCAACCGTTCATTCCCTAGTTCTCCCTGAATCTCCTCTTGGATTCAGATCCAGAGGAGTAGGAGAGTTGGATGTATTGTATCCGTATTATCTTGGGTTAAATGAGTTGACTCAATAAAGACATCGTTTTGAGCAGAGAACGAGTAGCGTCGCCAGGCTTTTTCAGTGTGGCTAAAGCTAATAGCTAAATGCTAATTGATTACATCCAATTGATCAGGTAAGGCTACAGATGGAGTTTCAAGCTATGAGATCATTGAGACAAATTGTGCAAAAGTGGGTTAAATAGGATAAATGTAAAAATATCCCTAAAAGCAGTCCAGCTCTATCAAGTACAGTAACTATGGAATCCTTATGATAAATATTATTAACGCCTCAAACTTATATTTGACAAATTTAAATTTTTTTGCGATAACCCGGGAAAAGAAGACATCTGCCTCAGTCTTGACAAGTGACGAGTTCTAATAATGAAGAGGCACATTTCATAGTTTGTGCTCCCAGCATAAAACCAAGACCTTATACCGGATCTCTTTACCTGCCTCAGAATGCTCCAGTGAGCCTGCGTTAGTTTTTGTAGCCTGCTTTTATTAGCTAATGGAACTTAATATTTCATGAGATATTAATGGAAACCCAGCTCGTAATTAGTACCGTGTCAGAGAAATACGGGCATGTATCTTCATTAGGCATCAGAGCAAGTCTTTTCATCTTCATTACAGCCGCTCTGCATCATTTTTCACCCTCCAATTAAGCCTTTGTTTTTTGTTACCCGCTTGTCGCTGCGTGCTCGTTATGCAGGAGGATGGTGGTCGACGGTGACAGGGGCAGGAAGAAAAACATGGCCATCTTTTACAGATGTCGAGTAACGATCCTGGAAGGACGCTCTCGAATTGGCCCTCTAATCTTCACGAGCAGTGTCACTTTCTGTGATTAAGGTGCATCAAATTCTTCTTTTTTCAGGTTTAATTTAGTAAATTCTGATGATGATGGCATTATTATTTCTATTTAGAGGGCAGTGGGTGGATACTGAGCTTTTTATTCTGCTCTAGATGGATTGACAAAGCCTATTGTGTATTTCAACTCTCAAAACAGCCTGATAGAGATGAGAGAGGTATTAAGCAAATTGGGTTCAGATCATTCAGCCCATAAGCTCTCCATCTCAATGACGGAGCCACATAGTTAATGACAGAAAAGACCATTGACCTTTGGACACTCTAGTCACTGTAATATTATTTGAAATGTCAAGCCCCCTTGTAATAAACTATGGATATGCCTGTAGATGGTGTTTTGACAGGACAAATTACTTGAGGGAACATTTTCTTTAAAGCTTTTAGATTTTTTTGCCATAGATGCATGAAATCCCACAATACCTGTGATGATATTATCACGAATGTTAAATCAAAAAGAGTAAAATGCAGTTTCAAATAATAGCGCGTAAGGTCTGCATGAGCAATGAATTGCCTAAACTATCTTCCATATTTTCAAAATGTCTTATTACTTTTGTTCGGAGATTATCGCGGCTCATATCTGGAAGAACACAGATGTCCGTTTCCAGCCAAAGGCCTCAAGGGCACGTATCATTGTAAGGCAGCCATTGCTCTTTACCATGGCGATTCATGGGCCCTCTATTTCCAGTTGTATTATCTTAATTGTCCTGGCAAGTATGTTCAGCGGTTATATTATCAATTTATGGCCCCTCTTGCCACCCCATTAATCCAGCCGTTAAAACACTGTAACCAGTGGCTTAAACTCTGTGCGAGAGGAACATAAACCTGTCCCAGGATTGCCTGTGGTGCTGGAGGTAAGATAGTGCTTTGACAGAGGAAGGAGGGATGCTATTTTTCTTTAACAGTTTTCTGCAGGTTTTCTTAGACATCTGTTGAAGTTAAATTATTGTACATGGAAATAGGGGCAATATGGAAAAGGATGATTTCTACATTTTTACTGTTGGTATGGTAGTGGAGGAGTTATCGTTCCTCATTGCTAATGAAGACTTGAGGATGTATCTGTGAGGACGGCTGCAAGGTTGCGCAGGCACATTGCATATTAGGTAAGGGATCGCTTAAACCAGGCTGTTTTTTTTTAAAATTTTGTCACAATAAAGTCACAACAGGATGAATTGGGTCTCAGTGGGAGGTAGAAGTTAACCACAGCCCTAGCAGTGCGAGGAAATCCAATGGGAACGGTATTTAACTCAAGGTCCACTTTAGCTTTTTCCAGACGTTCAACCACGTTACTGTGATAAAGGAAGTCATTCACATCAGATAGCAAAGACCCTCCTTGAATGTGTGAGACCAGAGCTGGCAGCTGAACTCCATCTGTTGACGAAGACTGTGAGATGTGATTGAAAGCTCTGGAAAAAGCTAGTAAGTGCATCTTTTGAAAAAACTAAATTAGAAATTCTAAGAAAAAAAAAATCAGCTTTTCTAGCTTCCGTTGGATGAGAATTCCTTTCCGGTAATGGAGCACTAATGTCATTTAAGCAGAAGTTGTTCTAATTAATCTGGTGGAAAATCAACAAAGAAAATGTCAATTTCTTCTGAAAGCAGAGTGATTAGATTAGTGATTAGATGTGAAACCGTGGTCTTTTACTTGGAAATATCCGACTCTATCATACCTGCAGTGTGTAATTTGGTTTCCATTTAACAGACGTTAACGAACTTACTTGGTTTCAGAATGATGAGGGTTTCCATTGGTATAGAGTAATCCTGTATATTTTGAGACCTTCTTGTTTGAAGCTACTTATGGTTACAACTCTGAGGGACACATATACTGAGCCTCTAGGTGATGTCATATGCCACAGGTCAAAGGTCCAGTGCCTGACGCAATTACAGGCTTGTCATGTTCTGCACATTACCCAGATGACGGAAGAGTCACCTGCTATTTTACTGAGAGTTGCTCTTCCTCTGAGACGTGTCCACAAGTCGGAAAATAAAGAAACAGCAGGTGTACTAGAAGCCAAAATAGAAGTAGAAGTTTTTTGTTTTGTTTTGTTTTGTTGTTTTTTTTTAAAGACAGAGATTTAGGTAGATGTGAAAAATTCTTGATAGCCTAACCATAAAAACTGTTGGATAAATTAACAAATACATGGAGGTCAAGCTAAAAACAATGCTGACTTTCTTAGTTGATTTTTCAAGCTGGCATTGTAGAGACACAAGATTTTCATTGGTGATGATACATGAATACCTAACATGCAAGCATCCTTTATGTGTGTTTGTTTGCGTGTGTGTGTTTGTGTGTGGGTCTGTGTGTACTATCTATTTCGCCTCCATCCCTCTACAACCTCTTTGCGTCTCCTGGCTGAAAACTGCACCAGCAGTAATTGCCTGACCTTTACGGCAGCGAGATAGTCTCATTAAGCCTGATGGATAATGATGGCGCCTCTCCATGCTATGTGAACCCCTGTGATAATGAAACAACAGAACAGCCCTGCTGCTCCACCGGGGGGTCACGGGAGAAGCCTGATAACCCAGAGAGAGCAGCCCGTTCCTGGCTAACGACAAGACCCAGAGCCCCCTGTAGTGTCACCCTTCTCCCGTACGTCCACATGGGAGAGGGTGGTGTCATGGTAATGTGCTGCTCCTGTCTCCGTTTTCACATTCCTGGCTTTGATTTGAGACCTTGATATTCCTGTGGTTGGTAGAGCTTCCCATTGAGGGAGATGAGTCAGTAGAGAGTTAGGAAGTGAGAGTGTTTACATTTAATTTAAAGGAGAACACCGAGGTTATTTTGCAATGTAGCTCATTTACTTTTGTCTGATTTTCCTCTGCCTGCTCGTTTTGCATTTACTTGTTGTTCATGTCTTATAAATTCAGACTTTACAATGCTGAAGCTAGCTCATTGTCCTGGCCACTGGAAGTGGACGACGTTCTAAATAAAAGATATCATTGCGAAATAAAAATTTGAAAGGCCTAAAACGTTTGAGGGATATGAATCCTCTCAACTGCAAAATACCTGAAGCGAAGCGGGCTAAAGGAGAAGAAGCTTTATCTGTCTATCTCATGTTAAATTTGGGCCGAGCTATGCTTCAGATCAGCCGAGGAACACCACGTACTTAAAAGGATCATAAAGGCGTCAATTGCCTTGTTCTAATGTGTGAACATAAATAACACGAGGAGAGTCAGTCAAGCACAGTGAGTACAGTATATAGAGAAATGGTTCTGAGAAGAGGTGGAATCAGCAATTGTAACTAAAAACACCTGTGTTTGTGTACAGCGCTTTTACTGATTCCCCTTCACTGCGATGGATTGTCTGACTTTAAAATAGTGTCCAAATGATGGTCAGTTCAAAACTATCTAATTCTCGAGTATCTATAGCAGGACTAATTTGGTTAAATTAAGAATGTGCAAGGAAAAAAAAAACATGGACATGGACGACCGAGCCCAACATTAAACTGCCGAGCTCCGATCACTGCGGTTTCTTGTGGAAGATTTAACAGTATGATGTGAACCAATAACTTATTTAAAAGACCACAACAACAACAAAAAAACCCAACACAACCAGCAGGCCACAAAGTATGTTTACCAGTTTTTGTCAGCTGTCGGTTGTCAGCAGGTGCCATTTATTGTCACAATGGAAACACTTGTTGTTGTTGCTGTTATTTCACCTGAGCGAAGGGTGGTTAACCTTTTTCCATGTATTTGTTTTTGTGTAAGTGTTTGCAGAAGCACCGGCTTAGCTCTCTGGACCAGTCCAAACACAACCTGGGAGGAAATTTAAATGATTAGCACGAACTTACAAAATGAGTCACAAGCAGAACTGGAATAATGGTACAAAAATACAGCTGTTTAATATTACAATTCCCCTCAAGGTTTTTTTTTTTTTTCCTGACAGTAGCTAAGTGCAGACAATGTGTTTATGACCACCTTGCCAAACTCATATTCCAATTATGAGAAACTGTAAAAAGAAAGCTCAAACATGACAATTTTTATTGGGATTTTGATATATATAAACCCATGTCTCATATTCTGTTGGTTTTTACAGTCTGTCTCATATTCCCAGCATTCTGTTCATTAATGATGAAACGCATCGGTGTAAATGGGATCTAAAGCTGCATTAACAAACAACTTATCTTGAGCGTGACCTTAGCCAAGACGTGAACCAGCATCTAGGTTACTCGTCACATATAAGCGTATTGAAAAATGTAACTTGATATACGGGAGCAAACATGTCATTTTCTGCTGCACGTCCCGTAATGTCTGACATTAACAGAGGAATTATTACACTTGTGTTGTTGAACCGATGTGTACGTACAGATACACAAACACTCATAAAACAGAGAGAAGGGTACATGTGCTTTCATCAATTATCAGCATCAGACAGCATCTGTGCATCAAACAAGGGACACGAGCACAACGAAGACCAGACCTAATGAGCAAAAGGTTCAAGGGAAAGGCACTCGTTAGTTTCTTCATTCTGCGTCAGTCAGTGATTCATGCATGTGTTCGTAAGAAAATGTCTTATTAGGCCGTTTGTTTATGAAATTGTTTCTCCAAAGTGACTCAGTGCTTACACAGTTACATTTAATGGGTGTAAATTTAGATATTTGTGGTTAGATGACGACTGCGCTTCATCACTGAAAATGGTGAAAACCTTGCGTATTCATGCATTTGTCATGGGTTTTTCCGGTCAGGTTTTGAAATAGTTTAATGGGTGTAAGTCTTTTCTCGACCTGCAGTGTGATCCCTAAACTAAAAGTGCAAAAGCAAAATTATCCAACTGAACATGCGACAGAGCTTTTAGTAGGTATCCGCATTAGTGTGTTGATTTAATTTTGTAATGATTCAGTTGTAGTAGTTCAGGAAAATACAGGTTTGAGTCTAATAAAGGAAAAAAATAAGAATCAAACCTGTATTTTCCTGAACTACTACGCTTCTACACTGGACGTATTTAGAAGTTAACTTGACCTGCGGAGAACTGTGAGACGTTTAGGTGCTGTAGCAGAATGTACAGTAGTAGTAGAATGGGCAGCAGAGATTGGGTGGATGGGTCGGGGGGGATGGTGGTGGGGGTTGACAAGAGGGCATATGTCCCAGTCAAGCAGCCAAAACCAGCAGGGGGTGCTGACACTCTGATAACCATGTGCTAACCCCCCCCCCCCCCTCCTCTCTGAATGTGGCTTGTGGTCTGCAGCTTCTCCTCAGACTCTGGGAATCTTTGGATATGCAGGCTAGTTGGACAGTCGAAGTGTAAACTTACTGCAGTCTGTTTCGTATTGACACAGAGCATGTTGCTAAATGGTGCAAAAACCTGCCAGATGTAGGGAAAGCACTTCAGTCCAGGTTATTTTTATTTTTTTTGCCGTTTAACTTCTAATAAATTGTTTTCCACATGCTCCAAATCCAGTTGGAATTAGTATAATTAGGGGTTAGAGGATTGGATTTAGCAAATTTTCATTTTAATTGAATTGCTCTTTGTTTTTTGTATGGTTTTATTTTTTTTTTTAATTTTCTTACAGTCCGGCAGAAAAGATGTGAGATGATTGTTAATATCTATGATTTGTTAAATATCACACTCTCCTCTATTTGTGATGAAAATTGGTTATTGTTTTATTGTTTTATTATAGATTATAATATAATGATCAGGGATGTCTCCTGTACTACGTGTGGTAACAGCCTGAAATAACAGGTCACATATTCACCACTGAAATGTTTCATTAATTATGAAATAATAATCATTAATCTGAAATGCTGTAATTATAAGATAGTATAGCTTTTACACCAGTAATTCCCTAATTAAAATTATGATCATTATACGGCTCAGGCTTGAGATTCTAAAATACGTCTGCAGTCTAAATTATTTTAAGCAGAGCCTTCATGAGATTTTATAAGATATAAAATAAGATTAATGTAGCTGATTAATGGAACTGGATTTCAGAACTATAGAAATTAATTAATAAAAAACATTTTAAGCAAAAATAATTTTGGTCATACAGTTTATGCTAACAATAATTTATAATGTTTAAAAAAAAAAAAAATTAATTATTACAGACAGAATGGAAAAAGTGAATTTACTGAATTACAAAAAATTCATCTAATGCTTATTCTCCTGTATATAAAGTTATTCCTAAAAGCAGCGTCCTTGTCTTTCTGCAGTAAATCTAAACTTTCTGCATTACATATACAAGTGGAGATACACTGTATTGATTATTTCATCGCAGACACGTTTAGGTGATGAAACTACCACACTAATCATTTATATGCATCTGTATGCATATGCCTTTTAATACTTGCTGCAGTATCTTAGAGGACCGGATCTCCAAATGAGTATGAATAAAAATGTGATCATTTCACATTTGTGAGCTTATGTTGTAATATTGATCCGTCTGGGCCGAGCCCTCGTGTATTTGTATTAATTGATACATTTTCTCAATATTACAAGTTGATTCGGGCTCTTTCAGAGCGGCAAACCACACAGTGACTGCTGCGTTAGGTGACAGATTACCCGCATTTCATGTGAAGAGTGAAATTTCCTCAGTCACACTTTCAGCTGCATTGTGGTGATATTGTATCGGTGAGCTTGTCTGAGGCCTTCCCAAGCACATTAGCTTCTGCAGTGAGAGCTGAGTTATGTGACAAATGTATTCGGCATATGAGTAAAAAAAAAATAGGAGCGTGCAAAATAATCTTACTGCAATTTCTGCAAATCGGCAGCAGGTGAGCAAAATGGAAAAGACATGTTTGTGTTATCTCTGCCTACCGCTGCTCATAATTAATGTACCGAGGTTCATTTTTGAATTTCATTCTGTATTTTTTTGCCAGTCTTAAGTATTAATTCGAGTAACTTTGATGCTTTTTAGTGTAAGAAAGCTAACAAACCAAGATTACTCAAAGCACTTAGTACTATCTGATGACCTCTGATTACGTTTCATTCTGCTTTGCGTGTGCTAAGGTTTTTAACATCAACAACACGAATATCCATGTCCAGTGACATCTTTCGAAGCTATTCATCCTCTGAGTCAAAGCATTTTTTAATCTTTCATGTATTTTCCTATTCCCCGGATCATATCAAATCCTACGTGTGAGATTTGCTCAGTGGTGTCTTAATGCTGCATCATAGCGTGATGTGCTGCTGCAAGGCGCTGGGCTGTACAGTGAGTGCTGTGTGTTATGTGCCAGCTGTGGGAGTGGGTGGGCAGGCGGAGCTCGAGCCAAGCCAGGCAGGCTGGAGTGGATCAGCTCTGTGATACTGCAACCCCCAGGGCCTCACGCCCCAGGGAGGGGTCACAAGTTCAACTCTCTCGTCACACAGGAACCCTGGGCCTCCCCTTGTGTGTGTGTGTGTGTGTGTGTGTGTGTGTATGTCTTAAAGAGCGTTTGAGTGTGACTGTAGGTAGCAATAAAGCAAAACTTATTCTGAGATATTTAATACCAGCAACCAGGCATATATTGGATTACCACAACACATTTTACGTATGATTAAAGGCATAAATATATATGATGTACAACCTTTTGATTTTTTTTATTTAATTCCAAATCACTGTCCTCAGCTCTCAGAGTCACTGGCTCTGTTTGCGTTTCACATCATCTCCAATCTATTTCAACATAGCTGGGGTGTGTACATCATCGCTCTGCCGAAATAGCTGCATTACAATTACCCCCTGGTTCCCCTCGGAGGACAGCATGTAAAACATATCAGGACCTCTGTATATGTGTTCAGTCTCTCCCGGGGTGAGCGCAACGGGGGAAATGCCATGAGGCAGGCCCTTCTCAAACCGTTTCATCGGACTGCCCGACAAACGCTTATGGGTTCAAGGCTGTCATCTGTCGTCGTCTCAAAAACACCACTGCTGTTTGACTCTCACATGGAGGTGCTAAAAGGAGATTTAGAGTGGGTAATCCCGCTTTGGAAAGTGTTCATTTGTGCAATTGTGATATTGTAACTCGAGAGAAACACAAAGGAGCTGGCGTTAGAGGAGATCATTCGGACGCTGAAACTCTGAATGAGGTTATGAGTTTTTCTGTGTTGCCTCTTGATTAACTGATAATGATGGATTCCAACTTGTAGACTTGTCCCACAATAACGACGAGTGTGTGAATGCACCACTGGACAAAGTAATTGCAACTTTTCATTTATAAACAATATCCTACTTCTGTTGTCATCAGTTTTCTGGTTCACTGGTTCTTCTATGAGTTGAAACAAACTTCTTCAACTAGTATGAGTTTGTGGTTTCTGCTTCCATGGTCCAATTGCTTTGGATAAACTTTTCCCTTTGCAGCACATTTGTCTTCTTTCCATAATTTCTTACTACCCTGAGCCTTTTTATTCACAAGAACATATTTAAAATTAAATTTGGTACAATTTCATTTGATTGACAACATATCTGAACTGCTCTGATTTGGTAAATCCTGCCAATCTGCTACCAGGTTACAACAGAGAAATATTTTCAAATACTATTTGACCCAAGTTTCCTTTTATCCAGCCAGCTTTAGTGTCTTTGTATTAGTAGTATTTTTTTGAGCCTTGTATCAATGTGGACCAGACAGCTCCAGCTATCCTTCTCTCACAAGTGTTCCTCCTGTTAAAGGAAGGAACATGTTTAACAGAGGCACCTCTGCAGTGATAGATATCCGCAATACTTCACCGGCCAGACCTTTGCAAATAGAATACCCTGCTGTGCTAAAGAAAACAATGTGTTTCTGAGGAGCAAAATACAATCCATCACCAAGTCCGTTAGGACTGTGAAATGGGAGTGAAGGAGGAAAGACAGGAGGCCGGAGAGTCGGGTTGGGGGTTATGGGGCTACCTGGTTTTCACATCAGAGAAGTTTGGGGGGTTGTAGAGGGGTTTGTGGCGTCTCAAAGGCCCACGATCCACGAGTCCGGCACTGAAACGAGCGCACCGTTCACACGGCTTCTCCTGTTGGTGAAACTCTAGCTAGGTTCAGCCTTAATCCATCATCGGCTGTGGCTGAGGTGAGAGGAGGCATTCTGGGAGATTAATTGTAGTCTTTAATTCAAGGCCTGATGTAAACAAGGAAGGACTAGTCTAGCTCATTGCAATTAGTATGCGACACAGGGGGTTGTGGGTGTTTATGTAGTTTAAGGGTAGGGAGCAAATAAGCAATTACCAGGAAACTTCAGGTAAAATACAAATGCGCATTCAAGGGCCACAACAGAGTGATTTTAATCCAGAATATATATATATATAAATAATTAAATTTAGGCAGTACCTCTCAAAAGTCACAATACTGTCAAACTGCTCCTGTGAAACCCAACCCTTTTTATCATATATAGAGGAATCACACTTATTTAAGTGTGTGTAATTTAAGATATAATGTAACCCAATGCTGAGGCTGCTACACATTCAAGGTCCAGGGTTTTATTAGAAAATGCTTTTCAAAAAATAAAATCTGTCATTAATTGTTCAAAATGCTTCCAAAAGTGTATGACTGCATCCTCTGATATTTACTTTATTCCTGCGGTTGCCATTTTGAAATTTAAACTCTGAGTCAGAAATTTGGGAAGAAATATTCACACTATTGTTCATTGAGCATTTGAATGTCAGGGCTTCAGATGGCTCTCATACCTTTTAAGTAGTAATCTCAAGAAACTACAACAGCCTGATTATTTTTGGTAACACAGCTGGACTGAATGCCCAACTTTTGTAGAGCCTTCCGGCCCAAATGTGGCATCATTTTAAAATGGTCACTATTTAGCAAGTAAAGGAATCAAGATAGCTTGGAAGAATTTCCAGCTGGTCCGACAATCATGCTAGGGACCTTTTTGTCAGAGCAGGCGTCACGTTAGATTATGTCAGAAAAAGCACAAGGACAAAACTTTTAGTCACTGTCTGAGTTTTTTAGATTAAAACTTCTTTAGCCTACTGTGCACAGAAATGGTCTTTCTCACTCATTATCTCCCTCACCTAAAGACCTCTGCATGGACGACAGTACCCACTCTTGTCCCCCCACGTTTGCCCTGAACAACCTCCCCTCTCATTTCCTGAGGGGGACCCCCTCCGCCCCCCAATCCCGACCAAAAAATATTATGCTGAGTTTTCTTTACACTGACCTTTGGGGACAGGCAAAGACACCTCAGTCATTACCCATGATAACTAATCTATTAATGTTGAATGATGGCCTCATTAAAAGGTTCAAATATAAGTCTAAGCTTATGTGTTAATGACATGTTAATGCTTCTGTCAATTATAAACTGGGGTAATGACACCTGCAATGAGATGATATCGCTGGTTGAAGTCAAACTTGTAATTCCATCCCCAGAAAGGTTAAGTGGAGCGTTGATCCTTGGGTGGTGAACAGAAGATAAATGTTTCACTATGGCTGAGAGTGTTATGTTCATGTAGGAGTTTGGAATGAAAGGTGAAGTTTAAAGAAGTGGTGGGAAATGTTTCTCCAAAGAGTGAGGGATTTTTTTGTTGTATGTATGTATATTTCAACCATGGTATAGGTGTTTACTTAAAGGGATATTCCATCAACGTTACACATGAAGATCAGTTGTGTACTGCCCTCTGTGCCTGGAAACAACCCTAGTCATGTCATAGTGAAGGCATCACAGTTGACCCGGCTTGGGCTTGAGACAAGTCCAACTTATATAGTCTAAAACAAGCCAGTTTTTTTTTTTATGTGTGTCTGCTTCATATCTCCCCCAACAGTGACTCATTTATATGGTGCACTATACAGATGCTCTACATGTAAGGGAAGAAAATAGCTAAGGATTAAATTATTTAACATTCTGATGTTTTTTTTTTTTTAATATTTTGTAAAGTCTGCATACATAGTCTTAAAAAAACTCTGTAAGCTCCGATCAGCCACTCTTTTCCTGGCTTTCCTTTTGACGTTCATACTGTGTGCACTGTTATACTGTAAGTTTGATTTCAATTTAAGGTATCTGTTTTCAACCCCCCAAAAAAGAGACCAGTAGTACGGACAACCGTGACACAGCTAAATTTCTAAGACAACCTTAACCGAAGCTGAGCATGTAAATGAAAACAAAAACCTTCGTCAAAAAGGGGATTTACTTTCAGGGTGATATGCAGATGTTAATGAAATGATTATTGGATTTGGATTCAGATTTATGGAGGGTGGTAAATCCTATCTGTAAAGGTATGGCACCATCCTGAGCCTCCCTGATGCAGGCCTGTCTCCATGTCATATGGCGTTCCTATCATCAGCCTGTGCCAGCTGTGCGATCAGTGGGATTGATCTGTTGGCAGCAGGACCACATTCATCAGTCCTCTCTCTCTCCCTCTCTCTTCCTCTCTGAAAACCTCTCTCTCTTCTTCCCTTTTCTTTCCAAGCCCCTCTGCTCTTTGCCTCTATTCTCCTATCTCTCTCTTTCTGTCTGTCTCTCGTCACTTTTTTCTTTTTTTTTTTGCGCTGGCCAGGCAGGCCGTCTCAATGTGAAATCATGGTTAATGCGCCATGACAATCTGACACAACGCACAGTCCAGGCCCTGCTCCATCTGGTTTCAATTTAATTTGGTCAGAGAATCAGGGGGAGTGTGGTGGTGGTGAAGGGATGGGAGGGGGGGGTGAGATGAAGGGTAGGAGACTGGGTGCTCGTTGGGAGGGGGGGGGGCGAGATGAAAGCTTGCCGTGTTATTCTCTGCTGAATCGCCTCACCATCCTTCATTCTTCCCAAATTGCCCTCTCCCCTCCTTGCATATAGCATTAACCCCCCCCCCCGAAAAAGTCTAAAATGATAGCTGGTCGATCAAAGGTCCCCAAAAATATGTTAAAGATCTGTAAGGGGAACGGGCCATGGGTTGGCTCATTAAGACCATTAGAAAGAAGTGTGTGTGTGTGTGTGTGTGTGTGTGTGTGAGGGGGGGGGCGGTGACGGATCAGACCATGTTGAATGGACACAGGAGGGGTTTAGCCTCGGTGCAAAGAGTTAATGGGGACATCTTTGTGCAGTTTGCTCTCGTCAGAGCAAGATGGAAGAAATGAGACCATTACTAAACGGTGGACCTGTTAAGAGCAATTTTCCTAATTATGGGGATGGAGCGATGTGTCAGTTGCCACGGCAGACGTGTCAGCCCACTGGGTTGTGGAGACGGAAAGTGTTAACTCTTTAATGTGACTAACTAACAGGCTTCGCTTAGGCTGAGGCTTAATTACTTAATGGAAGTAATGATCTAAGGAAAGCCATATGTGCTAATGCTGACGGGGCCACGGCGGTGGCAGCGGCGTAGCAGAGCACTGTGTGATGGGTTCACCATGATGTCCTTATACAACATGGTGGCCAAAATCTAGATATTTCACTTTAGTCTGTACACCAAAAAACTACAGCATTGGCAGTTTGTTTAAACAGCTTAAAGGCTCCATCATTTTTTCTTAAATGTGATAATGTGGTAATCCCTCACTGTGAGGGATAAATCTTAAATTGAAGCCAATGTCTCACTTAGGCCGTGTACAGAAAGGCAGTTGGATTTGATAGGACAGACAGAAAGGTGGGATTGGTCAGAAATTTTAATAACGTTATTGGTTGAACTTTGTAGTTACACCTACTAATGTAGCAAGACATCATGACTGAGGATGCATTGTTTTCCAGCAAGTTCCAGCAAGTTCAAATTTCATCGCGTCCTTATAGTGCAGCAAAAAGTCACGTTGTGGAGCATAAGATTGAGCTATTTTATTTAATTTAATGCAAGAGCTTACTGTTCACTCTCTTAATTATAGCAATCCATTATATAATTTTAGAGGAATACATTTTAAAGGGGGACTCCAGCGATTTAGAGTTGCACTTCCATAAAACTTGGGGGCTTTTGAGAGACAAATGAATATATTACTGTTCAAAGTTCATGCAGCAGAGACCAAGACCCCCGACCCCCCCCCATTATGGTTCAAGTTCAGAAAACATTGCATTCTACATTTCCTTTCCAACTCAGTCACGTCTTTCATTAGACCCGCTGGCTCCTAAACTCCAATGTCTTTCAAACCCCACACCTCCATTTTCTAACGCAGGCTGTCGTCTGTGGAAATGGGAATTTTTGTGTAAGATCAATGAAGTGCCCCTGATATTGAGAGTAGAGAAAGAAACAATGGTACAAATTAAAAAAACAATCTAACATCCTCATTCACAGAGTGATTAGACAGCAAGGACATCTAAAATGCGCCTAGCAGCTGAACATTTACATTTAGCTGGAATTTTAAAGCCTGATTATGACCACAATGTTGCTTTTCAGCATAGATAGTTGGTACATATTATAATGTAGTGTGGGAGAATTTACGATTCAAGTCTCTCTCCTGCCAAATGAACCTCAAACTAGACTCCGGAGCCCTCATTAGTTCATGCATGTTTAAATTTTATGGCTCAAATCAGGACAAAGTTGAATTTGATCTGTTTTTTGAGGTGCGATTATATAACTGAAGCTTTGTCTCTTCAGTCATTTAAGATGTTTAAAGTCGTTTAGTATGTGCCAGTCTTTCAATCCGTTTGAGTGAACTTTATCAAAATTCTACTCCTTGATAAATTACTCTCTGTTTCTCGCCATTTGCTAATTTGTATCTTGCAGATGCTTTAACCTTTCCTGTCCGCGAGCTCTGCGCCTCTACATTTCACTAAATGAGCTGGCTGCTCAATGAGCTGTTGACTGAGACAGAAACTCCCTAAACCTGCTACAGGGCCATGCCTGCTCCCTAAGGGTGAGGGCCCGCTCAGCATGCAGCTGTAGCAACAGCGCCTTGTTTCCTTATGGAGGTCAGGAATGCTCGCATGTCTCCCCGTATCCCAGTGGAAGTAGATGGAATGGGCCGCAGAGATTGGGAGTAAGAAAGATAGAAAGCCCAGGATTCCCACCTCATCCATCACTCTTCATCCAGGGTCTGCCTCCTTGCCCCAGCCCAGATTTACACACCAGCTACCCTATATGATTGTCTTTATGGACTGCTCTTCACCATCAGCAGGCTCTAGTAAAGGGATCAGAGAACGCACCGGAAGAAATTAGTTCACGTCAACTCTCATTTATGATGCGTTTAACTAGTAGGCGCTACCGAGAGGAGACGGATTCGTGCAGCTCTATATTTCTGTCATGCCCATTTCTCCCACTCCTGGTCAAATACACACAGCCATTTTCATCTAAGGTTATTGGGTCAATAAAACCTGGTGACCTCAGCCAATCATAAAACGGTCAATGCAGGAGAGCACGGATTGATTAAGTTCATAACTCGATTTGAGCTGCGTGGACCCCGGACAATAAAAATTGGAATGAGTATAAATCTAATGCGAGGACATAATCCGAAGAAAATCAAAATGTAAAGTAGATGTTTTTAATGGCATCTTTTTTCATCATGAGAATGTGGCCTTTTGACTGGATGACTATTGATATCTTTGATCCACAACCAAGCCTTTTTCATCAGTTGCACTGGATGGTTGAAGCCAGGAGTTTCAACTGGTGGTACAGTTTTACGTCCCGTTTGTGCAGGTCACGTGACCTCAGCTTATCACGCGCTCTTATCAAACCTTTTCCGTATTCATCTACATTGCAGAGAAATCTAGTAACGTTATCAGCTAGGATAAGTTGTTTATGCTTTTAGGGGGGTAATGTCAACCACTTCCACTCCATCCAAGCCATATGTTGGTAGTCCGGCCCCATTCTAAAAATTAGGCTCACCTAACCTTGGGCTCCGACTACCTTGACTTATTCAGTTAAGAAGGTCAAGAGTTGATGGTGCTAATTCTCCGCAGTAGTGAAGTCTTCCATAAGTCCATGTAGCAAGGCCTTTAAACGTAACTGGAGTAAGCAGATAAGCAGCCATCCACTTAGAGGCAGAAAGGCTGGTTTTCTGTGAAAGATGGTGGTTGGCATTAAAAGAAAATAACAGTTAGGTTTAAAAAAAGATTTGATTGTTTTTGAAAATGATGGTAATTATTGAGCATTTTGAAGGCCCACATAATCATTCATCGATAAGTGGCACTATACTCACAGCAGTAATCCTGTGAAGTATTTCTGTCAGAGACACATGCCACGTGGCGTCAGTCTCATTACAACTATGTCCTGCCTTCATCTGTCGTTTCCTGTGCGCCACACAGAAATATACATATTCCAACGCTCGGAATGAGATTTCTTAAAGGTTAATCAATAATCTTTTGGAAGGACATAGCGCACTGCTGTTAGCATAAAGAGTACAAATCCAGCTGACCTTATGAAAACACATTCGCGGGGGCATTTTGAGGCGTAGGTCTTGGCAGAGTGCACCATGGTGGCCTTGTACCCATATACCCACACTGATGGTGCCCATCATCCAACCTGGCAGATGGCTGGTAGCTTGAACAGATTTCTGGTGTTTAATTATGATCATAATCAAGGGAAATAAAGATCAATTAAAGTGCAAGTGAAACTAATGAAACGCGAGCGCCATGAGCAGCCGGACAGTTGTCCAAAATGTTTCTCATAATAAATGCAAACTGAGTCCTAAGATAGCATTACTATGAAGTGCTGGCTTGAACATAAAAACACTGGTGTTGATGGCCTTTGTAAAGGAATATTTGTTTGATGTGAAAGCCAGTGTATTCCAGATTCATATTACAGTTTAATTTGCAACATTCACTCATAAATAAATGTCCATTTCGCTCCTCTCCAAAATAAAGATAGAAAATTGGGTGGATAGGAAGAGAAATAATAGCAATGGCTAAAAAGACAGAAAAGTGTGCCTTGACCCACACATACACAAAACAAAAACAAGTAGGTTGCAGATTGATGACCCTTAGATTAATATATTTAGCTGACATGAATATCCATTTTTGACAAAAAGTGACATTTTGCCTTTGTTCCTTCAGTTAAAAATTTTAGAGTTCTAAGTTTAAAGATTCCCAGCTGCCCTGACTCTGACGGAAGTTAACACATATTCTGCAATTTCTGTTCATTTACTCTTCAGAGATGGAAATAGCCAGAGCAGCATGTGGCTGCTGGCAACAGTTCAACTGCCTTTCACCAAGCTGTGTGTCGTACTGCAGGACTGCACAGTCCATCTGAGTGGGTTGGAGAAGTAGGAAGAGAGAGGAGAGGAATGGGGGATTAGAAGAGGTGAGGAGGATGAGACAGGCGGCGGTGGGGGAGAGGTGGAGGAGAGGGGGAGGCCCGAGAAGACAGATGCCACCACTGTGGTCATGGCATTCGGGGATATTAATAGTCCAGAGCCACATTGTGCCAACCTTATTGGAAATGTGAGCGCCGCCATGCTGTGCCGCCATCACACGCTAGCATCAAAATGAAATGAGTAGGAGTGTGAAAAAAAAAATAGACCTGGTCAGGGGAGATTTCTATAGCCACGAGGGGAGGTAAATGTCGCAAAATCGGGTTAACTATTTATGAATGAGTTCAGTGGAGCTGCACTGTTAAGTTGCAATAGTTTTCTAATAGTCATTATATGATCCCACACAGCCATGAGAAAACAACATGTTATGTGCAGTTGATACTGTACCTTATTTTAAAGGAATGAGTGCTTGAACAACTGCTTGTAAAATGTTAATATGTTGAGAGTAAATGTAGGTTTCACTCAACACTCAATATTTTATAGTGGATTAGACTTTCTATTTCAGCGTTTCGTCACTGCAACTGTTGAATTTTGCAGATGGTGCAAATCTAACTCTAGAATAAAAGTGCAGTTCAAAGAAATTAAAAAGGGGCAAAAATATACTGGATATATAGTGCCATGAAGCAAAAAAAAAAAATATGGCTATTCATAATTCTTCAGCTGCAGTGGCACCTCATGCAATGATGAATGACTTAACAATATTATCCTAAACAAAAAGGGGGTAATTAGTGACATTTCCTTTAAAGCCCAGTGTAGCTTTATTGTTTTCTAAGCGCACAGTGCTCCAGCTCAGAGCAGTAATGGCATAATTTATCTTTCCAGAGACGGCAGGCACGTTGCAGCTGATTGAATCATGCTGGAGTGAAACCAATCTTCTGTGATACAAGATCAGAGGAGGTATGTATAATTGTTATAGCCATTAAGCTCTGAGGCTGTATATACTGAGCATACAAAATACACTCACATATGGCATACACTGAAGGTTTTGTGCAGGACGGCCATGTACTGAAGCCATATGCTGCCACCCCAACTCACACACCTCAAGGCACCATGTGTCCACAGGCCATTCATGTTCCATTACCAAGCTTGTGGGACACGCCAAAGACAACATCTTGACCTCACAACACTTTGCTTGAAAGACAACGAGATTATAAAAATGAATGATTTCTAGCCCAAAAATGTGCCAATCAAATTATTCTTTTTGCTCTTTTTCAGATAATATTCTATGACTAAACAAAGGGCAGCATCACAAGGGCGGGACTGTGTTCCTGTTTTTTTGTTGTTGTTTTGTTTTGTTTTTGCTTTCAGCTATAATTTGGGAATTTCTACATTTGGATGTTCAGAAAGAAAATGTGCTTTTTGTAACTTTTGTTTTGTTAATTTGTTTCCAGGGATTTCAAATGTATATAAACTCTAAGCATTTCCTTTTCAGGGCTGCCTCGGGAGCATGAATGTGATTCTCAGTTTTGAGATATCTTGTGTGCAACAGTGACAATTTGGCTTGAGGTCGGAAGAGAAGAGAGCTCATGTTGTTTACAAAATGGAAAGGATTTGTCCTCTTGGGAGCATAAATGTGTCTACTGAATTTCATTGCAATTTGTGAGTTAGATTTTGATTGTTTTTGTTTGTGAACACGTGGAAATTCTGGTCTATTGCTGGTGCTAAACAGGAGGAAAGGTGGTGATGTTGGACTCCAGACATTCATTGATCTTTTACGTAAACCGTTGCCTGTCTCAAAACTCATACAGAGCTCGTAAATACATGTTACTTTCATCTGTGTCGTGAAAAGCTCAGTAAGACACATTATTTGAATCTAGTGCTTTGTAAATTCAGTCAGGTGGCGCAGATTGGGTCTTTACTGAGACCTGGTTTGAACAGATTAGGAGACCACAGTTGCTTTCTCTAGCTTCTGTTTTACTAAATAAAGCTTTCATCTGGAGCTCTTTATTATTTCTTTTCCATCTCTCAGTATGTTATAAAACCTGGTTTACATTCTGGCATGGCAGTCCTCTGATGTCCCTCGTAGGACCCCTTAGAGCAGTGCAGTATAACACATCAGCCCAGTGCCGTTATCCCCGGTAGCCCTGAATGAGTCAACCATGCACCACTGCCCCTCGCACACTGTTTGGAAAATGCAGTAATGAGAAAAGCTATGAAACGCCTCAATGGTCCTTGCTGCTGAAAATAAAATTTCCCAAAAAAAAAAAAAAAAAAATCCTGGACCCATTCTTAAATGAGAGACACCGTAGAAGATAGCGTACTGGATGTTTTTTTTCCCACAGATTTACTGTAAATGGGAGGGAGTGTAAAAACCACAAAGAGGGGGAAAAAACTTCAAAAGGATGACCTGCATACTTTTACCCAATTAGATATTTCTAATGTTACTTTCGAGGTGTGATGCTCAGCCGAGCATCCTCTGGCGGAACAAAGGAAAGGAATGCATCGGAGTCTCTTCCCTCTTGATCATCCGATGATTCTCAAGGTGTAAACATGAAACTGCTCAGGGAGGAATAATCTAGACCGGGGAAATGTTGGCAGGAGTTCAGAGGAGGCTTTGTAAAGTAAACCAGATTTGTTCAGGGGTCTGTGATCAGTATATTTTCCCAGTCCCCCAGTCTTTATGCTAGGCCTTCTTGTAATTGTCCTCATGTTTCAGCTAATTTCACATTTCCAGAGAGAGGAGGAGGGAAGAAAGGAATTTGGCAGTTTGAGGCAGTAACACCCTCAGAGTGTCATATATTTTTTTTATGTCATTTTGACTGGATTTGGGAGCATTTTGGGGCGGTTCCACCACAAAACCTTTGAGGTTTCAGACACTTTACTGCCACTTTTTAAAAGTCTTTTTAGTGTTGTTGGATTTTAATGGGTAATTCCTCAACTTAACTTATCCAAACCAAAACTACTCTATAATGTCAAATGAATACGGTCATCTTTAACTTTTTCTTCAGCGTATCATTTTTTTATTCTGCTCCATATTCAGTCACTGTCATTCCAGTCTTTAAAAATGTCATGAATAAACATAAAATACCCCAGACTTTTAAAGGAATTTACAGAATTCACACAAATCATAAGAAAAGTTATGAAAACTTTCTCCAGCATGAGAAATTTTCCACGACAATCCAGACGGTTCCTTCCGGCAGGATAAAAGTGACCCAACAGCCAGAAAATCAGCACCTCCTCTCAGAAACTGGCCCGCTTGTGCTTTGAAAGCAATCCAAGAGGAGCCGCGCACAACAATGTCGCAAAACTATTCAAGGTCTTCCATCTAATGTTTCCTTTGATGGTTTCTGGCCGGATTAGGGTACCTAATGTGAAACCCAATGAGGCGTGCTTGCAGGTCCCATGCGCAGACAGGCCAGCCTAAAACTGCGTCTCACTCTACAGACATGATGTAACCGCCGTTTGAGTTCAACTCTTCCTCAGTGTAGATGATGTGCAGTCTTTCATGTGTGAAGAACTTGGCTCGCAGTCAAAGGGCAACTGCAAATAAAGGTTTTTTTTTTCCGACACCGCTACTTTGATGATGCCATGTAATGGCATCCCTAATACGTTACAAAATTTTGTGTGGCCAAAGACACCTGCTCTCCTGATGCAGGTAAATGCATCAGGGGATCTGTTTACTCAAACAGGGTTTAGTTTATTAGGATCCTTATTAGTTTTTCTAGATGTAACAGGTATCGTCATGATGAAAAAAAAAAGCCTTGTTGTCTCATAATAAAGATCTGAAGCTGATAGCACACACAGACACACCATACAGACAGAAGAAACAGTCAAGGTAGCCTGGACGTGCAATCCAGGAAGCAATTGAGATAAAACTGCTTAATTTCTAGGATCTATCGCCAGACAATAAAGTCTACAGTAAACAATTCTGCAAAAATTTGTAGTCTAATAATGTAGTCTAATAAACAATCCTGCAATAAATCCTAACTTCATGAAGGTTATAATGTTTGGTTTGTGTTAAAAATGTCATAAATATAATTGAATTTAGTTGATTAAACTTGTTATTTAGCTTAGCCTGATTGATATAAATGGCATGGACAAAATAACAGAAACACCTCTCAGTATAACGGGACGCAGTTCAACAGCACCACAATCTGCTGCCTCCTAAATGATCATACAGTTGTGAATGACTACCTCTGAAAAAAAAAAAAAGTGAACATAATGAAGTGTAATTTTTTGCAGGACTGTTGTATCACACTGCACTAGCTTTAGCCTGGTGTACCTAATAAACTGGCAACTGAGAGTATATACAGTGACACTTAGTGCTGAGGTTTTTCCAGATCAAAGTGGTGTTTCACAATAATGTCTTTGGTTGGGTTTACAGCAATCGTACACGCTTGACATTGCTATAGTGTCAGCTGTAAGAAGACGTCGTGCGTGCAGTCCATCAACGCTTTCTCCTAGAAAGTACGTTAAAATACAACTAAACTGCAACAGCTCATACGGCACGTTTTGTAGGAAACTTAATAGCTGGCTGGATTATATGCATTTTTTAAAAATAGTTAAAACCGCACATTTATTAGTAGCCGCAGTGTGGAGCCGTAGGTGGTTGGGGTGGATAGCAGGCGTGCAAAACACACGACTGCCACACCAAAGTAGAGGGTTTGCAACCAGAGCCCTGTCCATGGTTAGATTTAAGCAACCAAAGCACTTTGGTTAGGATTAGGGAAAGATTTAGATTTTGTTTAAATATAAATGAACATGTTGCAACTGATGTCACTGTGAACTCTTTCCCTAAGTGCTTTGAGAGTCTAAACATCATTATAAAAAAGTTTAATAATGCTGTAGTCACTACAAGTGGATATTGTCCTGCAAGATCCTTTATTTAGGCTGAAAACATTCGTCCGTGAACGTTTTACTGATACGTTCTACATCTGCGTATTTGCAACTTGCCAAATATGCAGATTTACAAAATATCCTCATTAAGACAGAAGCAATCTTAACCTGGTCGCATTTACGTTTCCTACAAAATGAATTTGCTGTTTCACTTTAGCTGTATTTTAACTTAATTTCTAGGACAGAGGGTTGAGTCCATAATAGGGAGCTGATGGTGATGATCCAAAATACTTATAATCCTCTATCAGTGTTTTTCTTGACTTGAGGAATGAATGTATTGCGACGTTACTTCCAAAATAGACTCCATAGTGGGAAAAATAGTCATTAATCAGTAACCATGCAATTCCCACAAAGATATGATAATATTGTGCAATGGGGTTGTAAACTTTTGCACTTTTCACATAATTATTTAGCTCGCACAGTCAATCATCAAGTAGATGACACAAACCTAACACATACGTTTCAAATACTCTGTGTAGGTTCAACAGCAGCAGAGTCACATTTGCTACCCGCAAAGTTAGCTACCTCAACCGTTTTGTTTTTTTTTCACCTGTTTCAATCACTCGGCTGTTTTTGTTGTTACGGTACAAAAACAGCTCCTGTAGGGCTCTGGATAGAAATGAATGCACGTCTTATACAGTAAATACCAACACTCCCGGCAATCGGCTAAATCCTTCAGGCAAACACACTTACCCTCGGTGATCTCAACTCAAACTCCAGGGGTGGAGGGAAAGGAGGCGGGAGGGCGGATGCCTTTTGAAACTGAGAGGAGCTTCTCTGAACCGTTACCCATCAACCCCTCCAGTCTCAGAGGGCTAATCCCAGGGGGAGAGTGGGCGTCCGCGGAGGATACGTTGTCTCGTATGAGTTAATGGGGGATTACACATGTTAACATCTATCTCACAGTGCGCTTGGCCAAAGGGGCTCTGCTATAGGGGTTTAGCATATGAATAAGGAATAGGGGGATGATTGAATAGAGGCTATGGTGAGAGTGAGAGCTGCCACTCGAGGTGGAGCGATGGGGGTTGAGTGATTAGGATGAGACACAAAGACCTAAATCTCTTGTTGAGACGGAGGAGCTGGAGGAAAGATCGCTCTCAGCTGAGTGATTTTCTCTGACTTTCTGTAGGGAAGGTGCTTGATTATGATGGAACGCTAGAACTCCCTCATGAAACTTCACCTAATAAAATTCATTAAGGAGGACTCTTGTAAAAGAACGCATCTATACAATGGAAAGTGAAGAATTAACTAACTTTATTTACGATATCTTCACTCAAAAGCTTTGAATAACAAATACATACTGTATGTTGCCTGGGCCACTATTTCATCATTCATCTGGGTGTTCAAGTGAAAAAAACAAAAACAAATGTGAAAGACTACTTGGCAGCTGATTTACTGGAAAGGTCAGCACTTTATTCAACCTACACAGATTGCCACAGGGCCTATCAGGATTTTTTTTTTTTTTTTTTTTTTTTTACAGAATGAGTAAAAGTACAAACATGTTTTACCCTTATCAATTATTTACAACTGGACTAGGCCGCATATAGGGGTGTATTTTGACATTGAATTCGGAGGACTTGTTGGTTTGCGGTCAGGGGGAAACCTTCAGCAGATTGTAGGTGTGACAATGACCACCTGATTTTCAATAACCTGACATACCACCAAACCAGAACATTAGTCCGAACCTGGTCAAAACAGCCGACAAGTTTTACAAGAGGTGCGTGGCAACTCACTAAAACCATGGAATTGTTGTATTTTTCATGGACCATTTTGGCTAAAAGAGAGTTTATTTTCTGAAAACTCTGTGTATTCGTTTTAGTTCTGTCCTGAGACCCAGTGATGGAATTGTCATGCAGCCCAGACATCAGCAGAGCTCTCTGGGAGAGCGAAGTGTTTATATCCTGAAGGTCAGGTCTTTTGTGTGGAGAAACTTCTTGCCAGATGAGATAGGGGAGTAAATTGCAGATCTATCATCCCCTCCCTCCCTCCTCCCCTCCCTCCTTCTCTCTACCCTCATATTCCCTCCCTTTTCACAGTCATCTCCTTCATTCTTGGGATTCTCTTTTCCTCGTCCTCTCTAAAGTGTTCTCTTTCTTCTTTATGCTCACATTTTCATCCTCATCTTTGGCCATCTACTGCTCATATTCTAAACCACCTTCTCCTTGCTCTTTGTGCTTGATTCGTCCCCTCTCTCTGCCCCTCACACACTCCGTCTCTCCTCCTGTGTGTGTGAAATCAGTGGAGTAACCGTTGGCACTGTCTGTGATTTATGGCTCACTCGGAGCGGACTCTTATCAGGTGCAGGCAAGGCTCTCTGTGCTGCTGCCTGCGTCTGAATGACAATGGAGAACCAGTCGCATTATGCTCCGCAGCCTCGCCCCTTGCATTCTGGACACTGCAGATTACATCTAGCTCCTTGATTTATGGACGCCATTTTGGCTCCTGAGAGGGACATGAAGGGGGGGGGGGGGTGGAGGCTGTGGTTTCCAAGGCCAGCGTCTGCACTCGGCCAAACACAATTTTGAAGGGAACCTGGTGGAGGTGGGCTTTATATTCATGTGTGGGTATAAAAGCTGACGTGTGTTTGTGTGTACAGGATTTATGTGCATGGATATGTGGGTGTGTGAATAGGAAGTCATCATTTATCATTTTGTCAAGAGTTTTTCTGCACAGATATTGACAGTGTCTGTTGTTGGCATCGGTGTGCAGGCGTATCAACATTGAAAGCTCAGGATTAGAGCGAATAAAAGTGTATCTTCAGCTTCCAGTGACCGGAGACAACGATATACAATAAGAAAAATAAACATATAGAAAACTGGAGAGTATACATTTTGAATATAGAAGGTACAGCAATAGTTTGCCAACTGAATTATCTAGCACAAATTTTTCCTTTTTAATTCCTCATCTCTACTCCGTAATTGAATCACTGCGCATCTCTGGAGATGAGATATGTTATTTGGGGGAATTATTTAAATATAAAAAAAATTGTTAGCTAATATAATTAACAGGGAATTATCACAGCTGCAGTTCTTCGTAGGAAAGAAGTAATTATGTAATCTAACACTTTAAATGATGGAAATGAGCATCACATCTGAGACTTAAACACAGCAGGCGTTTTGCATTCATTTCACTCAACAGTTTTTATTGCTTGTATATGGAGAAAAAAACTATGAAATGTCACTTTAGTCTCTTTAAGGTTGCTGCTGAATGTTTGTGTCTTTCACAAAGACGTTATTGAATGTGTGGAGAGAAGCAGCAAAATGAGAAAAAACTACAACCATTACAAAAACAATAGACCAAAACGGGTCTCTCCACCTATGCCCTATCTTCCTACATATACTATAGTTATAGTCAATATTTAATAGCATGTTAAAGATAAGATACACAAATATGACGGTCCTGAATATGAAGGTTTGCTGGTTTAGTGTTAAAACAAGTCAGTGTATCCAGAGAGTAATAACCCGACTGCTCCAAAGATTCTGCTTCTTAATAATTTTAATATTTTACAAAAACAAGTTGAATTTTCTTCTTCATCTTGTTTTTTTGCACCTGCAGCTTGCCCCAGAAATACCCTTTCTTTGTTTCCTTTTGGTAAAAGACTCTGGATTTGTGTCAAAGAAGTCAGCCCAAATTCAGGAAATTATTAAGCAGTTCACTAGGCATGGCTCTCAAATAACTGCTTTTCAAACACTCTGTACTCACACTAATTTTTTTTCAAACATATGCAAATAGATACGTTTAAATTGTGTGTACTAATGGAATGTCACTGCTCTACGAGTGATTTTGAGAGTTACAGAAAGATTACACTTAAAGAAGCAGGTTATCAGAGCCAGCGAACCATTTTCCCATTTCCAAAACAAAAGTTAAAAGCTAAATCCCGTCTGACCATACATGATGCTAACACTAAAGCTAATCTAATAAACCCTTAGTGCATTTATCAGGCTGTGACCTTTCTAGTCTTCCAACTCCGTCGCAAGGGGTTGCTTCCAGCTGCGACTAAATGTAAATATACATGTAAATGTCAATCTCTTATTGTGAAGTTCCCTTTTCCTGTTTTCCCTGACTATGCCGGTAAAATGGCCACCAATGCGGTCTCAAGTGGCGGGCAGCTCACTGATAAATGTCCCCCTGAATACATTTCTACAGCGATGAAAACCAAAGACTTTTTGAGAGGAGGAGGTCTTGGAAAAGGCGCAGCTCGGTAAAAACCTGGAAGGGAGGAAGGTCTGGAAAGCCCTGAGTGTGTTGCCTCATGTTCCAAAGGCAATAAGAGCTGTGGCTTAAAGTGGGTTTTCATAAAGACTGGTTGTTATGGTTCTTGCAGTTGCCAAGTGGCGAAGGGCTAAGTGGAGATAATGTGTCCTTGTAGCTCATCAGAATGTGGAGAGGCAATGTGGGCGGCATGCTCAGTGGACAGATGGCCAAAAATGACATGTAACACGGTACAGACCCACCTCCCTGTGTTTACATGTAGGAGAATTCAAAACAGTAGCACAAATGACTTGAAAGGTCATATTTTTGTGACAACCCGTTGGCCTATTTAGGCCTCTTCATACTACATTCCTGTGTACAGCAGCGTCATAAAGAAAATTTTCTGGTTATTGCCATGGAAACTGAACAAAAGGTAAGTAAGATAAGCTTTTGCATTCCTATAAAAAATCCATTACACATTTGTTTTTTATCCAGGCTATTGTAACGAGCCTATGGCGTTTACCCATTTGCCATTAATCAAATCCATGAGAGTTATGTAAAATATCAATGTGGCAGTAAAGTTATCATTGGTGCCTGAAAAAATGGGAAATTACAGATTATTTAAAATATTGCTTTTAATATTATGTACTCTATGTGCCTGTATACACACTGTGTTTGTGTGTGTGCATGAGAGACAGAAAGAGTGGTGGCAACATGGGTGGCTTCCCATCCACAGTGGGTTGTGTGAATACTTTTCATCATAGTGGATTTCCTACATAGACCCATACTCAGTGACACATTGCATTCTCTAATGCTGACCTTGACTTGGACTTAAGTCCAACCTGAACCCTACAACCAAGTCTTAACCCTCCAGCAGCCCTTTGAAGAGGTGAGGACCAATATACCCTCACACACACACACACACACACACACACACACACACACACACACACACACACACACACACACACACACACACACACACTCACAAATAACTACATTTACAGCACTACTGACAATAAAACTGGCTCGTCATACATTTTTAAAATATATACAAACACACACACCTTTACACAGAGCCTAAAAACACATATGCAAACACAAGTACAACAACATTCAATAGTGACCATGTATTATCATTTTACTGTATTATCCAGGCAAACAGGCTCACTGATAGACACACATAAACGCACACAAAGACACACCCAAACACACACACACACACACACACACACACACACACACACACACACACACACACACGCACAAAGGGGCACCAGGCAGGACTTGGAAGGGGTCCTGGACACTGTCATGGGTCCACACGTCAAATGAGCTGGGGAGCCAAACAACAACAATAACAACAGGAGTTGGAGCATATGGGGCTCTGTACCAGCTGAGAAGGGCCACCAAGGTCCCCAGTGTATGTGTGTGTGTATGTGTGTGTGTGTGTGTGTGTGTGTGTGTGTGTGTGTTTGCGTGAGGGGGATAATAACTGAAGGCTGGTGCCTGGAGAGATGAGAGAAAGGAAAAAGTGTGGTTGAGAGAAAGCGGGAGGAGAAAAGCCAACATTGCAGGGCTCAAGCTTTAGTGCTCCTTTCTAAGGTGCTCTCCACATCTGATAGTTTTGGATAACTGTTCAAATGTATTTTTAGTTTAGCACAGAAGCCACATCCAGTACTAATATAAATCGACACCAATGTGGAAGAGACGTGTATGCACATTAACTAAAGACATCACATCTGTTTTAGTTCCTTGAGTTCTTTGCTTATTCTGAACACATTTCAGTAAAAGTTTGTTCCTTCCAGATTTAACTGAATTCAGGCATCACACTGGATATTTGTCTTTCTCCTCCTCCTTGTGATTCATTCTTATTTATGCTGACGCTGACTAAAAACTAGTGCCCAAGTAGTCCGTTGAATAGTTGAGTCCCATTAGAAGCCATCAGCTCTCTGTCACATGAAAAAGAAAATTAAATCTGAATTGAACACGGCCTGAGGGACGAACTGAAAGGCAGAGGAAGTGTGATGGTGGGAGAGGGGGTGGAGTGGGGCTGAACTCTGGGCGAAACTCCATGACAGCAGATTAAGGAGGTGCAGAGCAGGGATTACCCACCATGAATAAAATAGTACCTGCTGGGCCGGTGTTTGTCCCCCCTCCTGCTATGTACACACACTCCACAGCGGACCGCTCATAGTAAAACACGCACAAACACCGAGGTTCACACCAGGGTTCCCACTTAAGCATTCGCAGATCAAAAATTGCACACAGAGATCAAAACATGTACTCATGTATTTATACCAATGGCCATTGAAAATTTTCTCCCCTGACAGTCAAATGTCTTTGAATTTCTTGCAATGGAGAACATAACCGGATGCCATCGATGAAGGTGTTTGTCATTCTTAATTAACGTGCTAGTGAGAGCCATAGAGCTAGCGTGTGCATCTGCTGGTAAATTAATTAACAATTAGTAATAGCGTGTAGCAGGATGCAGCGCTGTTCTCTGTTCTTGTGGGTTGAGTGTGTTCACAATTTGAGAACAAATTCTCAAATTTCTCTTTTCGTTTGCGGTGAAGCCCGATTTCAAAATCGGTCAGGATTTTATAACTCTTGTACATTAGTTAACCCCAGCCGTGCTGGTGAAACCCTCTCGAGCCGTCGGCTTATTTGGTATTTAGCCGGGCTGCGTGTTGCCTACTAACACAAGCAGGAAGTCTACGATACAGGAACTATGTTTATGCCCTGTCATATCCTAGGGACTAATTACACGCAGGAGAGCGGGAAAAAGCTCTTGTGTAACCTCCTTGTTGTAATCCTAGTTGTAATTGTAGTTGGAGTTATCGTTCATTTCTGAAAACTAACTGGCGAGATAACGGCTGAATTTTCAACAAACTGGTGGAAAAAACAGCTGCAAAGCCACCTCCACTGGCAGTTCCGTCTAAATGAAATCCAGTATTAACGTTTCATATGCAACTGGTTTCACATGTTAACTTACAATATGAATATGTAATATGATAAAAATGGCTGATTTGGGATTTATTTCCCTTTATCTGGTGTGACTGCGGGGTCTAGCATCTGGGGTATCCATCTAGCACTGTTGTGTGAATGCTTCCGAACAGGCAAAGGCGATCCTTTTTCTCTGTATCAACGTGGCATATGCGCACAGTTATAATAAAAATGCAAGATCAAAATTTTTATTTATAGATGTACAGTGTTTTGGCAGGTGGTGTTCACGGGCTATTAAACCTTAAGTATGCTACAAATATAAATACACACACTTAAGCTCAGTAAATATACAGCATATGCATAAACACACAAACACCCAAGGGCTGTATATACTGGCTCAATATAAAAACATACAGGCATAAATTCATAAGGTTTCAGACACATACACATTAATATATGTATATACAAAGACATGGTGCTCAAAGTGCGCGTGCGTGCACACACACACACACACACACACACACACACACACACACACACACACACACACACACACACACACACACACACACACACACACACACACATAAACACGCATGCACACGGTGTTAACCAAACCTGTGCCAAAACACTAGCAAACAGTACACACTCACCCTCTTATTTCATCTGAAAGGCCCACTTGTAATGCTATCACTCTCAAAGTCAATTTTTGCACTTTTGCTCCTATAATCCCAATTACAGAGCTCATTCAAAATGATGGATAATGCCTCTCGTAGTGCCTAGCAAAAACAATTTGGCTGCTGTACTTGGGGAAACCTAAGAGGAGAGCCGCACCACACACATCATTTTTCAACTTACATTTACAGGGCTCATAAGAGCACGGGTTGTAAAGTGACTTCTGGGTGAGTTGATTTTGGCCAAAATGGGCTCTCGCTTTCCTTGGGAATATGGTCGACACACACATACACACACACACACACACACACACACACACACACACACACACACACACACACACACACACACACACACACACACACTCTCTCTCTCTCTCTCTCTCTCTCTCTCTGTCTCTCTCTCTCCCTCTCTCATGGAGAGAGGGAGAAGAGAGGAAGATGGAGTGGAGAGAGCAGTGTAGAAGGGAAATAAAATGATAAGATATGAAGTGAGGAGAGAACAAGAGAGAGTCACAACACTGAGAAAATACAATCAGGATCAGGAACGAACCTTTTGCAAAGATTCTAAAAGAAAGGCGAGAAAAACAAACCAGCAACGCAGTGAGAGAAAGTAAGGATGCTGAACCACAATTGCAGACTCCAGGCGTCATAAGTTAGATTGAACCTTTCAGCAAGAGGCTGGTGTGGTGTGGGCTACAGACAAGGCCTGTTACACCAAGTTCCTGATGACATGACTAGTGGGAGTGTGTGGAGTAATTCCTGCAGCCATGGTTAGCTACCAGGGGTTTGGGGTTTGGCACACATGCACGTTTCCACAGCACAAGGATGTTTTCATCTGATACACTTCTGTTCACTCTGTGAGTTACGATGTATGTATTTGGTCTAACCTGTGTAATTTTCCATCTGATTGTCAAGTGAATATTAGCTAAGATTTTAAACGCCGCCATTTATGAAATGCTGGGTCGGAGCAAATAAATATCTTAAGGATCGGAATATGTAGCTGCAGTACATGAATAAAAACTACACCCAGAGGAAAGAAATGGTTATAAGTAGCAAATTAGGTCAAGTAAGACAGAAACTAAATGAAAGGGAAAGTGGAAAAACTTTCAATTATCAGTTTGTGCAGGGAAAGTTGTTACTGCTCATTTGTGCCAGTTAGTATTGGACGCATTTTACACTATGCAACAGAAAAATTGCCTGTGTATGAAGGGTTGGTTTAATTTTACGACTGACGCGAAATTGCAAAAAGAAAATAGAAAAAAATCAATGTGGTTGGAAATTGAAGAGAATGTTATTCTAATTTAAGAGTTTAATGCCTGACTGATTTGAATTAGGCTCCTGACTTCCACATTGTTTTTGGCTGGTATCTTAGTTACATCAAGACTAAACCAGAAAAGCAGTTTTACATAGCAGATATTTGACTGATTAAATCCACAGAATCATCCAATATTGACATTCATGTCTGGTGATAGGGCTGGAAATTTACAGCAGAAAATGCACAGAGTTGATCTCTTTTAATTTACATAACATGGGACTATGAAACATCTGGATATCTAATACATCAAATTTTGTACGACACACCTAGATGGAAACAGAGCAAATGTCTTTCTCTGCTTTCGCCCCTCTCTTCTTACCCACTCCCTTCATTAGCAAAAGCTTCTCTTTGCGTTCTCCTTCGGACCATCTCCTTTTTCCGCTGGCTTTAGACTCTTGAATTCTCCTCTGCTGTCCCACCCTCATCTTGTTTTGCCTGCTCTTGCTGATCAACTTTAATCTTCCCTTTTTCCCTTGCATCGTCCTGCTCTCCTGTTTTATCTCTTCCTGACCTATCCTTCTCCCCTCAGCCGTCTGCGTCCCCCTGTTCTTCTGATGTTTGCCTTTTTCGTCCTCTCTCCCCTTGTCTTTGCCCAGCCCCCCAAACCACTACCTTCTATCCCTTTACTTTCTCTCCCGTCTCCTCCTCTCCCTGTTAACCTCAGTTGATATGGGGTGCTTCTGTCTCCCTCCTTCACTCCCCCAGTTTGTATCTCTTCTCCAAATCTCCCCCATTTCTCTTTCCTCTCCTTAAAACTCTCCCTCCTTCCATTTACATCTGTCCTCTTCTCTCTTCCTTTATTCTTCCCCCCACTCCCTTTGTCTCTCCTCTCCATCTCTTTTCTTCAACTGCCCTCTTTAGCCTGTCATTACCCTATTTTGACCCCCCTTTCTGCCATTTTACCCCATCTCTCTTGTCTCTTCTCCAATATCTAGGCCTCATCTTCATCCCCTTATTTCTCTACTCTCACTCTCTCCCTGATCTCTGCTAAGTTCCTCCCCATCCCTTCTCTCCCATATCACTACCACTCCACTCCTTTCTCTTTCCTCCTGTATCCCCCCAGCCCAATTTTATTCGGGCTGTTTCTTCTCTCTCTCCCCCGTTATTACCCCCCCACACACACATACTCCTGCGTCCCTGTGGCTGTTCCCCAGGCGGTTGGGTGCGGAGGGCGCTGGCTGGCGGGGTGATGGATGACCATTAAGGCAGCTTATTGGAAACAGTCTGATTTATGGGCAAGCGCTGCCTCGGCCTAATGGCTTCATTTCTTTCTGACGCCACATGATGTCACAGCCAAGGTCACCGCGGCAACGGCCCCCCTTTGTTGTGGTTTCGCTCGCTGATGACCTGAGAGGGATGAAGGGATGGAGAGAGAGGGAAATGAAGGAGGGGACAGAAAGGGGGTTGTGAGGTTTGTTTGCAAAAGCGGAAAGGTGATGTATGAGTCTGTGTAGGTGAAATGGGTTGCGTTTGCAGAAATGCTTTGGTACAAATTTTGTTACGTATGGAAAATGTGTTTTTACTGCTTATCCTTCACCCACCTTTCCTAAAGTCTCCGTTTTTCTTACTCGACCTCACTCGCACCTCCTCTCCTTTTTCCCCTTGCTCTCCTTCGCTCAGTAAATTAAAAACTCCATATCTCCCCTGTCCTCCTTCCTCTCTTTCTCTCTTCCCTTCCTTCCATACCCCAATGACAGAGTACAATAAAACACACGCGCACACACACACACACACACACACACACACACACACACACACACACGCAGCTTTACGGCCTTCCTTCAGACAGCCATTACTCACTTCTACTTTAAATGAGTGCCGTCAAATATATGGGGCCAACCATTTAGAAGCCGATCAATAAAAATGCCATTAGGGGTAGAGTAAAAAACGCTGATATTAGTGAAGCTCAAAACAAAATATTTGATTTTCCCTCTGATAGTTAGCGAGATGGTTCTCTTGGATGAGGCTTCGAGGGGAGATTAAGTCAGCGGGATTCAGGGTTGGGGCGGTTTGAAGGTGTGGTATGTCTTGCAATCAGTTATTTACCCAGGAATGTTTTTTCGAATCTCTGTGCGATATTCCCATCTGCCATTCGACGCGTTTCTCATCAAATTCCGTCTCGGGAGGCAGTCTGGTTGGAAGTTGTGTAGACTTTTAGCAACAGTTCTTCAATATAAATGTTTTTAAATTCTTGGGCGATGTGTTAAATTAGCTTAGAAAAAGTCTTGGATAAAACCTAGTTTGAAGTGCGGTGCCTCGATATTTTCACCTTCTCCATTGATCTGTTGAAGTTCTTTACTTTAAGTAATATTATGAAGTGTCATATGACAAAGGACATTTTTCTGAACACTTCCAAAGAGCCTTATGAGTGCATGTGCTAGCCTTGGAGGAAATCAAACCCCCAGCCCAAGCTGGTGGGGTACGGTAGAGCTGCCACAGGGAAGAGTGTACCATCTCCCCAAACTGAAATGTAACCCTATACACAGGTGTTGGAATTTCGCATAAATCAGAACCAAAGAGAGAAAAAAAAAACGGTCTCCTCAACAACAGGGAGACAACTGGTATCCTGTTATGTTACAGGATTTATGGGGTTTGCAGTTTTATACTGCCACTGTCGCAGCTGCTTGAGATTTGGCTTTGCCTGGATAAATCAAGACAACATCTACACAGGTCGCTAATTTTGATGAATGGTAAAGCTTGGGGCTGCTATGACTTCAGATAAAAACACGATCATATTAACGGTCTTGTGCACATTCGGGGGCAGGAGACAGGAAATGCACATTCCTAAGCCGAAACAACATTTAAGCTGATAGAAGAGGGCCAGAGACTGTTGTTGGCACCGGCGCACCAGTGGCCCAGAGGACCAGAGCAGGGCTGAGGCCGGGGTGGCACAAAACTGCAAAAATCGGTTCTAAATGTCTTGTTTGACTAAACTGGTATCACACTTTATTCTGAATAATAATAGATGATTTATCACTGTTTAAGAAAAAGAAACGCTCTGATTTTCTATTTGAAAAAGGCCCATTTAATTGTAGGAGACCAGGGTTCTCCCACTGTCCGCCAACCCTGGTGTGCACACTGCTAATCTGTACTATGGTGTTGGAAGACACTTATTTTATTACTAAGATTTATGATGGCCTGTGTAAAGCCATCACACCTGCATCAAACCAGGTGGCTTCTCCTGGTCTTTGGCATATATAAATAACAACAATAACAATAACAAGTTTTATTTATTGTGTTTCTTTATTTATTGTATCTATTTAATCGCTTTGAGAGATCGTGAGATCATTTACTTAGCTCACTAAAACTAAAAAAGTGTCTTGTGAGCACCTAATGTTGGCTTATTTTTGCTCTAATATGCTTCTATATACAGTACAATCTTATTTATGTATCTTATTTATGCTATTGTGTATGGTTATTTTATTCTATTATGTTTCTCCTTCTACTCTCTTTTACTTAATCTTAGTGTGCTTATTCCGCTATTTCCTTGTTTCACTGCGCTGGATCACCAAGGGAAATTCCTGTGTACACTACCACATTTGGCGAATACGGGCGATTCTGATTCTGACTCTGACTCTGATAACTTTATACGGTGTGGTTCAGTGCCTGTAGTTAGGAGAAAAAGGGAGAAAGGTTTTCAGGGGACATATTTAGGTTGTTTCTCTCTGTCGCCTCTCTCCTATGCATGTGTGTTTTTTCTGAGATTAGCTCAGCGTTTGTCCACATACTTGTGTGTACATTGCCAGTAGGTGTGTGTGGGAAACCTTTTGCACTCATTTGTTTTGTTTAGGTTCGTTTAAGCGCTTCGGCTCGTGAGTTTTAATCACTGCGCAAATACGGGAGTCTGACTTCATCGGTGATTTATTTATTGACAACAGACGTTCAGTATGGACCGCTGGGTGCTGGGAACCAGAAATTCTCAGCCTCTCTAAAACTCAAATTTGAGTGTGTTTCATGGTGGACGCCTTGTTTTGGATTTACCATGGATACAGCGGGGGGTAAACTCACCTCAGCTTAGTTTATCTACCTTTTTATCCACAGAATAGAGTTTACATATCTTGTGAAGCTAGTGTTCAGTAATAGATTTTAAAGTTTATGAAGCGTATGCTGCATGTTGTGTCACTCAGTTGTTTGTGGTGATGCATTTTATGCATCGTGCAGCAGTGCACAGACTCACTTTTTTGGATTTGTGTCAGGTTTTTCTAATATTAAATGGGAAACTTCCCTCTTATGCAAGGACTTGTGGGCATAAATTAAGGGACTGTATGTTATTTGCATTTTAGGACACTGGGTTCATTTGACATCATTTTGTGAAACCTGGTTGTTGTATTTTTTTTAATATTTTTTTTTACCCTTTTGGAACCCAATCAGATCCCCCTTTTAACATTACATTCCCATCATACACACACCCCTTACAGTAGCATCTATATTCTCAGCCGATGACCTCACACACAAAAATACATGCATTAAAACATACAGTATAACTTGGTGGTCATCTCACCATAATATTCACACTCCCTGCAGATGTGGGCACCACACACTCTCCTTACAACGCAGTGGTCATCCCTGCTCACTGCTGTTTGTTTAGCTGCCATGATGGATGAAGTCTGTCTTCTTCTCTGTTTATGGTCTTGGCCACCTCTTTGTGAGCGTTACCCACTTTTTGTCTAAAGGTGTGTCTGGCCTACGTAACATGCTCCAGACACGAGGTGCTGTCCAGGGTTGCTCTGGTGTTGCCAAAACACGAGCGCCGGGAACACCGCTGGGAAAAAGACACGTCTGTGCATAAACCTATAATGAAACGAATGACAGGGCTTCTTTGGTGTACACGCAGATAAAGCTTCTAGGATTTGTGACTGATGTTGTTTTGCCCTGTAGGCTAAATGTACAGTATGTGTGAAAAAGTGCTTTTTCAAAGTAAAATAGTGTGAAAATGAAATATGCATTTCAAAAATAAGTCTACAGTATATAACTGGTTGCCAAATGAGTTGTAAACAAACCACAGTGTTGTAAAGGTATAATGATAAATGCATTAAATGAATAATAATAATCTGTACATTAACTGCTGTGGTGACAAAAGAGCACTACAGAAAAAAACATGTAAGAATGAGGACTTTTCTCTTTACACTGTGAGCTGAAAGTGTGTTGAAAATGACATACACCTCACGGGAGAGTAGCTGGAATAGGTGTGGCTGCGGGCTGGAGCTACAGACCAGGCAACAACACACTCCTAAATCTCAGGCTGCTGCCCACCAAGCAATTCTCTTGGTAGGCAGCGCAGCGTGCTTATGATTTATGACAAATCCCTCTCCCAATTTGTCACTGATGGCAGGAATGTATAATTCAAAACATTTTCTATTTTGCTGCGTGTCGGTTCCCCTCCCTCCCCCCACATTCTAACACCACACCACCACCACCATCTCCACACACACCAACAACCCTCTTGCTTTATTAATTTTCTACATGTACAAGAAAAGTGTCTGTAGCCAAGTGTCTGAGTCATTGTATGTTTGAAGTTCATTTGTCTGTTACTCTAATGTTTCCTCTACATGTGATTGTGTGACTGAGCAGCATTCATGTACATCTGTCGTCGTCTTGTCTTGCATGTCCCTTTGCAGAGACCATGTATGTATGCGTGTGTGTGTGTGTGTGTGTGTGTGTGTGTGTGTGTGTGTGTGTGTGTGTGGGAGGGGCATAGCAACTATCTCCTGAAAATCATGTTAATATGCTACAATTTTCAACAGCAAATAAATGTAGAAAAAAATGTAATGCCACCTGAATTTAATTTTATATCAACATGATTAGAAAACATGTTTAATAACTGTATCAGGAAAGAAAACTATAATTAATACATTTTAACTAATTTAGTTTTTCTCTCTTTAGTCACTTCCAGTGCTTGGTTAAGATCATTGTCTTGGTTTAATATCGACAAAGTCAACAGTGACTTGAACAGTGACACGTGCTTGCGTGTGGTACAAGAACAATACACTGCCTTGACCTGAAAAACATTACAACTGAACCCAATCCTGGCAAGAAATACATTTCCCCAAAACAAAACAAATTAGTAATACATGTTCATAATTTTTTAGGAGAGAGGGTTGAAGAGGGAGACAGAACCTGTGTGTGACAGTCTGCTGATTGCAGCAGCCAGGCCTGATCCCAGTGGCGAGGTAAAGATTGATGCTGCTCATCTGCTGGAATGGGGCTATAAAAGACAGCGCTGGGCTGTACGCGCACCCTCCACCTCTTTCCTCTTCTTCCCCACTCTTTCTCACTGCTCATTCTTCCTGCCATTCTCACATGTACACAGTCTCATGAGTATTCTATCTATCTGTTTATCTATCTATCTATCCAGCTAGCTAGCTATCTATCCATCCACCACCACTTCAATGGCAGTAAGAGCTGCAGCAAAACCAGACCCCGTCATGTTCCAAGGTACGGGCTGATCTCATACTGACTTGCCCCCTTCATTAACACTTCACACCCCCACAACATGGAACATTGTCCTGCAGTGTTAAGTACTCCTCCGACCTCAGGCTGTAATACCCAACCGCCACCAACCTCTCTGGTCCCGATTACAGACTTCCAATAGTTTACTGGTATTAATGCCTTCTCAGTCTAGTCTTTTCTAGCTCTTTGCTGTATTTGTTGTAGTATAAATTTATCAAGGGAAAGTCAGCCAAGTGATTATTCTCATTTCAGTCACCACCAGAGCTGTAGAGGGGAGACTTAAGACTTGGTCTAAAGTCGGACTGAGGTCACAGAAATGAGATTTGATTGCTGGGATTTGACTTATTTAAGACTTGATCCCTGGAATAATACAGCCTTGCATAATGATTAACCTTGGATATTTAATTGTATTTCCTTTGCGCTGGAAGAAATTCAGCGTTGAAAAAATGCTCAAATGCCAAGTCCTCTACTGTAATAGTCAGCATTCAGAGACTTAAAAGACTTGCAGCTAGACTTTAAATTTGCTTATGGAGATTCTTGTCTTGACTTGGACTTGCTCGTGAAAACGGCTCTCACAGATTGGAGAGTTTACTTCCACTCAGAATTGCCCCTAAAGCCAGCTCTGATAGCTAATTGGTTTCATGTCAGTGCCATTACAAGCACTCGTTCATGAGAGCTTTTCATGATCCTCCTACTATTGCAACGCGATTACTGAGATCATTGTACCAGAATACTTGGAGCTTTATTCAGGAAATTATCCCCATGGTTGGCTTTTGAATGTGTATTACATTTGAGGTAGGAAATAAATGTGAAAGGAAGGTTAATCAGAACAAATGCTGACTCAAGGTTCTTGCAGACATCCTGCAGTTTTGCTGATTTTATGCCTCAGAATTGTGTTGTACTTCAGGCATTCAGCGTTTGTTGTATTTCTTCTCAGTACCCAAAGTACAAATCCCTGTGTAGGTCTATTTGCCACACTGAAGCAGTGACCATTTAAAACACACCAAGAGTTTGCCGTAAGTTGTAAACGGTCAGCATGGTCAATAAGTCTCCTCTGGTATAGGCAAACCCTGTGGGTGGCTCATGGTCTAGAGGAGAATTACCATGTTGTGGAATAAGATATGGATAGGTCAAAAAGGGGAAACAATATCCAGTGGTCCGTGTTGCAATAGCATGACCACTCTGCTTATTTCCCATGGTGCCCTTGGTGGGTCAGTCACCAATGGTTTTTCCAGTGCATCCTCACTCGCAGACTAGGTCTGTATCCTTTTAATATTGCATGGAGCTCATTTAGGAATTGTGGGATTGGGCTACAGTACACATACATGGACACACATACAACTATGCAAACACACCTTTTCCTTTGTAATGTTCCCTCTCTCCAGCTTTCAAGGGTGTGGTTTTGGATTGATGTTGTTACGAATGGCAAATGGTGTCTTAGCTCGTGTGTGTGTGTGTGTGTGTTTGTTTGTGCGTGTTTGTGTACAAAATTGTTTTTGTATCATCTGTGTCACTTTGTGTTTATACATGTGCAAGATAATGTATATATGTGTGTTTGGTACATGCATATTCCCAGGTTCTACCAGAAAGCGATTCAAACCCCATTCTTGCTGTTCTCTAAGTCATCAGTCACTCTGCCACTTTAAATTATGTGCCGCTTCTGGTTGCATTGTCATTTATTTTTGGGGACGAATGTCACTGTTGCACAGCTCTGGGGAGAAATGGCTGCTGTTTGCAGGCCACATATTGTTTTTTAACCCTTTATGGGCTAAGAGAGATGCACTGTGGCTGAAAAGTGAAGCCATATATTCTGTAGACATGCTTACAAAACGTTGCACGGGTTTATTAATTAATGTCAAAGGCCAATGTCAAAATTAAGTAGTTTATTCAAAAAAACAAATTCAAAAAACAAAAATCCGAGTTGCTTCAAATAAAAACAAAAGCATCTAGTATGTAGAGACTTACAAAAACTAATAACTTTCATTAAGTGTACTTTAAATGACTGTAGTTCAAGCAAAAATATGTGGTACTAAATGTAGGTTGTTTATTCTGGAAATAAACGCCTAAATCCAGATGAAAGCTACATGAGGACAAATGCAGCCGTTTCATAAGAATTTTGACCCTCTTCTGTTTATGTGTTGCAGAATCAGGCATCAGAGGTCAAGGGTTACAAGTTGAGCGGTCATGCAAGTCATAACTGGATGAGGTCAATGTGAGGTTACTTCCGTTTGGGGATTCCAGACTATTCCTGTCCATCACATAAGGCAGCCCAGAAGACCTCTTCCACCTGGAGCCTCTGCCCAAGTCCCTGCTGTCAGAGTGATATACAGCAGAAGGCAATAGATGCTAGTGAAAGAGATTGGAGGGAGTCTGTTGGGGGAAAAAAATGTGCACTCACACACACACACACACACACACACACACACACACACACACACACACACACACACACACACACGCACACACACACACACACACACACACACACACACACACACACAAAGATGCACATGATCAAACATACATATATAGCTAATGCTCCCCTTCAAGATCTTAAACATTCCACACAAGGTTTATAAGGTTATTTTCAAAATGCCACTGGCTCTTTAAAATATATTCTTTATATAAGCCACTAGATAAGTCAGTTTTAGCAGTTTTTGCACTGAACTTGATTTTAATTACCTTTTTCATCACTTGCAAAATCTAAGAAATAGGATTTAATGATGCGGATCAACAGAGTGCAATTTTAAATGTCCTGATGTCAATTATCCTGCTGGTGAGTAGTAATATATCATTTTTTTAAAAAGTAATATTTGGAGTAGACACACTTTAACCTCTAATAACAATAAATGCACAAAAAACATTGATGATGCCTCCGTTTCAATTAGGTGCGTCAGTAAGCCGTGACACTGACAGAAATGCAGCCAGTCATTATGTTATTAATCACACCTGTGGTTTCACTACTATGACATATCCCAATGTCTGCTGGGAAGAAGGTCTATCACGTTGCTTTTTTGCCGTCAGTGTGGAGATGTAACACCTGACCTTTTTGAATTTGGTTAAATTGGTACCAGTTTTATTGTAATTATCTTAAACTCACTTAGCTTAACTTAACTTAATTTAGCCTATCTTATCTTATCTTATCTTATCTTATCTTATCTTATCTTATCTTATCTTATCTTATCTTATCTTATCTTGCCCTGTGGATGTGTCAGACTTCATATCACAGAGACACAGTTAGCCATCCCAGTCTGGAAGGCAGTCTTCATGAAAGCACTTGTCTTATGTTGTGACAGTTTAACCTATGTGAACAGCGTGATGCAATAAGCCAACCTGCTTTATTGACTATGTGAATCACAGTCAACATTGATTCAGTGTAGCTACCAGCTAAACGCTACATACTATGCGCTAATCTCCAGAGTGTAACTTGATACAGGCAGAGCAGATCTCTCCACCCTGCTCCAGGGATCTTTATCTTTGCAACACGATTGAATTATTTCTCCTTGCTCAGCTGGAGGAATTGAGTTACAGTGACCATAATGCACAACAACAGACTGCTCGTGTCATAGACCTGTGTAAAGAAAATACGGGCAGAACACTTAGCTAGATGGTAATTTAGCAACAAGTGAGGGCCTACACTCCCTCTGAGTATTAGAGGGAAATCATAGTGGCTAAAAAATCTAAGCAAGGAGAAGAGAAATATTCTCCATATTCTTTCGACAAAGACATTTTCACAATGGCTTCCAAAGTTAAGATGATTGTGTGCAGCCTTATTGATTTTTTGTAGCAGTGTCCGGGAGATGGCGCCGAGAAAATGAGGTCTGGCTCGAAGGTTTATGTCCTGCCACAGTTAGAAGGAAACGTGAGCCGAGGATTCAGCTAGCCTTTTATTGTAAATGTGCTCCCTCTAGATGGACTTAAAGTGTCTGTTTTCCTGGCTATAGGGGGGGAATTAAATATGAAGGGTATCAGTAAATGGGCAGGAAGACTCCAAACGAGTGCTTAGGGACAGTTTCCCATTATTGTCATCTATTATCTTGGACAGATAGTGATGTCGGCAACTGAGTCGTCGATTGCAATCCACTGCACGCTGGTGGCAGGCAGACAGGTTATGGGTTATGTGAAAACGAAGTAGCACAGTTAACTGTGAAAGGGATAATTTGGGCCTACTTTGCACCGCAATCAAACACGAAACATTCATAATTAATGCAGGACGCAAGACAATACACAAGAACAGCACAACAGAGCATTCAATTCATGATTAAATAACCCGCTGATGTTGAACTGCTGTAAGCATACTGTAAATTAAACCGTATTCTCGGTAATGGCAAGCGCGGACGTCATTTTGGCAGGGATCATTTTGCATTATTTTGAAGGAGCAGAAAACAGAATTCAGAACTGTATAAAATCTGACATATACACCGATCAGCCACAGCATTGAAACCAGTCACCGGTTTTAATGTTTTGGCTGAATGGTGTATATACCATTCAGTCAAAACATTAAAACCGGTAACTGGTTTTAGTGTTGTGGCTGATCGGTGTAAATCCATGTCTAGTGCCATGAGATTAGGCTGTTGAAAGATTAATTGAGGCTATGACCACATATTCTTGTCAGACATTCACCACTTTAGCACCACGTGATATGTTACTGTAGTATTCTTACTGGATATTTAGCCTTTGTCAGATCCTAGCTTAGTTTTGGGCTCACCTCTGTGTAGCCGCTGTAAAATGCTGGTCTGTACACAGACAGTCACTCTGAATAATAGGCCTGCAAGCCATAAATGTCAGCCCTTTAAATCACACACAGGCCAGCGCTATGTCCCAGAGAGAGAATGCTTCATCACTGCTTAAACTACAGCCTCCCATTTATTATGTGTATGTTTATAAATCACTAAGGAGACCTCACATTCCTGAAGCCTGTAAAACAGAGAGAGAGAGAGAGAGAGAGAGGAAGAACGGGAAAGGGGAATTGAAGCAAATATGTGTGAAGAGTGAAGCGTGGTCAGAATGAGGAGCTGCAGTCAACATCAAGTCTCTTTGTTTCGTATTCTAAACTATGATGATGAATATTTTTGGGAAAGTTCAAAAAATTGTTTGTTGATGGTTTCAGAGCCAGAAGGCTTCTACGTTGTGTTTCCTGTGTGTATGAAGCCTTTCTCGATTCTTCTATTACTTTTATTAACACTGGACTGAACCCAGTGAGAAACCGAGGCCTTGAGACCTTCTGGTCAGTAGATAAAAAGATAAGGAGGCTTGGTTGTTCTACTTTGTCATGTTGCATGAAATGCAATCAGTGATTTAATAATGTTGCTGTTTAAACAAAACATATGCTGGCTCTGTTTCATCGTTATAACACAGTACAGAGACACTGAGGTGCACAGTGGTAGGAAGTTTGATTTTGTACAATCGCATCAGAGCCAAAAACCCCGGGCAGACCATATATGAGTGTAAATGAACTAAACAAGTCCTGCAAAGGGTCTATATAGTCTAAGTGAAAGACATAACACATATTTAACCACAGACATACACAATGTACACTTCTTCAGCTGTAATATCATGCAGGTGTCTGCACAGTGTCAAGCAACACCACCTTTCTCCTCAGACTAACACTCTTTTGTTATGGACGGTTAATATTAACACTCGGCTGAACCTGAATTCCCCAGCGTCTGCCAGAAACGTCTATCCACAGGCAAAAATAACTCTTCCCCTGAAGATCAGTCAAAATAAGCCAATCAAGTCTTTCATCCTGACCCTTTTACACTCCCAGCTTGGAGATTTATGAGTTACAGCAGCAAGATGTACAGTTATCCAATATATGTATATACATTCTTTTTATGAAGCAGAGTGCTTTTACTCTCTCCATTCCCCCTCCAAAAGATGGCACATTCCTACACTTTACACAACCATCGGTCCCTTTATGTTGTGGCTCAAGGGTTTTTCTGAAGACGGACTCTTCTTTTCTTTGTTCCTCTCCCAATCCGTTCTGAATTCTGTGTTCAAGTAACAAACAAAAAAACGAGCACTTTGTCCGTGAGTATGGCGTGTGAGATTTGTGACGCAAAGCCTAACTCATTTTCATTGCCCTGGTTTCCTGTTTGATTCAAGACCTCTTGGTGAATTATCTGCCTCACAAACAATCAAACTCCAGCTGCCAGAAGTGCTGGGTAGATGCACAGAAGACATAGTTAATATGCTGCACTGATGTTTGTTCTGTCTTGTTTGTGTTGCGCTGAAACTCACTATAACAAACCCACTCCAGTGTTTCCTAAACTACCAACCTCTTGTTATTCATTTTTGAGTGTGCTCAGGTTTTTATGACTTTTTGAGTTGATATGATACAACACTTTCATGACTTTATGCAGAGGTAATGTTAATCAAGACAGCAGTATGTCTGTCTGAGCGCATTTCAGCGAATTTTAAAAAACTGCAGGGGTAGGAGCCTCTTATCATGGCAAATACTTAGGTTCTTTTTGAATTTTCATTGACAATAATGAAAATTTGAATAAAGAATACATAAATGAAATTTAATTTGTATTATTCTTTTGAAACAGAGTAAAAATCTAGCATTAAATTTTGAAACACTGATTGCCTAATAATGTCTTAAAAACAAACTTACATAAACACTGAACATTCACACTCACCGTACAGTGTACCCTTCCATCGGACACACAATTACGGGTCCACTTTCTCTTTTCCCAGGCTGCTCTGTTTTCCCTCAGGTGCTGTGGGAAGTTTGACAACAAAGACTATGGAAACCACATCTCATCAGCTACTTGGACCCAGTGGGCTGCACTGGGGTGCACTTCTAGCTTTGCCCCCCTTCAGAATCCATATTCAGGTTTAGCAAGTCTGTTTTTGTCTGGAAGTTGTGGCTTTGACCCTTGAACTCCCCACCACTGGGTTCTTGTGATCTATGACTTGTCCCTCAAGATTGTCTCTAAAGCAGCTTCAGGAGAAAACGCATTAAATTATTATGTTTGAACACAACCACAAATCCCCAAGTCCAGTTTAAATTGGGACACATATTGAGTTTTGTCAGGATGGTATTGCCTGAGCCTCTATTCCTCAGATGTGTTGATATTGATGAAGGAAATAGATTCTCATTCTATTACTGTACTTGGAGGGGGACAAAGGTGCATTAAATAGTCACATGAATGAGGCCAGCGCTACTCTTCACATGAGCATGAAATCAGAAGGCAGAGGGTTGAGGATGAGAGCGAGGGGAAAAATGGGATACCGTATAATATACTTTCTGAATGTTCTTTCTTAAACTAAGAAAAAAGTGGGAATTTTTGTGTCAGAATTAAGTGCATAGTATTTCAGAAGTGAGTTTTTTGAGCTATTAGTTAGTTTTGAAGATTCGGGCATCATTTGCAAGTTACCAAATCTTATAAAACTCTGCTGTCTGAATCAAAAGTAAGTGCTAGAGCTACTTTCTGTCAGGTTGGGCTTTTTGATCGCTGCCCTCAGTGCTACTCGGCTGCTCGACCAGTCCACATACATGTCAATACAGACCCTTGGCTCCTCTTAATTGAGACATATCTGTATCGAGCAGCCAAATCTACAAGTCACTCATTGAATATGAAAAATGAAGTATGGGAGGGAGAGGGTGAGAGATCAATGATATAGATCTACATGTGCAGACTAAGCCTCCATCCTATGTGTGTGTGTGTGTGTGTGTTTGCATGTGTGTGTTGGGGGTGCTGCAGCGTTATTGGACATCTGAATGAGTAATGACGTTGTCCCAGACTGGGCAATTACCACCAGCGCTCGTTTATTAAAGAGGGGTTGGAGAGATGGAGGAAGGAGGATAGTGGCTCTGGTGCCAAGGGAACAGAGGATGAATTGGTGGAGGAAATGACAGAGGGAACAAATGCAGGAAATTCTGCATTTATTCCATCAAATTCATTGGAAATGTCCTTCCCCTAATGTATATTTTAGCTCTTTTAGCATAGAGATATGGCACCTTATTTAGGTCATCTGCCTCTGGGTTTTGGTGGTGGTGTGTTTCTAAAAGATCTAAAAAGATGTGGTCGATTTCTGTGCTGTTGTTGTTGTTGTTGTTGAGGACCAGCTCATTTCCCTCCCGATACATCTGATTGATTTTGAGTTTAGATCATTTTAGCTTGTTAGCTAACACCTATCCATCAGTGTCTTGTTATAAGCACATCTGATTAGCACAGAAGCTAACAGATCAAGTAGAACCAATTAATAGAACTAGAAGCTGTAAGCGGTCCCACGTCAACATCAACAATGGAGGTTTTGTTAAATTAGCCTCCTGGCTATTTAGCCAGACAGAAGTTTGGAGGTTTACTGAGCTGATTGAGGAAGGGAAGAGGACCAGAGGACAAAAGATGAGACATGGTAGCTTCCAGTATCCCTGATTCACACAGTTGTAGGAAAGCATACTCCCTTTTACTTAATATATTGACCTAGAAAAAAAAAACCAACACATTTTTTCAGTTACATTTGCCAGTAAAACAAAACTGTTATTAGCCATTAATCATTGGTAATTTCCTCAAAAGCTTAAAAAAAATCTTTACTTTCCTAACAAGCAACCCTTTGCAGTCGTGCAGTGTCTTTTCTGGCTAAAGGTGGAAGCAGCATAACGCTGCCCTGATTATCATATTTGGTTCAGGGACCTTTGATCAAATATCTGCCCCACAAACTATCAAACTCCAGCTGTGCCGTGTTTCTGGATAGCAAACTACAGAGAGCAATTCTCCCCCTCCCACAAACTCTTTCCCTGCCTTTCCATTTTGCCTTCTCCTTCCCACTTCTCACCTCCTCTCCTTTCTCACCCTGTCTGTCTGCATGTCTGAAATGCTAAGAAAACATTGTGGCTATGTTGGCTATGCTGAGAATCAGTCAGCGGCTGCTTGGTGATCAATGGGAAAGAAAACAAATCGTGGCCAAAGGAATTTGGGTTTTGAACTTTCCCCACTCAAAACCAGCCTTTGACAAATGATAGTCAATATAGATGGTTGTGTGTGTGTGTGTGTGTGTGTGTGTGTGTGTGCGCACGTGCACGTGCACGTGTACACACATCCATTCATACACACGTGAGCATGCAGTAGATTTGTACTTTTCCGTGTGTATAGCGTATGTACAGTATGTAACGTGTGTGCATTTTCTGCGTCAATCTGTCAGGTTGCATAGTTATTCTTCTGCATCCCCACCAGATACTGAGGCATGTCTATTTCTGCATACATATATAGTGTGTGTATGCACATTTGTGTCTCAGAGAGAGAGAATAAGCAATAGTTAAAAGGGCCTCGTTTGCCCTTGTCCATTTGAACCACATCCTGCCCCGAAATCACCCTTCCATCCTCACATGAGCAACTGTACAGTAGTACACCCCCTCCGTTATGTATACACACATTCATAGATTGGCAAGACGTGCTTGACTCATGACTCAACCCCAGATGCTCGCCAATGACACTGTGTTGGTCTAGTGGTGCCACAGCACTCGGAGCGTCCTCCCTCTGTCCCTGCGGTGTCACGAACCCACATAGAGGGTATATTGTTCATCAGGCTTGGGAAAGACCAGAGTTCAAGGACATTAATAGCTACAATGTGTAGTTTCCCCCTCCCCCCTCCTGTTCCACATCCTACTCATTCAGCTTTTAGGAAATTTGGGTTTTGGAAATGGGTATATTTCATCTGGGAAAGTACCATTGACAAAACTTGACTGTACTGCTGAAAAGCAACCGTTAACTACTAAATCATTAAAGTGATGAGGTTTGTACAATATTTCTGCAACTTCAGCCCTTGAAAGCCCATAAATTAAATGTGAAATGAATAGGCTTTAAAAAAAATTAAAGAAAACACTTTTTGTTTTGATGAATTTAACTTGATTGCTCTAAAAATTGCTACCATATTTTGCATGTTTTTATTTGAAACAATTTACAGTAACATGTGCACAGTTTACCGAATAATAAATCCAGACTGACAAAATCAAAACTAAGCTTAAATAAACACTTTTTTTTTAACCTTCATATGAAATGTTTCATTTTGGCAAACCTTTAACCTCCACATTCTGGGTTTGTTAAGCTTTCTGGTGACTGTAATGTCTCCTTCTCTTTGTGTGCCACAGAGGAAACAGATGGTAGTTGTTCATTTCCCAAGCAAGCTCTCCAATCTCTGTATGTTTCATGTGAGTTGAAGTAATAAAGAAGAGAGATAATAGCTTCTCCTTTATATCCTAAGCTGCAGAGGAGCAAGACCTATACTAACGCATATTCCCTTCTAAATATATACACCCCCTCTGGTCTCAATTTAACACACCAGGTTTGTCTCTGATCATAAAACAAATGTTTAACCTCCCTCCCCCCTTCAGTGTGGTGGGTGTGCCACTATGTGCCAGCATCACATCTCACGTGCCACTAAGAAGCCTGAGATGATTAGCCCGAGCTTGTCTCCTGTGCGCTAATTGCCAAACCCAGCATCACCTTCGCTATTGTCTAATTAGTCTTAACAAGATAACCGAACACCAATTAAAGTGACTGAATCAGGGCTTTGAATGAAAAACATGTGCAAAAATTGTTCTATGTTTTGTTGTTAAAATACCAAAGCGCTAATTTTTTTGGTGCTGTCACCGATGAACAGGTTTGACTTTTACTCCAGCACAACGTGATGTAAAATAATAAGAATATTGTTGATTCCTTTGTTCTTAGAATGTGTTTCTTTGTTTGAAGTCAGTGGATAATGTACATGGAAACTGTGGTGTGAAGAAGATCAGTCAATCAATCGTTCAAGTGTCACTTACAACCCGATAATTAAAAAACAGAAATATAAACAGTAAGACATGGAGGGACTAGCACATGCAACATATTAGTAATGTGAAAATGTAAATAAAATGTGAATAAAAATTAAAAAGGGAAATTAAAAAAATAGAATTGATGAAGACATTAAAACATATCTAAAGAGAAAAACAGAAATTAAAAAAAAAGGAAAATTGAACACTCCAAGTTTATGTTTAAAGATGTAAAGATACTATTTTTGGATCCTTAGGCACACTGAATCCCTGAAAAAAAATAAAAATAATGTACATGGTGCAGTGTCATTAACAAAAATTACATTTGCCAAATAGCAAATTTTCCTTCATTGTATGTTGCATTTAAATAGTTACAGTTTTCATTTTTGAAATCATACTCCTAATGTGAAATATGAGTATGTATTTCATAAGAGACTTATGACATAAGACATGAGAAAACACACTTTCACAGACCAGGGCAGAGATACCTCCTAACATGTGCGAAAATGCATGTATCTACATGCCTGGAAGCTCTGAACTCCCACATATAAAGACATGGACCAGAGGCCATTTCAGTGTTTCATTAGAGGTGTCACAAACATGAATTATAAATCAGCATCCTCCCTCAACTCAGTCTTCAGCCTTTTACCACCCCCTTCTTCTTTTATTTTTATGTAAAACACATTGTGAAAGGTCAGTGGAGAAGCAGCAGAGAAAAAGTGAGAGCATGAGAGTCGGGTGTGTGTTCCTGCGTATGCGTACATGCATGTATGTATATATATGCGTGCATGTGCCGCTATGATTATGAGTTTAATTCCTTAGTGTGTGTGTGTGTGTGTGTGTGAGCGCATGTGTGTTCCAGTGGGGGCAAAACTCTGTCTCCCATGCATGCTGTGCTCATTGAGAAGTGGTGTCTTGTGCCTGGGGGGGGGTGCTGGCGAGAGGGCAGGCGGGCGGCCAGGCGCCAAAGAAAGAGGTCACATCCATATTCATCGCATTGGACATGCACATGTAAACCACTTTTAATATGCTGTGACAGGGGAAAGTTGAGTTGAAGCGGAAGGAGGGAGGGAGAGAGAGAGAGTGAGGGAAAGACAGGATGGTGACAAATATGGAAGGAATAGTTGTGAGAAATGTCTACATGTGCATCTTCATTGGGCCTTGAGTGACTTCCTGGATGAATACGAATGACCTGAAAAATACAATGATCAGAGATAGGCAGTCATATATATTTCTCATTCTTGAAAGAAAAGAGAGCTAGTGCATTCCAAAAAAATAAAATAAAAAAAGCTTTGATTTGATTAGTAGAGGAGCTGCTTTAACCAAATAACATAATACTTATAACTTCAATATACATTTTAAATTGCAACTTTTCAAGCACCTACCTGGAGCACTTGAGTTTGCTGCATCAGAGTTATTCAGAAAAAGTCAAATGACTGACAGCTACAATAACAGAAAGAGTAATTAGAGAGAGTATTATTTCACCTACTTAAAAGGCAGTGAAAACAAAAGGATATCTGAGCAAGCTAAAAGAAACCACAAAGCTTGTTAAAATTTTGCCCAGATGAACAGATAATTATAGTTTGACCAATATACATGCACAATTTTGAATCCCCAAAATAAAATAAAATGTGTCATATCGATGAAGTTTTTTTTAGAAATAAGGATGAAATACTGTAAGTAGTATCTGTGGTAATTTATCCGTCATGACTGATCAATAGAAAGACTCAGATGGCACCAGCTTGAAGGCAAGGTACTGTAGCTGAAAATGTTCTGTGAATAAAGTGTGGTGTACTGGAGAAGAGTATTGCATTTAAATTTTGATGTTGATGAAATACCACACAGCTGTGGCATTTGGTTCTCATTCTTTTTTTCTTTGCAAACCCTTTAAGGAAATCATATGTTTGCATTCATACTTTATGAGCTTTATGCAACATTAAATCAATAAATTTAAAACACATTAAAACTGACTACTGCAGTAATGGATGCTGTGCTGAAAGCTAACAGAAAAGATAAAACAATTTCATTAACTGTGTTAACTTTCTAAATTTGTCAGTTCAAAAACTCAGTAAGTTGTGTCATATGTTTTTTTTCCCCCCCTCACCATATAGACTTATGGGGCTTTCAGAGACAATGCGACAACTGCGCTCTGAAACCCATTATTTACAAATGGCTTGCGCCGCACCACGGCAGTTTGTCACTGCATCAAGCAAAGCGCACGTGCTGTGAACAGCAGTGAGCGCAACTCAATTCGCGTTGTGTCTGAAGGGGCCATTACGCACATATAGCTGTTGTAGAATATGCCTACAGCACAGACGTCCAAGTTAATTCAAACATTCAACCCATGTCAAAAGCCTGGAACACAAAAAAAAAAAAAAAAAGGAATGCCTGTTATAATGGGGCACTTCGAGGTCAGTGGGGGCATATCATCTTCACATCATAACAGGGGGCCCAGGTAGCTAGTTATGACAATGTGGCATTATATGGCAGCGTTTGAAGTCGGCCAGCGACAGCTTCTCACTGTAATCGCCTGTCACAAGCCCCTGCTTTGAAGTTGGCAGTGATGAAAAGGAAAAACATAAAGAAAGAACACCATAATCCAATCAAATTATTAGGTCATGTCAAAGCAGTGCCTTAGAGACTTTGAGAAAGTGGTATAGTTTGTGTGTGTGTGTAGTGTATCTTAAGAGGGAAGGAGGCCTGCAAATCTATTGAGCGGTGGGATGGCAGTTTAGATAGAATTGGAAGAATAGGACCTTTTCGCAGGACACTTAACCTCCTGATATCCTGCTGGATGGCCCTTTTGACAATGGCAACACTTGCCCTCTCACTGCCATGAAGCACTGTGTTCATTCCTTACTTGAATGGGCCTACACCAGACCATCCCTGGGGTGGGAAGGGGGTCACAGTGGGGGTCGGACTCAAGGGATGGGGTTTTCTAGTAACTCTACTCCCGACTTTTCAGACAACACCAGCGTCCCCTGGGCATCTCCACCCTCTATGGGCTTTAATTCCAAAAAAGGTTTAGTGGCGACAGGAGTTTCCCTAAGCGGACAAATTATGCTATCAGTTTCCCTGCTCTTGTTGGGGAATGAGAACGCCTGGCTTCCCTTGAACTGGAAGAAAAGTTCTCCATCTGGAAATGTGTTTGGAGTCTATCAAAGTTGACCTGAATTTGCGAGCACACTTGTTCTCTCATGAGTATTTAAATTAACCATGATCCATCGTGTTTAATGGAAGATAGTCAGTTTTTAATCCAAGCGCATAATAATCTACCAAAGGCCTAGTTTTTGGAGGAATCTGGGAGACAGGTTTATCCTGTCCAGCAGAGCAGTGTGCGCTGAATCTTTCTGAGCTCCCATCTGAAGCTTGCCTCAAACTGTGGGGAAAGCTCCTCAATCACTATAAGGAGGTCCTCTCAGCTTCACTCATATTTTAACCACCAGCCCCACACCATGGGGCGCTGTGTAACGGCCCGTCAGTGGCTGTAACCTAAGTGCCAAAATTGCCTTTTGACGATGTACCTAGTGTTGTTTTAAGAGCCCCCGTCTGTTCTGCCCATCCCCCATCCCCACAAAATATGATTTAATCATTTTTCTCACTTACTTTTCTCAGCATGGGGGCAAAGAGAAAGAAAGAGAGGGAAACTGAGAGGGGCTGGGAGGAGGCAGAGAAGAGCATTCCAAAGTGGTGAAGAAGGGGAGACATTACAGCAGTTATTTCCGCAGTGAAGAGGAGAAAACCTCTTACAAGGCAGTTCTTAATAGGATCTGGTCAACGAAGCTGAAGCAGGGCTACTCCTCTTGAGAAGTCCTCTGGGTGAAAATCTGAGCAGGCTTTTAATCAGGAGGCAGCGAACATTATACAAACAAGAGCCTGTGCTGAGGTCATGCTGAAAAATTTGTCCCTTTAAAACTCAGACTTCTACTCCATTATTTACATTCAGTTCTTTTTTTCTTGCACTTGGTACTTGGATAAACTGCAGATCATAAATCGCACACAAAGCCTGGCTTACAAATCTGAATTCACCCATCTGTGCCACTCAAAGGGTTGTCCCAACCTGGACAGAAAAAAAAAAAAAGTATCTGTTGAATCCAGAGAGCCACTAAACCAAGCTGATACAGCTTTGATGCTAAACTGTTAATGTGTTAGCAAACAGTTATCTATTTAAACATTCACCAGATGAAATCTGTTGTCAATGTTTGTTTTTCAGTGTCAGTGTTTTTGCGACTCCGCAGATGTATTCAGTAAATCCTTCATTATGTTGTTTAAAAAAAAAAAAAAAAAAAAAAAAAAATTATGTGTTTGTGTAAAATTTATATGTTCTAGCAAATTAGATGTAAACATAATTTCTAGGAAACTCGGTTGTGCCCTCCAAGGTGTGTCATCAGTCATTTGTTTTCTTCAGCTTTCTGCCAAAGTCATCCACCACTATAACATGGTTCATGTTGGGAAAAAGTTTTGTTTATGAATAAAATAAGTTAGCAAGAGTGGAGCAGTAGATTGCAGTAATCAGTTAAAAATAATAACGAGTCAGCCCGAGCCCCTACTTCAGGCCTGCTGTGGCCAACCAATCACTCGTATGTTTAAAGGCCTCAAGTAACCTCAGCCTGTTTAAAAGCTGGAATAGCTGCCGCCCTTGCCATCACCCAAGTCTCTCATCGCTCTGCTCATTTCTTGTCATCCCAGTCTCCTCCTTAGGAACACATTGTTCCCACACCCTGCCTACATCAGTGGTAGACACCCACTTGAGAGCTCTGAAGCACTGTGTACATATGACCACAAGTGGTGTTACTGTTACCAGGGATCACCTTACTGACTGCCATCACTTAGTCAAGTCAGACAGAGGCCCGGTGTGGGTCAATGGGAGGTTGCTGTGGTACATACATTGTCCTTAAAATTGTCTGCCCCAACTTGATATAGGATTTCTGCTGCACAGTTGAAACAGGCTGTGTCCTGGAAGCCAATGTACTTACATTTTTGTAGGTGGCCAAAAGAAATTCCCATTCTTTACCTCAATTGTCTTGGCTAGTAAGGTGCAGAAAAACATCCAAAAAAGGTGACAGATACACCAAATCAGCAGCTTATAAAGTAGTTTTAGGTTACGTTGTGGAGATTCTTTCTCCAGTCCGTCTGCTGTTTGTGGCGGTCACAGGAAATCAGTTTGATTGCAGGGTTTGCTGAGGAGTTCATGTCTGTTTATGCTTCCTGGTTGTACCACATTTGAGGAGAGGGGAGGCAGGGGCATGTCTGTGGTTTTGATGACATTTGCTTTCCTGAAGCTGGTGGTTACATGAATGTTTGGTTCAACAATTGTTTGCTGATTTGTGATGGACTTTGCACTTTTAAATATCTATTTAATAAGTATTTGGACAAGTCTATATGTATGTATATAGTGAGCTCCCCCACTGGTGGTTTAGTCCAGGTGATTCAATTTTCTACTGGGAGGGTATATAAGGGTTGGTTATGTGAGGTGTGGGTCGTTGCTGCTCTTCTGCTCTGTTGCCACCCACAGTGATATAATACAGGCCAACATGAGGACTCAACTAATTTTTACCTGAGCCCCCCCCTCCCCCCATATCCTTAACCATTGGCCACCATGACAGTGCGTTAGCAAACATCCAGCAGACATGGAGCACAATGTTAGCATTCACTTGGAGTCGTGTTTCTGCCCACCTGACAAATGTAAGTTCCATATTTATTCTCCTTTTAACTCTGTCTTGTTGTCTCCACCAACAATTGAGGGAAATATCTGGCTCTTAAGCGGCTAAATGCTCCACTATGTTCACCATTCTCCCTGTAGCTTTTTGCTCTCTGTTGTTTGGCACGTGTCATGAGCTGGCTCATTTAATTACTATTTACATAAATAAATCAAGGTTGTGTTTAAAATCTGGCAAAGTAGTGTATGTGGGTTCATGAATGAGTGAAGAATTGTCGTGTGCTACAAAACTAACAAAGCAAACCAACCAAATAAAGGGGACTGTGTGGAAAGCTTAAGAGAGTGTGGGACTGAACAGGCCAGCTTTAAAGGCTTCCCAGCTCAACGGCCCAGGTGAACCTCTACTCTGCTGGGCTTCGTCCTGAAAGGGGAGGCGAAAAGAGGCGAGGCAAACCAGGCCAAGGAAGCAGGAAGGGGTCATCACAGTGCTGGACCCAGTGCCATAGGGATTTTTAAGACTGAGATAAAACCACACCGTTAAACTGCAGCATGTAAAAACAAAACAATAAGCTAACAGAGGCACAAAAAAAAAAGAATTTTCATAGAGCTGCAGAGATGTGTGGTTATTCTTTGTTAACTCGGCACTGCCTTTCATTCTAGAGTCAATAACAAAAATACTGATTAATGCAGGTTTAGGCTTTGAAACTTTGCACCTTACCCTTCAAGAAATAGTGTGTAGCTTCCCTTGAGCTCTCCTGTCTGTAACTATGATAAATGAATAACAAGTAAAGGTCAACACATAATAAACTGTACTCTCTTTAAATTGGGTTTGCCAGACATTATCAAGATGAGAGAAATTTATTTTTCATTGATCTCAGACAATAGGTCACAGACTTGATAGTTTGCCTCAACAGGCTCTGTTCTGTCTGAGGTGAGCTGTTGCCATTTAGTCATTCACCTCAGTGGTTGCTCTGGGACTGAGACTTGATTTACCAATGCTCGCTTCTTGGAAACCTCTTTTAGATGAAAACCTAGCTCACTCATTCCCTCCACATCGGAGAAATATGTATTCTCAGCACTTTTTTGTGGGTCATCACAAGAAAAAAAGTCACCGATGCCAGTGTCCCTACAGCAGGCCCTAGCCCTTCACACTGCACAGCTCCTCCTTTCACCCCTCCAGTGGCTACCCAAGCCGTGATAATAATGACGAACATCATTTATGCAAATGTAATTAGGCCAAGAAACACGATAGTGGAGTGCATGGCGTCAATGGAAATTTATCACTGAACACTCAGGCTCTAAACATTCAATTAAAATATTGAATTTCACCAGATTTAATCTAAACATAATAAATTAAGAAGTGGAAGAATGGCTTGCAGTAGAGCAGGCCGACATTTGGCCGTCACTATGACACTTGGATATGGTCATTGATTCCACTACAGGTCTCCAAGATGCAGACTAGTAGACAGGGAACCAGGAGAGAGGGTGATCTGAAGGTGAAGCTGAAGGTGGTCTTTTCCTGATTTCTGTATCTGGGCCAGTGTTTCGTCTGCTTGGAGGGGTGACGTTGGGCTATTCAGATAAGAAACCACAGTGCAACACCAAAAAGAATTCAGTTAATGTGCAATTGGATATGTGGTGGTGCTCTGACATGGTTTAACAGCAGCACTCATAAGGGAGCAGGAGTGGCAGGGCATTTGGCAAGCAAAGATTCGAATCGGGGCTGGATGAGACCAAGTCACAAATGGAGCTTGTATTTGTAAATGCAGAAATAAATGTTATGTTACATATACAACATTGGCACATTATCGCCTTATACAATTGATATGGCGAACAGGGAGCAACATTTCAGGCCTTGCCTCTAGCCACCTGGATGTAAGTCAAATATTCAAACTCCTTGTACCTCTGTTTCGGTCTCCACTAACTCTTGAGGTAAGCATCTGGCTCTTTTGCTACTAAGTGCTACAGTAGGTTGATAAGAGTGGCGAGAATGAACCAAAGCTTGAAGCTGTGGGTTGTAAAACGAAGCGATGAGCTGAAAGAATCTAAAATTGTCCGCAGAGCCGAAGTGAACTGCTGAGTCTGGTGACAACTATCTGCGGGTTTCTCACTACGAACGACACCTTTCACGTTACACTTAAACAGTTTTTTATATGATAATATTGATCAGTGTAGTTTTAAGTTTTATATTCACCTGCACAAAAAAATCTGCTTACCTTTGCTAGAGTCTGTTTGCACTCTATTGCTCCTCTCGAGAAATACCATGATAACAGATGTTTGGTAAATCAAGTCAACTGGATGGGCTTGACACAGGTGATACTTTGTGAGATTTGTATTCTGTTTAGAATTTTGAAAAACATGTTTGTTTTTCATCTAACTGGCTTCTTTTTTTTGGGGGGGGGGGTAAGAATGTGAGATCGTGTTGCTTGTGGATGTGTTTCCAAGGTGATAAACTTTTCACTCTGAAGGTGACGAGAGGTTGGGAAACTGTTACATTGGCTCACACTTTGTGTACGTTCATCTCCACATTTAGACACACAGAGTAAATCATACTAGACAGAAATGAGAAATATTTGAAAAATAGAACTACTTTGCCACAGTATTTGCTGATTGAACACCTTCAGACCTTCGTAAAAAACAAAATATGGTGTCTGGATGCCCTCATCTCTCTGTATCAGCTTAATGTAACACGAGTGCTTCTTGAGAGCTGATCCTCACTCAAGACAAAAGCTGCAACTTCAGCCTCCACTTGTACAAACAAACTTACAAGCTGTGTTAACACAGATCCAGAGAATTGCTGCACTCCTGAGAGCTGTACTCTCCATGGTAGTTGTGAGACAGCGTCAGAGTTTGCATCTTGTAATGTGTTCTGCTCTGTTCGTGTTTACATACAGAGGACATGGCCGCCTGCCTGCCTCGGCTTCATGGTAATAGGATGCCGTTGTCCCAGTTCTCTTAATATCACATTAGAATTTCATCTTGAGGATGGGAGCCACCATGAGTGCGAGAACTTTGTATGTTTAATGAATAAGACTGGGGATAAGAGTGTCTTAATAGTTGCATTAATGCTCTTTTTTTTTTTTTTTTATCCCCCCTCCCTCTGTACATATTGTGCATAAAATCAAACATGACCTGATTCCTCCTCCATTTCCATAACGCCCCTCTGGATCTTGGTGGTATTTTGTCTCATTTTGTGCTGCATTTGAAAGCAGAGGGCATTGTTAAATGAGATCTCCCTATGAACCACTGCAACAGAAAACTGGGTCTACAATGAAGAGATGTCCTTCAAAGATGCTTTTAACGCAGACTTCATAAGTCTGCAACTTTTAGAAAGTGTAAGTAATTTAAATACATTTTAGATGTTGTCCACAGCTTAAACGTGTTTATTTCTATCCAAAACCCTTTTTTTTTTTTCTTTTAATGTTTGGCAAACCCAGTCTAAATGTCTTTTTTCCTACCCTGTGATGTTTATAAGCATAATGTTACCCAGGCCACCTTTTGCACTGCTTGTCTGAATACACTACATGGCCAAACGTATATGGACCCATAATTTTGGAAGCTGGCTGCAGGGATTTGCTCCCATATAGCCACGAGAGTGTTAGTGAGGTTTGCCGCTCATGTTGGGTGATAAGGTCTGGTTCACAGACCTGGCATCCTACTTCATCCAAAAGGTGTTGTGTGGCATTGAGGTCAGGACGCTTTGCAGGCCAGACAAGTTCTTCTTTGTGGACCTAGCTTCGTGAACAGTGGCCTAAACATGTTGAAACTGGAAAGGGTGTACCTCAAACTGTTGTCACAAAGTTGGAAAAAGACTGTAGAGGGTGTCAACACGTAGTGTTCTTTTGGTCTTGAATAGAGTCCTGTAACATTGTCATGCTAGCAAGCATGAACAAAGACTAGACATGTGGTTAGCAATGTAGATGGATATCTACTGTGTGTACTGTGACCACTTGAACCAGTGCTTTTTAAATTATGATCAATTATTAACTTTAATCTGGAAATTGCTGTGCCTTGGATCCATCCATCTGACACCAAAAACTGACACCACCCACCGATAGCACACTATGATTTATTTATCTCTAATTCACTGCTTTTCATTCAAAATCATGAAACTGTAGCCCAGAATAGACATAACTTATCCCTGCATCTAGGCGCCAATGTTTAGTCTGGGATAACGAGGCTGATCCACTTCTCTGTATTCGATGGTGCCACAATCCATTATTTACCAAAGATCAAGTTTTTAAAGCAGGGCGGTTGTGCAGTTTTAGTGAGTCAGGGGAGACGAAGATTTTTCAAGGAGAGAATTTTTTTTAATTTTTTTTTCTTTTTTTCAACCACTCTGACAAATATTTTTAAAGGTGTTTGATCTTGGCATCTCAGAATCAATTGTTCTCATTTGTTAGGTGGGCACCACATTTTTTTGGTTTTCCTAGCACAAATTGAGTAATCGCAGGTTGAACGCTCAGATATAGCATGGTGCTCTGTGCAGTGTGCTTTATCTTTTCCAGCCGTGAGACAAAAACTGTGAAATCATGAATTTTTAACATTATTTACCATACAAAACAAAACAACCCTGTCGCTTAGAAAAAGTGCATTTATATTCCCAGTTACATTATAGTGACAACATAATCACTGGCTGGATTATGTCCAGAGGCAAGAAGCACATCCAGAGTCCGGTCTGTGGTTAAGGTTTAGGCTTTGGTTCAGGTTAGGAAAAGATGGCGAAATGTAAATAAATAAGTTTTGTCTGAAGTCAGTGTGAACTTTTTCTGTTTTAAATCAGACCATGGTCTTTCCCTAACTTTAACCATTAGTGCCTAAACATAAAACCATAAAAATAAGTTTAACAATGTCGTAGTCACTACAAATTGATATTGTACTGCAAGATCGCAATTATGTTTTTTCCAAAACATATTTGGTGTTGCAAATGAATTGTACGTAACTACTGCTTGTACTTTACATTTCTTACATTGCTATTTGGTTTACTATTTCTTATTCTATCCCTTTCAAATTTCAATAGTTGTCTGCAGAGGGATTTCAATGTTAGTGATGAAGAAGTCGTACTCTTCTCCTGGATCTTAGGCCTGCCATCTTAAATTCTGCCCAACACTTAAAACTCGTGCATTGGCTGCTTGTCCAACCCCCTGAAATCTGGCAGCAAAGATTATATCTGACAAGTTCTCATGTGAGAAAATTACCCCCAGGGAATAAAAAATTACTGTGTTGTATCATTCATTGGAATTGGCTCGCAATGTGACATGATGTTTTGCTCCTCCGTCACTTATTAAGGGCCGCTATCATATTTATTTAGAGTATGAACTGCTCTCGTTCTTGTTTCTGGCTCAAATATCTGCCTGTAAAATCATTTTTTTCCCACACATATACAAAAAATATGTTTTTCATCATGCTTTTTGCACTGTTGGTATTTATATTTGCTCTTGGCTTTGTTTGTGTGTGATGTTGAATTCTTATCCTTATTCACTCATTTATTTTCTGACATTTGTTCCTCTGCTGGTTTACAAATCTGCATTTTTTTTTTTTTTTCTGTCGTATCACCTTGATAAATAATTGATCACCTAAAAACTAAAGAAACACAAATAAACCAAGTCAAATGATATGTTAGGCGGGAACTGTCGCTGATTAGTATTGACAAAAACTGCCCTAGAAAACTTAATGGGAGAGATGTTTGCATTGATGTTGCTTAAAACTTTATTCATGCTGTATACCTGAATAACAAACCACGTGAACTAGCGTTTCCTGTTAGACAAAATGAGATATTTTAATTCCCAAAATCTTTCAGTGTCTAATACCCTTGCAGCTGTTTTCCAGGACCAGACTTTATGACTAACTATATAAATATTTTATCTGCACCATAAATATAGCTCCAGTCTGTGATGTTAGCTTTGGTCAAGTGCTTATTTTGGATCGTCAAGAGAGCTACAGAGACTGAATTGGTTTTGGCTCATCTATCTTTTTCACTTTTCACCTCTCATTTTCTGTTACTTTTCCTCAGTTGTATGAGGCTTCTGATACAACCCATTTTTATTGGCAACATAGGAAGGAAACACTAATAGTTACTAGCAGCAATTTGAAACAGATTATTAAAAAACATATGTATTAAGATGTGTTCTCAGTACAAGATGTTACTATGTCATTAAATATGGAATTCTGGGCAACTTCCTCCTGTCTGGATACACTCTGTGGACATTTTTTTCTGTTTAAGTCATGTTCAATTGTGCAAATCTTAGACGCATACTAACGTAGCTGGTCCTCAGCGTTCAGTCTTGATGAAGGATTTGTAAGATTCTGTATTTTTCGAAGTGTGTACTTTGGATGACCAAAACCTGCCGAGGTTTGATTGTTAATCTTTTTTTTTTTCTTTGTGGTAATTTTGGACCCTCTCCATTACTTTGAATTTCCTCCGGTGTCAGTTTTGTCTTTAAAGGATTCCTCTGCAGCTGTTGTTACCGTACATTCCTCTACTTAAACCTAAGACATTCACTAATTACTTGGGTTTCTCGTAACGGATGTCCTAATGTTTTATTTATCTGACAAGACTTTAATCAGCTCCCTGCTTTCCTCTGTTGTTACACAGCTTACCTTGAAACGTAGCCTGTGTATATCCCCTTATCTGACACTGCCCACTGTGCTCGCCAGCCGGCTGCCAACAGGAGAGCTGGAGGTGGCAGACAGTGTTGGGGAGGATGTGTTTGTCTGTGTTTTGTGCAAGTCTGTAGATGTAAGCATTTTGGACGGTGCCTTTGTGCAATACTCATTTATACATGCATATCTTTGTGTGTTTGTGTGTGCGAGTGTTAACGAGTGTGACAGGTGCCAACTCCTATGTCAGGGGCGAGGTCACACCCTCCCTCCTCAGCCTAGGTGTCTGCAGAGGTTCGTATCAACTCAGCAAGTGATAGGGTGAACACCTTTTACCCCTCCACACCCACCCGTACCAAAAGGCACGCACACACCCAGCCCCCCAGATATCATTTAGCCTTTACACAAACAACAGGCCCCAAGACAACTTGGGAAAATGGGGAGGGTCGAAAGCAATTCTTGAGCATATTTTTTTTTTAGCAATGCATGCGCATGTAAATGCTGTGCATTTGCTGTTGGGATATCATTAATTTCACTGAGGTTTAAATGCCAACATCTGACACCTATTGGCAAAGATGTTAACAGTGAGTGAGGCATTTAGGTGACGTGTGTCACCTGCTTAGAAATGAAAGCGTTGCCACTTTGGTTCATCAGCATTCATAACATCTAAGGATGCAGTCACACCTTTTTGGGTCTGAGCTACTATGTAGCGGAAAAGTTTCATTCTGTTTCATCCCGTAGTTATAGCAGAACAAATCTTGCAAACAGCAAAAGTAATGTGAACTCAGAAGTATTTTTATGGTACAAAGTTTTGTCATTCTTCAAAGTTGAGTGATTTCGATAATTTAAAAAAAAAAAAAAAGAGGAAAACTGGAGTGTCAGCTTAAAAAGAAAAAAGAAAAAATCTTTTTCAATGAATAAAGCTCTTTGGCATCAAGGGCCACAACAAATGCAACCAAGAAAGAAAAATCCAAGGTAGTTTTAGTCTGTGGTCTTCGGTGTGAACCAGTCAGGCCTTTTCAGCAGTTCAGAAAACATGAAGAAATGCGAATACCAGTTGAGACTGTTGCTCTCCTTTCCAGGTATGAGGAGCTGCTGGCTGGGAAATGGTAGAATCCACATCAATACAACTGCAAAGCCCTGTGAGGCCCTCGCTACAGATCACTTGGAAGAGAGCAACTATACATCATTATGTATTTTGGTGCAGTTTTATGGCTTAAATCACATTATTCACTCCTGCTCCAACAACTCTCAGGATACTTGATGTGAGCCCATGCTTAACATTAACATCTCAATGTCTGGTTCTCTCATATTTGACCCGGTTTTCTTTCCTAACATCCCAAAAAGGTGCTACAGTAATACCGAGGAATTTTTTTCTCTTTTTTACTCATCAGTTGTGATCTACTCTTACACACATTCCAGGTGTAACACCTTCTCGCTTTTCTTAATATAAACTCAGAGGTAGCTTCACTGAGCAGCGATATGTGTAAAACCCAAACAAAACATTGAATTTGGCAATAAAATTTAAAGTGTGGCACAGAAATCATGCTCCATGCAGAGTATGACATATGATTTACACTAAAAGTTGTCATTTACATTATAAACAGTCGGAGAGAGATGAAGGGTCTTTTTGAAGTTCCCATTGAAGTCCGTGCACGTGGCTGCTGGATCATTCGTGACCTAATATGGGCATAAGGTGCTGGCATTGCAAACTGTTAGTTCAAATATCCATATCCTGATTTAGGTCTCATTCAGTTTAAGCTTTTATACACACACCGCTGATACCCAGTGACTGAGTAACCACAGTGCCATGAATAAGCCACTTAGCAGCCACACTGCAGACAGAGTGGTTCTCCAGCAATAAAGTTTGCAGCATTAGTTTGCTTCTTTATTCCTGACTTAGCAATAGCTACATGTAATGTACAAAGATTTACTACAACGAAGGGAATGATTATCCCAGCAGCGACTGTCATGTTTTTTGTTGACATCAGATTCTACCTATAATTGTTGATAACTGAATGCCCAATTGTAGGCATCGAATTGATATTTTACAGCTTATAACATGCAGTTTTGGAAAGCAAATGCTGTCCTTTATTTGACCTTCTCAAAGACTGAAGAGGATGGTGTGCATTCCAAACACACTTCCTTCTCATGTCCAAACTTCCAAAAATATTCTTGTACTCAGTCGTTTCTTGTCATTAATACTTCAGTGCTTGGCCCACAGGACCGAAACCCTGTATGTTGTAAAGCAATAATCTCTGCTTCAAAAAGGAAGCAAATATCACAACAGTATGACTTATGTTTGTCATTTATTACCTCTTAATTCACATTTTTATTTGGTTTGATCTGTATTAGATTGTGTTGGCTCTATTTGCAAGCGAGTTGAGCCAATCTTGATTGTGGAAATGCTGGGAGTTTTTCTACAATTTCCCCATACATGACCTACTCTAGTACCTCTTTAAATAGATTATTCTGTTGAACTTACGAAGTTTACTTGTGTCAACTTGAACTGGGTTAGTAAATATTTTGGTGATTACACTGGACACCAAACGTTTTGCCAGTGCGAGTTAGCTTTCTATTTGAGTGGATTTGAACCATTTTGCAAACTGTGCCTTGGTTTGCACGCAGTGCTGATTTTTCGCTAAGTGGTCAAGCAAAAGCCTCAGACTGCTGCAACTTGTTAACAACATTCATTTTAGACTGCAGGAAACTGTCTTGGCATTCTGGCGTTGTCGGTGTCCCTTTCCACCTCTGCACATGTCCTTTCCAACATTCAAACATCAAATTCACACAACAGCTTGTTGTCCTGTTTGATGCAGAAATTACAACGCAAACCTTCCAACCACTTCTTAATCTCTCATTACTTAAAAAGCAATGGCTTATCTAGCTTTCACAGTTCTTGAGATGCACTGGAAATGCAAACCTTTTGGTTTGGTCGCAGAGTTTAGTTTCTGGGATTTCCTAGTCCCCATAATAAGGACCATACATCAGTGTGTGTGTCTGCGTACAGTATCAGTTAGATTTCTTATCAGAAAAATTAGCGATCTTAGTTTGACAAATCAGTTTGACAGAAGGAAGACTGATCACCAGCATGTGTCAATATTATTTTTCCGTGAATATACACCTGTACACACATGCAGGTGTATATTCAACATTTAACTTTACATTTAATTTATATTTGTCCACTGATCTGACAAGACTAGATGGTGTGTGTGTGTGTGTGTGTGTGTGTGTGTGTGTGAGAAACAAAAAGAGTGATTTGATTTTAAATATTTATATCAGAAACAAATGGTGCGTAATATCCATTTTACAAATACAACAGGTGGCTCAAATGGTTTTCAGCCTGCTCTCCAGCTGTAAGATTTTTTTCTTTTTTTTTTTTTTTTTTTTCTTCAAATTCCCTTTCCAACACTGGGGTCTCCTCTGGTTGCGGTGTCACTGTTCAACCCTACAGTATTTATTTACACTGTCTTTCTCTCACACATTCCTTCCCAGTGAGCCAGGCCTTGGGCTGCCAGCGGAGGACGTGAAGTCAAGCAAGGGAGCCAAGGCCACTGTCAGCTCTCAGTGTTTAGAATAACCCAGTAAAACCTCCTGGGAACCAGGCTGGGGTCGGACCGGCGCTGGCAAGGAGAAAGAACGAGAGGTAAGATGGTAGGAGATTCCTTTTTTTTTTTTTTCCAAAGAAGTAGTAGAAGGAGTAGCTGAACCTAGGTTGAATATGTGAAGTTAAAAAGGAACCATGACAATCAGATCTATAGGGGTCTGGAATCTCTTCAAATTCAGATATCACACTCTCTTCATGATTGTTGATGTGCGAAACTGAAAGTTCAGAACGAGATTCATCCTTGTACTTCAGGTGTGTAATATGTAAGATTCAAAGTCCACATGCTCAGTCAGCCATTTTCTTCTCTTTGTTAACATCCCTGCAGTTTGTATTTCATTTTCTTGGTTTCAGTATTGAGCTGATTTGTTTTACTGTTTTTGGTGACTTCTAACTTATTAAACTTTAAATTCTTGAAACCTTTATTAGTCCTTTTACTTAATAAAATTGCTTGCAGTTTGTTGTTAAATGTGAATACAAATCAAGTAATAATCCTGTGGCATTTTCACATTATGTTGCATTAATCCGCTGTCCATCAGGCCACGGTTATGCTGAAGAAGTCAGTCAAACTCAGCAGCTGGATTTGCATTATTTTATTTGGTACGCCTATGGTATACTAATGCCGCATGCCACATGTTGCCACTTTTCAACCTCCCAGACAACAATGTTATATTCCTACGGACAGCCGGGCTGGACTTTCCCCCTCCATTTGGTGAGCCATTTTGTGTCACGTGCCACTGTGATCGGTACAGCTGTTTTGAAAGGTATGGGACAAGTACTGTAAAATCACCACACCTTCAAAGTTATATACTGCGCCACTCTACGCAACCATTTTGCACACGGCTTACTGCTTACAGTATTTCCTCAGTTTTCAATATTAAATTCAGTTTCTGCTCAGAATTTGCACAAATACCACAGTACGTCCACATAGATACAGTATGCGCACGGATGAACCCTATAGAGAATTGTGTACTGTATTTTTACACATTCTTTTCAGAAATCCAAGAGAAATTTCAGCCTTTCAAATATGTACGTAATCACATCACTTGTCTTCCATTGTGACAGGAATAAAACTGAGTGGAAACAAAATTTAAAAAACAAGCAAATTGGCCACCACTGCGTTATCTGCTGCCTATGCAAGTGCAATATAGAGCCTCACCACTGACATGACTCTAGCAATAAAATGTCACACATTACCTCAAATCTCTCTCTTCTTGTTCATTATTCTCAGGCTTGCCTGCCCCTCCTCAGTGCCCCTGTGACAGTGTGTGCCTTTGACACGCGCGGAGCAAGGACACACTATCAGTTTTTCTAATTACTTATTGGTCATGATCAATTAGCAGCATTTTAAGGCACTACGGTAACCTTGTATAAATACACTGGTGGAGTTCAACAGCCATCATGGTTGACAATTAAATTGGTTTGTCACTGCTGGGCCCTTCATTAATCTCAACTTGTCATTCTTGTTTATGCTGGTTATAATGGCTGTGTGGGTGTGTGAGGGGAGTCTGCTCGAGTGTTTGTGTGTGTGTGTGTGTGTGTGTGTGTGTGTGTGTGTGTGTGTGTGTGTGTGTGTGTGTGTGTGCAGTGGAGCGAGGTCAAAACAGATCTGTGACGTGAGAGAAGTTGGAAGTTGTGTGTGCGCGTGTGTGTGTATAAGTGTGTGTGTATATATGTATATGTATATATGTGTCACATGTGCATATGTGTTTATTTGCATGGATCTATACGTATACGTGTGCAGGAAGTGTATATTTTCTGTGTGTGCGCATGGACGGGTGGTATGTGGGAAATCTTTTAAAGTCGCAACTGTCACGTCGAAGCCAGTCGGCACCCTGAAGCAATTACCTCATGTGTCCTTGAGTATTTTTTAAATTGCTCGGTGATGTTTAGAGCCTCTCCAAATGACTTTAATAATCGTACAGAAACGTGGCCATTTACACCATGTGAGAAAATTCCTACCCACTTAAACCCGCCCTTATATCGATTGAATGAGACAGAAAAGCCATTGTAAGTTGCATTTAGTTTCAAATCCATAGCTTGATCCTCTCGCCGTTTCCCCTTAGATTTTCCTGAGTGTATAACTCCCTCAGTACACAAATTTAAGAGTGAAATTGGGGCATAACTAGTTAAATTAGTTGTGATTGGTGGCAATTTTACTGGCATCTTGGTTAACACAGTACTAATGGGATCTCTTATTAAGTGATGTAAGCACTGGGACATGAGATGCACACAAATACACACACACTGGTGGGAAACAATGGTTAGAGCCACAACGGTTAGACCCCCCCCCCCGTCATTGTTTCTGAGTGAGTGTATCTGACTGGAGTCGAACAAAGGAGTGTGTGGGCGCTTGCAGACAAAGGCTTGCCCTGGTTTGTATTTACATATGAACGTCAGCACCTATTTTGTAACTTGTCTCCTATGTAAACGCTTTCAACAGTGATATGATGAGTGTGTAGCTTTATAAATGTGTGCATTTGCGCGCGCGCGTGTGGGTGGGTGGGTGTGTGTGTGTGTCTGTGTGGGTAATGAGAGTTGGCGACTGAACTTTTCAGCCTCTTTCATTTACAAGGAAATGCTTCAAATGTGTTTTTGAGCCAATACTTCCTCTGATGAATATGTTTTTGTAAAAACTGGCATCAGTGAATTCAAATTATTGGTGATTAAGATGCCAAATCTTTTACTCATTAACTGTATTTTCTCTCTGTTTTGTGAACCCAACTGATGCTTTTGAAGGGGAATATATACATGGCTTCTGCAGTAAACAAGGCGATAAGTCTATGACCTTTTTGCAGCACAAATTGCCCAGAAACTGACAGATTTCTGCTGTATCATGTTGCTGATTACAGTAATCAGTAGGGTTTAATGACTGATTAAGCACTGTTTTAAATTAAGAGTTATGGAAGTATTACCTACTATTGACCCGACTACTTAGTTAGTTAATTTAATTAGTTAAATATAACTCTACAAACGCATAATGTGAATACACCTTAAAATAAAGTAACATGATCAAATGAAAAGATTATGTCCAAACAGTATTTCATATACAATACAATTCTGTTCACACATAAGAAATACAAAGAAAAAAACTAATACAAACACAGGCATATATAGGTAAAAATGATTAAGAAAACGAATTATTTGATCAATAAAGACCAATAAAAAATCTGAATTGTTGATTTCAAAGTATATCTAGTTTATGAATAAAAATAAACAGATAATTAAATAACGGTTAATGCTTTTTAGTCCTTTGTTCTTAATTGCTGCTAAGAACAGACCAGTGTATGGTAATGAATTGAGGAAAGGGGGGGGGCAGTTATCCTAATGCAGACGGACTCGTCACAACCCCGGGTGACTGGGATGTGGACCCAGAGGACAGAGACTCTCCTCGCTAATTATGAATCCTTTATATTAAGTGTCTGTGTGTGAGTTTATGTAAATATGTCTGTGTATCTATTGTGTGTGCAACTGCAGAGGGGTAAGCAGTGAGCTTGACGGTTTGTTGGTGGGTTTGCACGTCATGTGAGAGCTCATCCTCACATCTTCTTAATCTGCGAAATATTACCAGTGATGTTCAGTTCTCTCTGGGAGTGGTGTTTTTTCATTGTTTGTTTTTTTTTGTTCTGAACTGCATTGTGCAACCTTTAATGATACCCAAGGCACTTTTTTTTTTTTTGCCATGAGTCTCAGAAGCGGTCCTTCTCTTACTGCACATGTAAATCCCACTTCCTTTTGGCAGCCACTGGAGTGGTTTCATCAGAGGACATATCACATTATCCAGTCCTACTTTTTCTTTCTTTTTCTCACACCATGACTGCTCACAAAAATATCAAGCATCTATGAAAACAAACAGGACATTCAAAGTACGGTCAGGTCCTGACGTGTAGATCCTGTGAACCTCCCTTGTGCAGCCTGTGGTCTGGTGAGCTCCTGGTTTAATGCTTAGCATGATCCTAATCCCAACCATTTTACTGTATAATTCAAAGGCTAAATTCAGGGCAAAAAATTCCCTTTACTTTAACAGCCTCCGGAGAACAGCTGTTAACTTGTTTCTTTCGGATTTAATGTCGGTAGAAAGAACAATATTAACAGCAGAACAAGAATTTTTCAGCTAATAAAAACGGAGTTATTCAGTAAAAGTCTCATTTGCATTGTGGTTGCAAAGTATCCTGGCATAGCTGTGCTCTCCTCTCATCCTTTGTAATTGATCTTTGCCTCCGAATGATGACTCTGGGAGGATTCTAATGGACTTGCAGCAAAAGCTAATGCTTACTGTTGGTGTTTTACATAGCTGCAATTAAACTCCCTTGTAGATTCTGGAAATCTTTCAACATGACATTAAATGAGCACATTTCGCGAGTTATCCACGGGAACATAGGAAAGCCCCTCTACAGAAATACAAATGGACAACTACATTGCCAAGAGCTTAACTGCGACGGTCTTTCCATTTCTGAGACTGTGATAACTATACTAGTGACACTGCAAAACAGTGGGCACAAAAAAAATCCACCAAACCTAAACAGATTTCTTTATTCCTTTACAGAGTTTGCATCTATGAAATGCATAAAAGAAAGTTGTCTTGCTTTCGGTATGTGTGCGTTGTCATTCCCCGATCCCAGCAGCAGACAGACCCCTCGGTAGGGTTGCTAGCTGGTAATTGGAGGGAGGTGGCTGTGATTAAAATTTATATTTTACATCCGCCCCCCCCATCACATCTGCATAGCCACAGGACAGGCCTGCAGCTCTGTGTCTGGGACCGAGCTGGTGGTGTGTCTGTGTTTGTGCCGGGATGCATGAACCACTGCTCACACATCAGTGGATGTATGAACACACATGCATACACACAACCACTAAAAAAAACACACACACAAGTCACCCTGTGCCTCCCTCCTCTCCCCTTGTTCCAGCTGAGTGAGACCAGGCCCGCGTCATTTCACCTCAGGGTGCCTGCCGGGGTCAGAGGTCTTGTGTAATGGCCCAGTGCATCTCCCAGCACAGTAAGCCTACTCCAGGAGCTGACACACTCCGCTAGTCCCTTGCCTACCTCCCAGCCCTTTTATCAAAGCCAATACAAAGACGAGGTGTGTGTGTGTGTGTGTGTGTGAGCAAGTGTAAGTTAGTCAAAGATCACATTCAGAGTTTAGAGTTGCTGAGCCACAAGGTGTGAGAGAGCTATGACCAGCCCAGTGCCCTCTACTGAGTCTCCACTGTGATTATAAACCATGTCTAACATTCAGTTAGTCTGCTTAGTTTATTTAAAGACACTTAACTCAATTTGTAGTACTTCTAATAGAGGATCTGTCACTCTAAAATTGGACAGTATAAAGCGCTGACTTCTGAATTAAAATCTAAAATCTAATTTTGTGCTTATTCATGTGCCTGTCCTAATCAGTCAAGGGTTTAAGAGCTTGTCCTCTTTTTGCATCTTATCAACAAAGGCACGTTTAGTCATGTCCCATTGTACTCACAAGTGCTGTATCGAAATATGAAAAACATCAGTACTGTAGTTCAAACCCTTTTCCTTAATAAAAAAGAACTGATTTGAAAAACATGTCTGGTCAGTGTCATGTCCCGTAAAGTGTGTTTACATGCTCTCTAATAATGTTATCGTAACCAGAGTAAGGTAAACACCTAAACGGAGTTACTTTCTGTCCTGAGGTCATGATTGGAATAAGCACAGCTTTTTGTTTTCAGAGTCAGGTTACTTCTTCTCACCATCTTTACGCTCCAAATAAAGTTGGATCATAAAACAATATATAAAGAGTGGAGTCACTTGACGTTGGCAGATTTCTACACAGTGAAAGTTGTGTGTTGTAAGAAAAAAATAAATAAATAAATGAATAAAAAAAGTGACCTTTTCCAGTTTCTTCTCTTTAGCTCTTCCATTTAAACCACCATCTAGATCAGTCACAGTGACTCTTGGCTGCCTCACAAGCTCATCATGAGATCAGACATGTGAAAGTTTTAACTGAAGGGATACACATGATGGTAAACTTGACCTAGCTTGACTTGCTGCTTGGTTGAGTCCAATCATCAAATTTGTATTCAGTGCACTTTTGTTGTTTTTTAAGAAATTGTACATTAATGTTTCTGTTCAGGAGACTGACAATGAGCGGACAGGTAGGGGGTTGGAGTCACGGTTTAAAGCAGGATACAAACACTGGCTTGTCGCTTCACTGCTGTACGTGTTTCTACAGCAGTGACAGAACAAAGTTCCAACGATAGCCGCAAAGCTCATGCAGTATAGTTTGTGTCATTTGCATTTGCTTAGTAATTTATTACTACGTGTTTGTGCCATTCACGTGTGTGTGTGTGTGTGTGTGTGTGTGTGTGTGTGTGTGTGTGTGTGTGTGTGTGTGTGTGTGTGTGTGTGTGTGTGTGTGTGTGTGTGTGTGTGTGTGTGTGTTTTATTACGCTGCAGTTGATGGTGGCAGTTAAAGAGCAGCGAAACTTTTACTGTTAAGATGAAGAAGGGATGAATAATGACCTCTTTAAGATTATGATATATGGTTTGATACAACATTGGTTTAGCCTCCTCTTAAGTTTTACACAAGGTCATGTTAGTATTATTTCAAACATACGACAATCCCAGAAATGGACCGTTGCAGTTGAGATGTTTAGAAGCTGAGTTTATTGCGATCATCTAAACAAGTGAGCAGGATCCACGATCATCTTCTCCTCGTCTAATATGTATTTACATCGATTTCTGTCTGTATTTGCTGTTGCAAAAAAAAAAAAAAAAAAACCCAAAAACACATTATGCCTTGATCATTGTAACCCAATAACTTTAACCACGACACTATTATTATTTCACTTTGAGTAACAGAATGCATGTGAAAATTTTAAATGAAATGATTAATTATGATTTTATTGAGAAAGTGTCTCTTGATTCCAGTTAATGCAGCAAAAACAACACTGTCTTCTACTTTCTCCTTTATACTTACAGTCAAGGCTTCTCTCAGATATGAGGACTGTGTTTAACTCCCTCCTTCTGTCTAATTCTCACCTCTCCTAACTGTTTCCTGTTTTCACCTGTGTTCTGTTCATAAGTGGCAGCCTTGCTAATTGCATCAGTAGTATGGAAACTCATGAATGTAGCTGACACTTGTAACAGCAGACCAGTAGGTGAGACCTACACTGAAATGGGAGAGCAGTTTTGTGGGAGGGAAACAAAAAAAAAAGCCCAATTATAATTTAAAGACTGATGGAAATTATTGTTTCTTTTAAGATAGCATAAAAAAGAGTCAAAATAATTCGGGCTGCTTTGCTCAAATACGCCTCCTTTAGTTCACTTTGCCTTTTTAAAACATTAAGGAAATTTTACAACATTTGGTTTAGTTGCTGTGGGCCTTCTAGGCTGTTTCAGGTATTTTGTCCTCTGCTCCGTAGTTTTGGGCGAGACTGACGTGCCAGGCTGATATTATGCTTTAATAGTAATTGGATAATTATAGCATGATAAAGAAAATTAATCCCTTATTTGAATCAATGTACACTACTAATGTAGGGCTCCTTATTTTTTGTTTTGTTTTTTATTTCGAAAAGCCAGAAGTTTGATTTTTCTGTGTGAAAACTCGATAAATAATTTTATGATACTAAAATCCAGGTGAAAATCTGATTTGAAAAAATAATAAAATAAGTAATTTTATTTAATGCAAAGGCCTTACACGAGCAGCGGCTATATCGACCTTTTCGTTTACATTTTTTGTTTACTCTCTGTTACTATAAGAAGAATGGCTTGAAAATGGTTAAAATAAGCATCAGCAACATCAGTTACCAGCAACCTCAACACAAATACTGTACATTGGTCAGTAAAAGGTTAGGCTTGCTGCCCACTGAAAATTCGGTGTTGCTACATTTAACATACATGTACAGATACACATGGACTTTTTGGTGTGTGGCAAAAGCAAACGTTCTACGAAGTATCTTTTTCATATACTGTATTTTGTAGGCGTTTACTGTACTGTATAGTAGAGGAGACCAGAGTTGTACAGAGGTCAAAAATCAGTGTCAAACAAAAGCTGCATTCATCAATTTCTGGTTTCTTTTAAAGAATGTCAAAACCTTTTTCTCATTAAAAACTCCAAGTATATTCTTGTGGCACCTTTTGATTATTCGGTTGTGATTGTGGTGACACATTTCGAGGGCACTGCATTTTCCCAAAACCCCCCCTGGTTGGCTCAGTAATGGAAGTCAGCGGAGAGGCGGGCAGACAAACAGTCTGTGTAGGCCTCACATGCTTAAAACCAGGGATTACTCTGTGCGTGCGTGTGTGCGCGCGTGTGTGTGTGTGTGTGTGTGTGTGTGTGAGGTAGCTAGCTAGCTAAGTGACACAGTGATGTCATATTCCCTGTGTTTTCACATGGGAACCTGATAGCACTGAACAATCCAAGGCGAGCAATTTTTGGCTCAAGCACACTTGACATAACAGAGAGATAATTGTAGACTTTGTGTCCATGGACCCTCCAGAGATCCAGAGGATCAAACCCTCTAGGATTTCGGACACTTTGATGACGTGTTAATGCCTGGAAAAACATTTACCGCCTCAGAGATCACAGATGGAATGATGTAAATGTAATTCGGTTCGAGTTAACTGCCCCCTGATATCAGGAGATGATGTAAAGTTTAGTTGGTCAGCTCGTTCTTGAGATATTTCGTCTCAGCTGTTGCCAGGGTGTTGAATAGTGAATACATTCGTATCCACTTTAACACCTTTGATCCACAGAGTCGCCATTAAAAGTGACATAATCAATGATATTATTTTGTGTAATTTAGTAATGGGAACTCCGGCGTATAGTGACTAATTCTGGTGAGGTCACTAGAACTCAGTCATTATTTAATGCCGGGTGACAGAGGGTCTTTAGCCGATTTTTGTGGACAGGAGTTGACGTTAATGTAACAGTAATGGCAGATTATATTGACCGTGCCTTAGCCATGGAAATGAATTGAACTTTTTCTGTATTGTTGAAAGTTGCTGGAGCACACGTGTTGTTTTTTACCAGCAGTTGCACGTGTTCTCACACCAGGCAGCTGGCCGGTACTGTACATTTGTGCATGCCTCATACAGGTCTGCGCTCCTGAAAAGACACAAAGCTACATTTTAGACTGTTAACTTTGTGAAAAAAATAATAATATTCACACTGACCTAAGAAAGGAGGATGATTCTACAAGAGTAATAATGGTTTTGGACCACTATACCCTCAATGCACTGGTTGATCTTTTCAATTATTTATCCTGGCTTCATGCGTGACTGTTAGCTCTGGATGTGCAATAGAAATTACAAAGGAATATAAACCCGAATTAACTAGAAAAATGTTTACCTCCCAAAAAGAATCCCAAGTGTGGTGTACTGTTGTCTTTCGTAGATCCTGTTCAAAATAATATACATCTATTTCTAACCAAGGTTTTGTTTTATGTGGATATCTCTAGATCGGAATTATTAATTATTCTGACTGAGTACAAATTGAAAATCAAAATCTTTTAAAAAATAGATAACAGATAGTGTTACCGATATAGTTATTTAAATTGGATACTTAAAAACTCTGTGATACTATTTCTTTCCAACATTTCTTCATAGTTGAACAGTGAAGCATCCCCCCCCCCATTTTGTCTACTTCTGTGAACAGAGCTCAACAAAGGACTTAAGAAACAATGGTTTTGCGCACAATGTGTGTAAGTTGCTCTTCATTACTCTGAAAACTGCCAAACCCGAACCTTTATTGATGATGATTATTACAAAGCATTCTTAACCTCTTCGTGTTTTCACATTTTGCACCCGATAGACATGCAGGAGAAAAAGGTGGCAGCTTTTGGCTTTTACAAGAATAGGTATAAAGGTGTTTGTTTGTTTTTTTGTTTGTTTTTTTTGTTTTTTTAAGGATGTCGGTTGCCGTGAAGCAAAGCAGGGACACCTTCTGGATTGTGAAACATCTTTGAGAAGTGAGCGAACGAGAGATGCGTAATTAATAAAGCTATGTTTAAAACTTCACAGTTATATTGCTTGAAACCTGGCGTTTAAAAAGTCAAGCTTCGACAAGCTAAGTTACATTTACTTTAGGACTCTCCATAAACATCATCGATATTTAGCCTCCGGGTGTTTTTGATGTCCTCAGTTGAAATGTCTTGTCGATTTATTTGTTCTGTGTTTTCAATCGCACCCTGTCTGAATAAATATAGCGACTGAGATAACAAGGATACGTTCAGAAATGCCAAAGACAGCTGATAGACAGTATTTGAGCTCATCTTGGTGAGTATTGCTAGCACAAAGACAACAAGACTTTATACACATTGCCATGGCAAAAATCATCATGTATTATGGATATTTCTAACAATAACATAACCGAAGAAGTGATAAACATCAGCAAAAACTGCGGTCAGCCCGTGGAGCTGCCTGAACAGATTCATCCCAGAGTTCAACTTTTTTTTTTCCTCCATCACACTGACATGTGTATGACCTTTGGCAAGCTTATGTAGTAGTAGTTGTACAAGTAGTGGTAGTAATGATATCTGAGTATATAGTAGTAGTGATGGTGTTTCTTATAGTAATAGTGGTAGCTAATACAATAGTAAGGTGTCAGTATATATCAGTTTTATATGTAAGATTTGGTAGCATTTAAAAAGTCCCTTCCTGAGTTTAGGATTAGCATGTGTGACAAAATAATCTCAACTCAAAGTCCAATAAACCGGCCTCTATGGGGCTTTCGGCTGCATTTTATGGTCTTCATCATTCCATTTTCAAATGAAGATGCAGCTGAAAGTTCTGACCAAAGCAAATGAGTGAAACTTGATTTAGTTCTTTTTTTTTTTTTTTTTTCTTACACACTTCATTTGAATAACGCAAATTTGATTGTATTTAAATTTTTTTTGATAACTGAGATTAAATAAACAATAGTGTTTGTCTCAATTGTTCTAGCAATAACAGTGGTATTTACAACGTTTGCTGCACTTATAGCAGTTAGTTTTATCAGGCCTTTTCCTGGGAAAAGTGGCAATTAAAAATGTATGTTACAGTTGTAGTCACAGTAATAGTGCACAGTAGGTTACAGTGGGAGTAACACTGCTTCTTATATTTCTGTTGTGTGTGTGTGTGTGTGTGTGTAACAATAGCAGTACTCTTAGGTAGGTCAATATTATTATAATAACTTTCTTACTATAAGCTGAATATGTGCTATTATTATTTATTCCAGCAGACGTGCCATGTCTGTCTCATGTTATCTGCGCATGTAGGAGTTCAGCCTGTTGGCTCTGATTTATGACTCTGGGGTCTAGCTGTGTATATTTACAGTCTCGTGACCTGAGAATGACACCCGCTGGGCTGAACAAGGAGGGGGGAGAGGGGCAGGGAGGGTAAATGTTTCACCTTGTACAGTCACACAGCAGAACACGCATTTACTTTGACAACAAATATGATTCCGACCACTTTTGCATCAGTAATCCGGTTCTGGATGTCTGAATGATTTGACTTTCCGCACATGGACAACAAGGGGAAAAAAAAAAAAAAAAAACAGGTTTCTAACGCACTTTATTAAGACATGGTCTCGTTAAAGTTTCAACATGAAGCTTTAGGGGTAAATGGTGATGCATCTATTGTTGTGATGTGCACATAAGGTGATCGCGATAATTATTTACCGTGATTACATTAAACCTCTTTCCGGAAACGTAGACTGCGCGAAGTGGTGGTTTCAGAAAATGGCTGAGCGTTGAATAAGGTGACAGCTGCTTGTTTACAGATCCCAGCGTCCCGGGGTGATGCCGGAGGATTGACACCTCAGCTTCAGGCTGTCACAGGCCCGTTTCCAGAGAGGCAAACGGTGCTTGGCAGAAAGTACAGTTCACATGGGTTTGATTAAACCACTGGTGATAGTTTGTACCTTCGCAGTGTTGGGCTAAAAAGATTGAGGTGCTGTGTGTGTGTGTGTGTGTGTGTGTGTGTGTGTGTGTGTGTGTGTGTGTGTGTGTGTGTGTGTTTACACATCTGTGTGAAACTCTACCAGGATAAATAGCACGTTCTCATTTTGTGGTCTACTGTCTCTATCATTTCTCATCCTCCTCTACCTTTTTCTCTGTTTCTCTTTTTCCAACTGACACAACTTTAATTCTCCTCTTTTATCGGTGGCTTCTTCTTTTCTCCTCTTGTCTTTAGGTCTGTTCCACTTCTCTTTGCTTCTCTCAGATCTCCTGCCTCCGCAACTGAGTTGTACTTACTCCTTTTCCCTTGAACCCTGAGGAGTTCAAAGTTTTGGAAATATCGCTCTTGTTAAGAAAGATAATATCAGAGGATCGTTATCAATCTCATGTCTGTGTGTTAATGACCTAGCTGGAGTCCGGATGTAGTGAGCCTGGCTTAGCATAAAGGCCGCCCACCAACCCCTCCACAGCTCACTAATTTACGTGTTGCACCTTATTTGTTTAGCCACAACACAAACAGAAATGCAGATACAGTAATTTGTGGCTTTAGTGGGAGTTAAGTGCTGCAACTGTTTCTTTGCGACAGCACTCCTGAAGTCCTGTCTTTACAGTGAGGTTTACCGGGTTCGCTGCCATCGAGGCCCTGCAGTCGCCGAAACCAAAAGTTGTGATCACTGATGGTTTATAGCCCCCAGGGCCGAGATGCTGCGCGGAATTACAAATCTCAAAATGTGGTTTTCTAATCTTCTGTTAGTTTACAGGTTTAACAAAGGAGATGTGTGTGGATTAGCCCTGATCACTCCGGCTCCGTACTTAACGCACAGGCATGAGATTGATATCGATCTTCTGATCTCACTGTTGGAAAGAAAAGAAATAAACCAGTTTTTCCAAAATGCTGAACTATTCCTTTAACCCTCCTCTGTTTCTCACCCCTCTTCCTCTCTCACTCTCTCCATCTCTTTGTTTCCCCCGCTCTCTTTCCCTCTCTGTGTTTGGCGATTCAAGCAATCTGATTGGTCCAGCAGGAATAAATGCTGTGAAGCTCGGCTTGGAGAAGGAGTCGCTGTGTTTTATGAGCCATTAAAGTTTTATTCATCCCTGCACTGAGGCAGCCTTCGGCCACGGGGTCACCATGCTTTAAATAAACTCCCATCATTCCTCTACCCCCCTCCTCCCCAATATCTGCCTTTCCATCCCCCCACCCCCAAAACCCTTCCACCCACAGACTTAATGGACTGTTTATTGTTTGATGTTCAAGTCCGACTTCATCATTTTTTTCCCTCTCTGGCTCTTTTTTTTTTTTTTTTTGCCATCCACTTGCATTCAGTGGTGTCGAGGTTTGAGTGATGTGGTTTGTGCATATGTTTGTACTATACGTGTTGATTCATTTTGCGTGTGTGTGTGTGTGTGTGTGTGTGGGAGTACATGCCTACAATGGTGCTATATACATAAATTCGTTCGGTGTGTCCGGTTTATGTCTCCATCAGTTCTTCCCCCTGATGGGTGCATACCAAACTTTTAAATGATAAGGGCTGGTGATATTAGATAAATATTAAACATCCATTGTTGTCCAAAAACGATTTAAAATAACATCAGTGGGCCACACCTGCACTGGATGACATGTTTCTAGCAAATGTGTATTTAATCCACAGTTGAAAATAGTCCCTAACCATTGTACTGTTTAGTTCTGTTTGAGTAATACTTGCTAAAAACTATAGTGCCCAGCTGTTCAATTAGCCCTTTGTAAAAATAAAACACAATATCTGTGACCTTAGATTTACCTCTTCAGGCGGAACTCGTGGGCCTGGGGCTGCCTTGGGTAGGGAAGTTGGAAAGTATCGAGATACACACGAAGACCGTGTTCAGACCTGCATAAGCACGTCGTGAAAAATGCAGCCCTCTAATTTATTCCAGTGAGACCGCTGTGTCGATGCAGTGGGGGTGCCGAAGCAGAGGGCTCCAACAAAAAAAAAAAAATATGCCGGATCGTCTGCTATTAAAAAGATTCATCTTGGTTAGGCTCTTTACACAACACAATGCAACACCATGTGGCAAGGTGCCACTCCTGTCGACTGTGTCCAAACACAAATTTCTGCTAGATTCTTTTGGGGAAGCGAATGTTGTATTTTGACCTTTCAATCAATGCGATGACACTCCGTTAACTTCTGACACTTGTAGTATTACCCGCCGCTGCGCAGTGCCTTGGTGTCTGATAAGCCTTCTCGCTTGTGGAACTATTAATCAAATTGGACGTCCTGGATCGTACCTGAAGCAACACGCCTTAACCTACACAGCCCCTTTTCTTTTTGTTTCTTTTTGTTTTTTGTTTTCTTAACGTAGTCGTCTTTTCAGTCTGAATCCCCGGCAATGCATTGTTGGTTCTGGTCTTTGCATGGGAATCGTTGACAATAATCTTTGTCCTTCTACTTTAAAGATGCAATAGTTCATCACCCTGGAGCTTGTGAAGCGCTTTTTGGCCGAGAGGGACAGGATGATAGAGGAGAGATTTGGGAGGGTGGGAGAGAGTTCCCTTGCATGTTGTGTTACAGCTGACCCTACTCTCAACTTTGACCCCTGACTCCGCCAGAGATCTGTCATGAGAGGGAGCTGCTTAACACAAAATGGAGCCTGGTTCAGGAGTCAGAAAGGGAGAGAAACGTAGACAGAACAGGGGGGAGAGAGAGAGAGAGAGAGAGAGAGAGAGACAGAGGGAGAGAGGGACAGAGAGGCACACAGATGACTCATTTATCCTCTCTCTCTCTCTCTCTCTCGACTGCAGTTTTTTTTTTCTTCCTCTCCTTTGCTTTCTCTTTTGTTTTCACTGCACAGAAACACTTGCCCTTTCTTCCTATACATCTCCCCTCTTTCACTCCCCCCCCCCCCCATCTTCTCACCCTCGCCTGGTTGCTTTTGGACAACAGCATGACGACATCAGCAGCCACCGCCGCCGCCACCACAGGTACAGATTCATGGCAGCAAGGACCAGCAGGATTCTGGGAGGGAATCTGCGAGACTGGGCTTCAATGAGTGAGAGAGAGAGAGAGAGAGGCCTCGTCAGCCGGCGAGAAATGTATGCAAATGACATGCACACACCAAAAGGACCCTGGGTAGGCGAGGCAAGCGCCGGCCGAGCTCCCGCTGAGCACTGAGGAAGATGAGCGGCTCAGGTCAGAAGAATGGCAACAAAACACTCCCTGCTCCTTTTTCTTCTTCTCTCTTTCTTTTTTTTTTTTTTTTTTTTCCTTTTTTCATCCTGCATCTGTGAGTGCAGAGAAGATTCAGAGTGGTTAACACATGATCTGAAAGACGAGGCCGCAGTGTTGCTACATAATGATGGTGTTGATGCATTTTCGTTTCTGGGCTCCAGTTGCAAGAAATGTTTTTTCTTTTTTTTTTTTCAAGATGGCGGTTAAACACATCTGTGTTTTACATCAAGACTTTCCACACTTTTAATTGTCATAAATTATGACATCAAAAATAAAAATAAAATTGCGCCGTTTTAATGGTGCTTATGAAAGCCATTTTTGTTGACAGATAAATTTGACAATAATTTCTTTTGAAAGTTAATTTGGTAATTTAAACTCAAATCATGGCTATTTAGTCATCAGAGTGTAGTGCGTGTAATAGGCCAAGATGTAAGTGAAATGACCTGTTTTTAATTCCATGATAAAATGCATAACGATTACAAAAGACAGCTGTGATTGGCAGTTATTTACATATTTGATGCTAAATGTGGCTTATATTTATTTTAGTATTTTCAGCTGTGCTTGTATTATTGTCTGATATATGGTTATATTTTTAAGTATGTGAAATGCTTCTCATTTTCTCTATCCTTATTTTCTAAATTCAAAAAATGAATTACAACCGTTTAGTTTTCTTTTAAAAGTAAGTAGAAATAAATGTATCCTTTTAAAATACTCAGCAATTTTCCCCCCAATTTTATATTTACTTTATAATAATTCTATTTTAGGTTTGGTTTATTTTAGGAGACATAAGTGCTGTTTTCAATCACAGTGTTTATACAAAATGATGCTCTTAAACAGGGGATAATAAAATTTTATAGATTTCTCCTGTTGCACACATTTGGAAAAAAAATTAATCGTTTTCATTTTAATTTATCTAAAATTATCCAGTTCACTTGTTGCTGGTCTCAAATGCTAATATAATCTCTCCGAATTTTTTTGTTTGAATTTTATTATTTTTTAAAACAACCAAGCAACATCAGCCGCGGCTGTAGACGCAGCTCCCCGGCTCCCCTCTCGCCCCATCGCCTGTTCCTTTGCTCGGAGCATCGCTCCTTGCAGGACTTTTACCAATGTGACTGGCCCTGTATGATCTGACTGCCTTCCGCAAACAAAACAAAAAAAGGAAAAGGCAGAAAACGAGTAAAGGATGAGGCGAGACATCCGCGCGACAACCTCGGTGGCGTTAACTCGTGACTGTTGAACGCGCCTCGGTCCGGCCGCCGCATCAGAAATGGAAACCTCTTTCTCCACCGTCGCCTTCGGGTGGGAATAAACCAGAGGAAACGAGAGGAGAAGGGGAAAAAAAAAAAAATCCATTGAGTCTTGGGAAGAAAATGAGAGTGGCACCTGATGATGTCGACTTTGACACGTGTTAATTGCTGCTCAGCTCTCCTCATTAGGGAGTCTCAAATTATTTTAGCGCTCCGGGCCACAACGCCTTGTTTGCTCTGCTGAGGAGAGGATGCAATCTGGCCCAAACTTCCAGTGGCGAGGCGTTTGGCCACGATGACTCCGCGTAAAATACCATCACAAATGGATAAATACGCGAAGGCGTTAAAGAATCGAGCAGGATTTCAAATATATTGAAATTAATAAAACAAATAATGATACAAATTTTGAAAATAAGAAATGTGTTAAAACTATATATTTATGATGCAGTGAAATTAAGTGAAACACATCAGTGTTTCACTTAATTTCACATCCGTTCTTTCTTAAATCAAATTAGTTTTATTAATAACAATTCATAAAGCCTCTGTTGTTCAAGACAGAAAAATATTTATTTGATGCATTTGAGCTTCATCTTTCTCTCTGATAATCAAAGATTTACGGTGAGGTATTGTGAAGAATTGTCTCTATTGCTAAACCGAATAACCTGCTCAAAATCAATGGCGGTCCCAGATAAAATGGTCTCATCAATAGCCTGACAAAATTGCTTCACTGCGCACAGCTGCATTTAAACATCAAACAAATGTGACTCGCGCCCAATCAAATACATTCACACGCTCAAATCCTTTTCCTTATGTGATTATATTCAAATGTGGGTCTGCCGCCTCCACTTCAATCTGTTCCTGCATCCTTACAGCTCCTTGCAGCAGACACACACACACGCACACGCACACACACAGACGCGCACACGCACACACACACACACACACTGATTCAGTCCAGTGCTTGGGAGCACCAGCCCTCATCCTCTCTGCTAGATTACTTGTTACCTGTTGACATGTATTTATATGGCCTTGCATGGTGAATTATAAAGCCTTTGTTATTGCCCTGGCTTGGGGTCGGCCACTTGTTTATGACACCAGTAATGGTGGTAATTGTTATTGTTGAGATTACCTGTCAAGAGGACCCGGGCGGCGGGCTTGGAGAAGGCGTCCCTCCCTTGACAAGGGGTGACAGGGGGACAGGGAAGAGGACGGTGGGGGGAGTAGAGAGATTGGGGATTGGGGGGTGGGAGGGGAGGATGGGACACCCTGATGACTTCTCCGCTGATAATCAGCTGCCGCGGCCTGTGGGATAATTCAGCTGTCAATGCCACCTAGCAGGGCCCAGCATCAGCCAGCCGACCCCAGCTGGCGTCATTCATTTGGACCGAAGATGGGGATGGAGGTGAGAATAGGGGTGAAGGGATGCGGGAGCAGAGGGAGACAGAGGAGTAGAGACAGTGCCTCCATGTCATGTCTGAGTTGGCCTTCAGATGCCGTAAATTAAAGCCATCGTGGAAGAATTTGCAGTTTAGAGGAGAAAATATCTCAGCTTTCAAAATGTCTGTCCACACAAACCACTGCCGTTAGGTTTCCAGTATTATAAAAGGAAATCATCCGGACTGGCCCCTACTTTAGCTCTTCTTTTATAAGCCTTAAATGCACTGACTTCTGTCTTCAGCAATCAGCTTTTCAGTAATTACTCATTTAAACCTTTCTGTGGTAAATATCTGAAGATGTTGGTACCAGACACTTGTAGGTATTTCATAGCCATAGAGTGTGTATCTGTATCGTCGAGATCCTCGCTCTTAAGATTTTAAAGGTCCCACATTATTCAGTTTTTCACAGGATGAGAATGGTGGTTTTCCTTGTGTTTTACAAATGAATTTGATATCGGTGAAAGGGTATTTACTGAATGAACGTGCAGAGCGAGTCCCGATTGGCGAACAGTATGCAGCAGCTCCTCTGATCTAAATGTTGAGTGACGCATTTCTGCAAGCAGGACCAACTAAAAGGACGGCTCTCATTCTGGAGATGCTCACTTGCATCACAAATCGACACGCCATGTGTGGATTTTTGAACATGCAGTCGCTTTAATTTGATCCGCTCGAACATTTTCAGAGTTCAATAATGTGAAGATTAATTGCACTTAATATTTCATGTGCATAAGCTGAGGAAAAGTCGAGCTCCTATTTGTGGCCTTTTAAGGTCTCACCTAATTCTCCCCCCCTGTGGAAGCAGTGTCGTTGTCTTCCCAGACACGTGTGCATCATAAAGAGGGCAGCAGCAGCTAAAATGGCAGGCAAATCACTTTTCGAATGGTTTTGGAGCAGCTATCAGTGTCATCCCTGAAAGGCTGTCTTTATCAATGATTCTGCCTGATATGGAGGGGGGGGGGTGTGTGTGTTGTGGGGTTGGGTTTTCCTATCTGTCGCTGGAATCTCTCACAGTTTAAGGGCCGGGAGCTGCTAAGAAACTGTCAAAGATTTGGACAGCTGAAGTCCCCGGGTAGCGAACGCTGAGCTGTTCTCTATCTGTATTCCACTGTGGCAACACGCGGGGTTGTAACATCGCGCCACTGCTATTCCAGTGGGATAATGTCACTGAGGAAATAATGCCAGCCTTTTTTCTTTTTTTTTCTTCTTCTTCTCCATGATATGGAGTCTGTTATGCAGGATTGGGGGATTTTTGGTTCCTATTTTCCTTTTTAAATGTACTGTGCAGAATATCAGTGAAAATGCATAAATATTTTTTGTCACCTTTTCAAAATGGAATGAAGTGACTGAGAAGTTTGTGGGTACTGTACACGGCTGTGGTGTGAAAAACATATTGCACTGTTTCTACCTCAGCTATATACTGTATCTACTGTCCACGCTGTTTGATATCTCCAGTCATGAAAGTAAAAATTTGATAAAATGCATAGCACTGCATTTTTGTCAAACACCTGACACAGTGTGACGATCAGCACATTTTGGGTGTTTTCACTGTTGTTTTGTTACGAATTACACAAATGATATTTCAGGTTTCAGCTGCTGGTTCAACTCTACTGGAATATCAAGTTATTATGTCCGGTGGGTAATTCTCATGAAGATTTGTGGGCACTTGAATTCCAAATTCGATGTGTGTGACACTGAGCCTTTGTAGCCCATTTAGCAATCAACACATACAATATTTCATCTAATCGGAGCGTGATTTTATTTTCATAACAGCTCCCGTGCAACTGTGATGGCGTTGGAGCCAGACTTGCTTTTCCTCCATCACTTTACAACTATAAAGCGCACAGAGGGATCCTGTGTTAGCTAGAAAGGCAGTTTTGCTAAATGTGTCAGGACGGAAAATAAACACGGCGATGCATCAGTGCTCATGTGATCGAGGAATTATTTGAAGTGGATTTAGCGAAACCTGTTTCACCGTTTGAGTAATGCTCACAGAGCCTTTTTGGTTGTTTTTTTTTTTGTGTGTGTGTGTGTAAATTTTTGACTCAATAAATCCACTTTTCACTTGAATGCAATTCCCTTTGCCATTAACCAATCCTGTTTATATCTTATTGTCACAGGCCATGAATCAAAAACAATTGCTTCATAACTTCATTCTGCAATCTTCACATTTTTATTGCCATGGTTTAATCCTTTGGCTGGTTGACAAAATGGAACATCATCATCATCCTCGCTATCATCATCACAACTTTACCAAGAAATTTATATTAACGCAATCTCTCCTCGATATTAAAATAAAGCACAGTCTCATTTCTTATTCAAATGATAGCATTAGGCGCGTATGCATTTATCACCCGATACAGGAGTGAGGTTATAAACAATGCCATTCATTATCTGGCCCAGATGCAGCGATTGTTGATTAAAGGGCTTTGAATATAACAGCCACACACACTTGCGCACTTATACACACACTTACACACACACAGATGGGTGGACATTAGGAAAAGAGAGAGGCCATCTGAATAGGCTGGAGGGACATTAACGGCAACAATGATTGATATTTGCCGCACAGGCTTTTTAATGGTATTGTTATTCCTCAGAGTTATACCCCGTCCTCCCCGTGTCTCGTCTCGCAGATAAATGGAGGTGTAATAATGAATAGAAATTATCCTGATTATTTTGGTGGAGGTGGCAAGAGAAAAAGTGAGGAGGGGGGTGATTCATAATCTGACACGAAGCTTAAAGCTTAGTCAACAGTGTGTTGTGGAGATTTGACAACTCAATTCGAAGGGGAGAAATATGTACAGCTTTAAAGGCTGCATTTTTTTTATTAAATCCAAATTTATTTCTTTATTTATATTGCTCCATATTAAAAAGCAAAATGCATAAGTATGCATTGTAAGTGAAGGTAGATACTAATTTCAAAGAGAATTAAAAATGAGATTTATAATCAAATGTAGAATAGGATGTGTTTATGTAAAACCATTGTGATTTTAAAAGGGTTTCATCAGTCAACCAGAGACCTTCACCACCATATAATGCAGAGGTAACATTATGAAATAGCCAAAACTGATCAGCAACTGATTTGACAAGATACTGTACTTACAGAAATGTGGATATTTGCCCCTATTGACAAATGTGTAAATCTTAAAATAAAATCCTTCACTTACCAGAGTTGGCATACTGGTTAACGGGCACTATAAAGAACTAACAGAACCATAACTAAACCCAAACTAGACTGACCTAAATGCTGTGGTGAAACCCTGCTCCAGTGTGAGAAACTGTAATATTAATTAGTCGTGTTTTCTTGAGAGCCTTCACTGCTGCTGAGTGTTGATCACGTGAGCAGCTGAGGTGGACATCGCCAAAACACATTATTTGATGTGAGAGGCCAGCTTGTCCAAAGCAGTTGTGTTTATTACACACTCCTCTGGCACCTGCTGCAGTGAGTTGGCCTGCCAGGGCGCGCGCGCACACACACACACACACACACACACACACACGTACACACACACGTACACGTACACGTACACACAGTCTTCAAAAATCTCTTCTCCATTTAGCCACTTTCCTCTCAAATGATTGCTATTATCACTTTTCAATTACGTTTGGAGGATTCAGCTGTTGTGTCAGTCGTGTGCTGAACTGTATTGTGAAACGTAAAAAATATGTAGCCCCACACTATCAACCCGACATCAGTTAATATAAACTCGCGTTATCACATTATACACCTGGAAAGCTTTCATCAGAATGCATTTTATAATACAATAACAAACCAGTTTATCATCCTTAATGTGATCTTTTACAGCTTTGAGTGCAAATGCAAGAAAAAAAGAGAATGCATTGTGCATATCATGCTATATTGCATCTCTTGTGGGCTGTATATAGTCTATCCGAGATTACACACTATAAACAGTGAGGGTGTTGGCTCTGCTTGCACATTTATTTAACCCTTGTCTTGATGCTTGTTGCCTGTGGCCGTCAACTGTTGTTCCTTGTTTTCTGTCTCTCTATTTTTCTCTTCCTTTTGATTTCTTCCTCCTGTCTACCTCCCTCTGTCTACCTGTCTCGCTCACACCACTGGAAAATGCCATTTTTTTCTCGTCTTGCTTGAAGGAATAATTCTATCGACTTTCTTCTCGCTTAGCTTTACAGTCACAGTGAGAACATGACAGTACATACTTTGTTACTCCAGCTTTTGCTCCCTTCCATGCCACTATTCCTCAGGTCATCCCATTTCTTATTCGCAGAAACCAAAAGCAGCAATTTTTTTCCCCTCCTTTTTTGCTACTAAATCTTGCCAAACGTCTGTTGAGCTGATTTTCACTTGAGCCAGAGCAAAGATGTGACATAGTTCCCCATTAAAGCACCTGTACCGGATGTATTTAAAAAAATTAAATTCAATTTCTTCAAGTTCCTCTGATGCTCTTTTCTTTTATGCTCCTCTTCATCCAGACCACCAGGACCTCTCAGGTCTCCTTCTTGTCTCTTTTTAATTTTTACATCATTTTTCTCTCCATTTCCCCCTGTGGTGTTCTTCCTCACTGTCCTCCTCTTCTTCCCCCTCTCCTCCTCCATACCAACATGTTGTGCGTCATCCACTCCCTCCGTCACCTCCTTCCTCTCTCCTTTTCCTCTCCTAGGGAGTAATGGTGTGATGCTTCCCTCCAGCGTCTCCCTCACCCCACCCCACCACCCTTTCACTCTCTCAGTAATCAGGACCAGATGGAGGCAAAGATGGAGTGATGGAGGGAGGGAGGATTGGGTTTGGTCCTAGCAGTGTCTTAGAACGTGGGGAGCTGTCAGCCCTGCAGGGAGAGAGGAATTCTCTAGCAATAAAATAGGGATTTATCACCACTCTGCCACAGAGAGAGGAGAGAGATGGAGAGAGAGAAGGTGTGAGGCAGAGAAAGGGACAAAGAGATCAAGAAAGTCAGATAGAGATGGGTGACGTGGGAGAGAGAAGGAGAGAGACGGGCAGAGAGAGAAACCCACAGAGGGATAAAGAGAGAGGCAAAACCACTGATAGAAGACTCTTCATCATTTTAAAGCTTCAGAAAAATGAGGGCGGTTGAAGGAAGGAACATGATAGACTGAGTTTGCCGCTGAAAAAGGTCTGGTAGGAAGACAAAGCCAAAAGACAAGAAGAGAAACGAAATTGAGAGAGACAGTTGTGTGATGACACCCACGGCTCAGCTGCTCAGTTTCTAGCAGCTTGACAATTTCTCTCTTGCCATCTGTAGCATCCGGAGAGGCAAGCGTCTGTCCGAGAGTAATGCCCAGTTGTGTTCAGGGGACGGGGTGTTAAGCAAAAAGACTCAACCTCCCCTACTGGGCCAAATGAACCTGCTAAAATAACCGCTCTCCACAATCGACTGTGTAATTGAAACCAGAATGTGCAGGATTTGATAAATTGCTTGGCCCTGCTGGAATGTTAAGGTCGTAAATTTCTAGTGCATTTTGGCCGTGCGGAGGTGTGCAGAGGTGTACACATGTCCATTGGTGAGTGTGTGTGTGTGTGTGTGTGTGTGTCTAAGATTCACAGAGAGAGGCCATGTGTGTATTTATTGTTTGAAAACAAGAAGGTCTTCCAGAGTTGTGTCAAAGTGGTAAGACACAAACACAAGTGTGCATACAGTATGTATGTACCCACAACCATGCACATGTAGAAACATGCATACACACACACACACACACAGACACCAGCGTTTGCGCACATTTACCTACAAATTATACTGCACATTCTCCTTCAGTGACCAGACAGACTACAAATTGTACTGCTCCACATCTTCAGTGGTTTACTTTAAAGGAGTAAATTTGAAAATCGTCCCAGGACAAAATTATAGCTGCTTAGTGAAGCTCTGAAAAGGGAGTGCACACGAACACCTGACATCGCTAAAATATTCCAGCCAAGATAAAACAGAGTGGGATCCAAAAAGTCTGAGTGGACCCCAGATACACTTAACGTCCAATACTGTACACACATACTGTATATCACTGTACATGTGAGGCATTTATTTCCAAATTATTCATTTATACAGCCTCTTTTTAAATGATATTGATATATATTTTGTTAATTCAGTGGCTCGTAACAGTTTATCCAGTATCTAATGCATGCACTCAATGTGCTGTTTTTAAGAACGTACCTTAGTGAGCTCCCATCTGTTCTGATAATACGTTTAAAATGTTTATGTCCCTCTCTAGGCTCCAAGAGAGGGACATAAAGTAAAGTAAAAGTGGGCTGTTACTGCCACAATCCTCTACACGTATGATAAGGTGAATGCTACTTTCCTTAAAACAGAAAGAGCTGCTTTCTTCTTCTTTCTACAGTTCTAAACATCTTCATTTTTGTGCCTGGAAAAGGTGGGGGTTTTTTTGTTTGTTTGTTTTTTGTTTGTTTTTTGTTTTGTTTTTTTATACACTCAATAGACTTGTGTTCCTAAAGCTGTTTGAAATGATTAGTCAAAATGTTCGTAACTCACTAACACTTCGACACTCAAAATGATGACTTTGCAGCCAGCTGTACTTTAGGGTCAGGTCTTGAACATCAGTGGTATTCAAGAGTTGACAGATGGTAAAGCATTCATCCAGCCCTGTGTACTCCACTTTTACTCAATTGCTTTTTGGTGTGCTTTTGTTTGTAAATTTTCAGCATCACAGGCAGCCATTAGTCTGCCGGTACAGAAATAGTTTGTTAGCTAAGATGCGCACAAACTGACAAGTCTAGTTTGCACATTACCATGAATATCAATGTAATGCAAGAGAGCAGGTTTGTCCTGGACTGTTACCTTGACCCCTTTTCTTCATCCACTACCTATATCACTATCAGCTGAGAAGTCACAGTGCAGAGGAATCATTGCCCTCTGTCCCACAGGCTTGAGGTCCAAAACACAGTTGCTGTGGCTGCATGCATACAAACGGCCAACTCTACGTGATCCCGCAAACCAGCACACACACGAGGCTAAACTCCATGTACTGGATTTAAAAACTTCAGTTTGCGATGTTTGTGATGTCGAGGCCGGGGGAAGCTTGAAACTACCTGATACATACAAAGTGTCCACCAAGTCAAAAGGCAAAATTGTTTATACCTGTTCCAAATGGCCACTCTCGCAAACAGGGATGTCATATAGAACAGTGAGAAGTGACAATCGTTCCAAGTCAACGAGGTTGCACTCTCCGAGTCTCTCCTCCGCATTCGTGGTGGTGTTCTTTTATGGCATGAAAAGTGACAGAATAGATGTGTTAAAAAATGAAAAAGAGAGCTTGACTGAAAACTTTAAAACCTGAGTACTTTCTCACCTCCGCTTTACCAATTACTCTGTAAAATGGGTGCTCACTGGATTGCCAGTTTGATAAAGTTACAAAAATTGTCGAATGCAGTCCAATTCAACAGCCACCTTGTCTGAGTCATACCATTGCCTGAAGTGTTTCTTCTCTCTTGCACTCTGGCAGTTGCCATACAAAAACCTGGGGACTTTGGTAGCTGATTTGTCCATTGGTCAGACCATGGCTGGAACCCACAGGTTCTTCTTGCTGCTTTGGGTCCAGGCAGCAACCGGTTCCAACCCAGACCAAAACGAGTCCACGAGTAGTGCTCTTAAAATACTGGTGAATGAGACGATCACACCAGGGCAGCGACCATGGAAAAAAAAACATCCTTAGCTCCCACAGTCATTAGTTATGTTACCATCATTGTAAAAATGTTGATCAGGAGAACAAAGAGCTTTGGCGCTTTTATAGGAAAAGCCTGGGCTCACTCTGATTAGCTGAGCGCACACACAAGCAAAATTAAGGGGAATTAAACACACATGTATTTACCATATGCTAAAGATATGCCATGTTCTTGACTGAAAAGAAAAGAAAAAAAAAAAACCACATTGCAAAGACAATTACACAACAAAACCCGATGGCATCAAAACCTGAATGGAAACTTAAAATAATATATAATCCAAGCCAAATGCAGACATGACAAAAGTCATGGAAACTTTAAAAACTCTTCTATACGTTCATGTATATATGGACTTAGCCTCCATGTGTATGTATGTCAACAGTGCTGAGGGCATGGAGAGCCCAACCAGGACCAGAGGGCATAGAGAGGTCAACACAAGGTAAACATAGAGCGCCACACGATTTACGACGTTTGCTGGCTGCTTAGACGAGGGTCTGCACATTCTCACAATCATAATTGCTTTTTGCAGCTTTTTAATCAACCTGAATTGGTGGACATTGTGTTTGTATTTTTTTTTTTTTTTTTTCACCTTTCATTTTTCCCCCTTGTCATCAAGGAGGCTGGTCTGTGTGTCAGTAGCTACCCTTACGTAGCTGTGACTCAAGTCTAAATGTAAGCAAAAGTCTAAAGCTCCATGATTCTTTCTTTTTTTTTTTCTTCTCTTTTGATAATTAGGAGCAGACATTGTTCCTTCCTTTCCCCACTATTTCTCTCGTTTTTTTGAAACCCCCGTCGTTGGCCACTCTGGACAACTGAAAAGGGGAAACCCAGTCACACATATGGACATCTGGTTGGACACAGCATTTCTCTCTCCGCAGCCCCCCTACCCCTTTGCCTGTTGACAGTCGTTACCTGTGCCCCGACAGGCCCTCGCTGCCCCAAGATAAAACGACCTCTGTCCAGAGCCAGACGCATAAATATTTCTCTTTCTATTTTACAAAATACCTTTTAATTTTACAAGTTTTATGACCCTAATATTAAGTGCATGTGTTTTACAAGACACCGTGTCCCCTGCCTCACCCCTTAGAATCACTATTGGAGGTTTTTTTTTTCTTTAGTCTTTTAAAGATTGAGGGGAAGAAAAGTAAAAAGCATAAATGGGGGAACGGTAAGCCAGAGAGGGATTTCTCTGTATATCCTTCCAAGGATCCACATGTTCCACCTGAATCTTGCAGGTTATAGTTAATTAGTTAGCAATGCCACAAGTTTCTCACGCGTTAGCATTACACATGTAGCAATGCGAACGATTTTACACCAGGTGAACAGCAGAGAGGCAGGTAAACAACGGCTGACGTGCTCATCATCTTGACAAGGGGATGAAAATATAAAAAGAGACGTTTAAACTCATTTACCACCAAAAACTGGTGATCAGCATGCGAGTGGGGAATGTATAGTTATAGTTTTCACTATAACTGTTTTGCTTTTCCATGTGTATCTTAATCTCCCCGTGACCTCTTTCTTTCCCTCAATCTCCTCAACATCGCCCACATGTGTATCACTTAGTCAAAGCACAAAGCTCTGATTCATCTTTCATGCAACAGATTTTTAAATTTCATCAGCATATGTAACCAAACGGCATGAGGTCATCCTCATTTAACTTGAAAAGAGCGCCGTCTGAAAAAATTATTGGCTCAATATACCCTCAATGAAATGCTTATTTATCGTCCTTCTACGGTATAATTCAAACATGTGTAATACAAACATAACATTCCTGTAATGCTTCACATATTTATCAGTCTAAACACAAAATAACATCACTAACATGAAAATAGTTTTCTTTTCGATGTTATTCTATCTTTCCAGTGAAAAATAATCAAATTGTAAATTAGAAGCAAAGGAAAAATGCTAAACATGGGGCTCCAAGGGATGTTTAGTTGAGCATTCACACCAGTCTGCGTCCTCAGGTTTAAAGAATGCCTAAAGCAAGATTCACCATGTGGGTGTGTTTTAATTTTCTCATGTTTTATGACTTACAGAGATTTTAATTTACCGTATAATGCATTGTACCTGGGACTTTAGGTTTCATTTTCCTCTGGCACAGACACAAGTGGACTCTCATACATTCTGTGCACTCAGCATTTAATCAGACCGTATACAGTGTACTGAGGAGAGTGCATACTCACCGAACACTTTATTAGGTACCAACATCCTAATACTGGATTGGGCCTCGCTTTGCTCTCAAAACAGCCTCAGTTCTTTGTGGCATGGATTCCACAACATGCTGAAAACTTTCCTTTGAGATTCTGATCCGTGTTGAAATGATTGCATCACATCATTACTGCAGATTTGTCAACTGCACATTGATGCTGCCAATCTCCTGTTCTACCACATCCCAGAGGTGTTCTGTTCAAACCCGTCTCCTAAAAATTACTTTCATATGCAACCGATCCTTATTATGTTGAGAGAAAATGTAATCCGCTCACAATTATGTTTCCTACAAAAAGTATTAGGTGTTGCGGTTTTGTCATACATGAATGTAATTTTTAGGAGACAGGGTTGGTTATATTGGATTCAGACCTGGTGACTGGGGAGGCCATTGAGGTTCACTGAACTCATTTACATGTTCATGAAAACAGTTTGAGATGAATTTTACTTTGTGAGATGGTACATTATCGTGCTGGAAGTGGCCGGTAGATGGTAAATTGTCGCCATAAAGGAATGCACATGGTCAACAACAATACTCAGATAGGCTTTGGCTTGACTGATTGGCATTAAGGGGCCCAAAGTGTGCCAATAAAACATTCCCCACACTGTTACACCACCAGTAGCAGCCCGGACTGTTGACGAAAGGCAGGTTGGGTCCTTGGATTCATGCTGTTGATGCCAAATTCTGACCCTACCATCTGCTGCCTCAGCAGAAATCCAGATTCATCAGACCAGGCTACGTTTTTCCAGTCTTCAGCTGTCCAGTTTTAGTGAGCCCGTGCCAACTGCAGCCTCAGATTTCTGTTCTTGGCTGACAGTAGTGGAACCCGACGTGGTTTTCTGTTGTTGTGGCTCATCCACCTCAAGGTTCGTCGTGTTGTTCATCTCGAGATGCTTTTCTGCTCACGACAGTTGTAAAGAGTGGTTATCCGAGTTACCATAGCCTTTCTGTCAGCTCCAACCAGTCTGGCCATTTTCCTCTGACCTCTCTCATCAACAAGACCTTTCGGTCTGCAGAACTGCTGCTCACTGCTGTTTTTTGTTTTTCACACCATTCTGAGTAAACTCTAGAGACTGTTGTGTGTGAAAATCCCAGGAGATCAGCAGTTTCAGAAATACTCAAACCAGCCTGTCTGCCACCAACAATCACACTATGGTCAAAGTCACTGAGATCGCATTTTTTTCCCCCCATTCTGATGTTTGCTGTGAACATAAACTGAAGCTCCTGATCAGCATCTACAAAATTTTATGCATTACAGTGTTGCCACATGATTGGCTGGTTGAATAATTGCATGAATAAGCAGGTGTACAGGTGTTCTTAATAAAGTGTTCGTTGAGCGTGTATAGAGACAATAGAGTGATAATGTTAAGCCAAATGAAATAGGAGAAAGCTAGAAACTAAGGGGGGTCCTCTTACTCAATACCTTGTTCATGCTGTTGCACAGTAAACAATACTGTCCATGTGCCTCTCTGCAAGACATCCCAATTCACAAGTGCAAACTAGACATCAGAATAGGCCCCGCATTGCCTCAGATGAAATACGTCACAATAACTCCCGCTGTGTGTATCTCCAACACGCTTGCATCACACTGTCCGCTTTGCTCAGATTTAGCTCCAGTGCTGACATGAGTTACGACACTCTGTCTGAAACCACCTTGTGAGGATTTATAACTGTGGCATACAACTCTGGATGGAGGAATATTTGGTTGGGGGGAGAAAATCAAGAAGAAAAGGGGAAAAGCAGGAAAACTGATCCATTTTGCTTTGGATCGAGACAGAAGCATTTGGATGAAGGACGGAGGCAGGATTGTGGCAAAGAAAGAAATTTAACAAATACGGTCTTGTTCCAACATGAGATATTCACTGTTTGATAAATTTGACAAGTATCACCAAAAGATTGATAGCAAAATGAAAACAAAGTAATGGTATTTTCTTAAAGGATAATTAATAACTGGATGTCTGTGATTGACAAAATGATAAACGACATCAATCCTGTCTTTTAGATATACGGACTGATGAACTTTGTAATTTTTTCCGAAACAGATGTTTTCAAATGTTTTTGATAAATGGGAGATGTTTAGTGAGGGAGCAATGGAATAATAATCGGTTTTGTTTTTCTTCCACTTTACAGATGGCAGAGAAAGAGAATGATGAGAAAATGAGAGTCAGACAGAAAAAGTCCCCTCATCCTTTATATTATTTGTCTCTTTTGCTACTTTCTACGACCAGCTGATAAAAAACAACTGTGATTCAGCCAAATGGTTCATGTGAGTTTCTACATCTGCTGTTCCAACCACCAGATGCTTTTCTGGGAAAAAATTCTCTGGCAAACAGGAAGTGAGGCATTTTAGATTTCTGCAATAACAGTTTTTTTGGGATAAACAATAGAATAACTACATATTAATTTCCGAGCCACGATAGAAAAGCAAAGAGCACTACCTGTAAAAACCTCATCAACAGAAAATCCAAAGAAGATGAACAGCCTTCAGCACCATGTGAAATTCCCAGGAATCCTGGAGCCTTTTTAGAAACTCAGAGCAACCAGGGTGTAAACTGTGGTTCTTGGTCTGGTGTTCCAGGCCCTGAAAAGTCCCTGCTCCACGCAAAATACTTGGTTGCTAGTGGTATCAGTATTAGAGCCTGGAGGGAAATTTGTTACAATGTTTATTGAAATTAAAATTAAGATATGCAGCTGATTTCTACAACTACTGAAAAAAAAAAAAAAAAAAGTTTGAGATAAAATGAAAAAAAACTTGAATTTATTGGCTGTTTTTATACATTAGAATACACTCTAAAGCAGAAAGATTATTACATGAAAATTTCAAAAGCCATAAAATCCATCTTGCCTTTCTGGCGTTCAGTCTCCCTTTTTGCTTCTTTATATCTCCTTTTTCATATACATTTAAATATCACATTCTCGTAGCAATAAATTACAAAGAACAACATAAAGACTCCTACTCCTTAGGCAAGACTCCTTACCTAAGCTCTGCATTTTTCTCAGATGTGGCAGAAACACAGGCAGGATTCTGAAAAGGGCTCTTTTAGTTCCCGATTTAGTTTGTGAGTGTAGTGTTTTTGGTCCTTGGGACTATTTGGTTGAAAAGAGCCAGAGGTGAGAGTAGTGGACACAGTACAGGACGGCGACCTCTAATGTGGCTCATTATTTGTTTTCGCAGCTTGGCCCTTTGCTTCCAAACTCTGCGAGCAGAACAAAATCCACTGGATTTAACTTGGAACTGTCAAACTGTTAGACCCAGTCCTCTAACTAACATTAGGCCACTGTCACCCATTTCTTTCATCTCTTTCATTTCGCCTCAGACTGTAATTGTGTAAAAACATTGTAGCTGATCCTAGCTTCCAGATGTTATTCAAAACTTGTTGGTAAGCGCCCACTCATTATCTGGGGTGGTGAGAATTCGACAAAACAGCTGGAGAAAATGATAAGAGCTGATTTGGAAAAGAACTTGTTTTTAGAGAAAAATGTTTTTGGTGCTTAAAGTAAGCATCGACTCATATTTTTGGCATGCAGATTATGTACAGCTCAAGTTTTTGGTTTTTTTTTCTCACATTTTTTGTGATTAGTGAACTTCCGTATAACTGGGAGGAGTGCAAAAACTGTCCATGACCCTTCATCACCATGGATCTCACCTAAATAAAAAAACAACAATCTATCAGGTTATCTCTCAGAGTAGGCGGATGCTGATTCATGAAAAGCTGCCAAGTACAAGTTTAGTCTTCTGCTTGCTACTCAACAGCAATTTTGGGTGTTAAGTGCCTTGCTCAAGGACACCTAGAAGGTAGTTCTGAAGGAGGAGGAGAGTGTGTCTTGTCCATCTTTTTCCATCCAGATGTTTTGAGGGGGAAAAGACGGAGAAAGGAGGAGATTTTGGCCAGGAAACAGAGAGAGGAGGGAGGTTTCAGGGAACTTGGCCTGGAGCCTCTCCCCTACAGGGACAAATTGATGTCAAGTCTCTGTATCCAGGAGGATTAAGTGTGTGTTTGCTTTGTGTTCACACGTGGCACTGAGGACAAAACTGCTTGAGTCCCCACATGTCCTCACGGCTCACAAAGACACTCATGTTTAAGCCCGGACAGGGAGGAGATGGCTAATCTTTTCACCCAATCTGTGCCTACACACAAACATACTTCGTGTTCTTCGATAGTTCAGTGAAGTAAAGCCAGAGCTACTGTCCTCACACTGTAGTTAAATACCATGCCAGCTTTTGGTAATCACAACAGGCAAACGGGAAAAATTTGAAGTAGCGTAGAACTTCTAGTGTCTAGTGTGTGTGTGTGTGTATATATATATATATATATATATATATATATATATATATATATATATATATATATATATATATATATATATATATAGAAGATTTGCTGGTCATTTCATCCATTTCTTGGTCAGCATATTTGATTTGCCTTTAAATGTCAGTACATTAATCACCAACCAACCATTAGCCATCAGCATAGCTACAAATAATGCAGACAGCGTGACTTCTGCACCACCTCCGCGCTCCCCTCAGCTCCTTACAACGCCATAGTTTCACACACCGTAAGACAAACATCTCCACATCTCATCCCATCCGCAACCAAACTCAACTCCACGTATTGGTGTTATATTGACCACAAGTCCACTGAGAGGGATGTTTTCAATGATTTCTCAGATAATATAGCGGTTATACTTTTCTTTGACTAGTTTTAACCGTATTTTGAAGTTTTGTAGATTTTATCGGAGAGATGGAATAAAAAGGACAAAACAATCAGTAGTGTACACTGTCATGAAAGGGTAGTTTAATGTGGACACTTGACGAACTCTCCCTCAGTTTGAACAAATAATTTCCCTCTCATATGACAGCCTGCGTGTAGGGGCTAGATTTTGGATGGGGACTGAGTATATATGATATCAACATATGGCACTTGAGCTAAACTAATGGAATTGAACTATAATGCACGCTTAACAAAATAGGCCCGTCTCTAAGTGCCTTACTGGGCAATCTCCTGGAGGATCGATGTTGGAAATATCTGACAAACACCCTCAAATCTGCTTTATTTTGCTCTCTTCATGTATTATTTCCAGATTTAAATTGTGTCCAGATTATCAAACCCAAACACAAAATCAAACCAGCTTTTCTTTTCAACCTTTTGTCTCCAACTGACGCTTCATTTTTCTCCGATGCTCAACAGACCATAAACCCCCTTGTCTTGGACCGCACTCCTCCAGTCTATGTTTTAGAGAGCCTCCTTGTCCATAATTCCATATAACATAAACACATTGCATTTGATTGGTAGACATAAACATTGACTGTGGCTGGAGCACAGTTTAACGCCAGGCCACAACTCATGGCCGCTGTTAACGGGCTCGCTGCCACAACTGGGGGAAGCCAAGGTCGACTGCTGCCCCACGCACTCAGGGTCACAGGGGAAGGAGAGGGAGAAGAATGCTGGGAAAAGGATGTGAAAAAAAAAAAAAAATCGCACCTGCTTTTTAGAGAGAGAGCGATCAATCGATAGACGAAAAGGGAAGGGATAGAAGACAAAATAAAAATTGTAGGGTTCTCAGGTAATGTACGGCTCGTGATGTACCTGCTTTTTACCAGCCTATATACACAGGTAGTTGGTTTTGACATGAGCGGCATCGTTTGCATACTTGCCTGTTTACTTTGTGTGTACCTGGAGGGTTGAACAGAATAACCACTAAGGGGCAGATTAGGGCCCATTCCTCCTAATACCAGATTCTGATTTGGCACAATGTAAACACAACTTAACATGTCCGGCGGGCATGGAGCTTGCTGTGTTATAGTTCATGTTAAGATCGTGGCGGACCTTACTTTCTGTAACATCATCTTGCAGATGCGTGGCGTTAATTTCTGATGGAGCGCAGGAAATGTTACGTAGTTAAGAGAAAGTATATCAGTGGTCATGTTGGCAGCCCTCAGTTAAAGGGCAGTTGCACTTGTTCAGAATTAATTGGTTTTATGGGACGTACAAATGTGGACTGATCATTTTGGCACTGATACATTGGATTAATTTTGTGTTTTAGCTGTTTGTTGGTATTTGGTGAGCTACTGATGTCTCGTAAATAAAAATGCACACAAGCTAAGAGAAGCTAGAGTTGGTGGTGGCTGGTAGTTGGATGTTAACACTAACGCTTAATTTCTTGGCTGATTTTTATTCAGGCTTGTGCTTCTCTGGAATCGGGTGATTATGGGACAGTTCACTGTGTCCTGTATTGTACCAGTCAGACAATTCAATTTGACTAGAGCCATTACTGTACAGATGTAATGGCAGCACAGATACATACTTTTGAAAGAGTCCAAGGCTCTATTCTGATGGTTGTAGACTATATTTAGTCATCTGCGCCCCCATAATGGCCCCAGATGACTTGCCAAGGGATCTGTGAGACACCTACACAGTAATTATATTGACTCATGATAGTGTGTAGCGTTTTGTGATTGAACTCCTCACGCACCCTGTAGTGGTAAGTATGGAACCAGATGTGATGATCTCTAAGGATATGTTGGAATATACCACGTGGGCCTTGTTTACCAAGTCTTGCGTGCTGGGATTTCTTCAGCTTGATAAAAAGTCAACTCTGATTGCACTGGCACTGTTGCCCTCAGATGATGCTGATAGCTTTGGGTTTTTTCCTAGTTCAGGAACCAACTGTCACCCTCTCCTATTATTGCAGTCTGTTTTATGTTTAGCTGCAAAGATTGATTGTCATACTCTAAGAATACAGCAACAGAAAAATATATGAAATGAACTGATTATTGGGACCACAGCATAGTGTAAATATCTAACAGAGAAAATGTTACATTTCAGTCTCGCACTTTCATTATTGGTATTATGTTTTGTAACTCACTATTTGGTATATTCCATCACCATTGTGCATTGAATTCTTAGGTCACTGTATGAAATGCAGTGTCAGTGCTCTTATGGTCTCTCCACAGATCCCGTCTTCACGAAGCAACACAAATGACACACTATCAGCTCATTCAATTGATATCTAACGCTACAAACAGGAGGTTAGTCACGTTTATCTCTGTTTTCAATGAAAGTTTTTCTTTAAAAATCCAGCTATAGTCATCAAATCTGGACTGATTCTCTCCTCAGTTAACAAATTTATAGGATTATAGGATGACTCCCTTACTTCACAGTGATACTAAACCCTAATGTACCTCGCTCTCATGCCAGCAATCGATATGAGAATGGTGCCTTTTTTAAATAGTGGATTTTGTATTCGGAAACTTTAAAATGTGCCTGAGTTCGATCTTCAGCTTCACGTGCATGCTCACAGTCACTCACATGTACTTACACACGTTTAGGTTGCCGCTCAGGTTACCTTCTCACACAAGGGCTCCTTATTTACCTTGAAATTGTATTTGGCTCATTGGCATTCTATTTGGAATTGGTGACCCTGCCTATCCGGAGCCTAATAAATTCAGCTGTGCTTTAGTCGGTTAACACTAACATGCCTCTGCTTCATCCATCATGGATCCTAACAATGGCCGTGTCCTCAGCTGCCTCTGCACTGCTAAAAGCTTTTCACGTGAAACCTACAGACCCGCCGTGTGTGTCTTGAGGGGTGTGCATGTGCACGCATGTGTTTAAGTGTTTGTGTGTTGAGGTTTGAGAGTGTGTGTGTGTGTGTGTGTGTGTGTCCTGAGGCCTGCAGCTCTCTTTTAAACCTCTTATCAGATGGATGCGTTTGATAACTCTGCTGCCAAGGATTTCCCATAAACATATACGTACATAAACAACCCCTGAACCACTGGCAGGTTGCACAGACAGCAGCACATCGTTGAAACTCCTACATGTTTAGGAGTTCTGTTTCAGTGCTCTTATGTCACCCACTTTCTACTTCAATCTTTCCCCTAAGCTGCACTAAACAACATAAACCTGGCTGATGAAAAATGGCCCCCTATCCTCTCTCACTGACATCAGCACTGGTTTATTTGAAAGCCCAATAACGTTTGCATGTGTGCAGCAGTGCGCCACCCGCCGAGACAAGTGACGTCTTCATTGATGTCAAGATAGCCAGCAGTTTGGACTGTCGGCGTCTCATGGGGATGTATCACCCATTTGCATGACAAGCCACTCTCATGACACCAGCGCCACGACAGATGTCAGGCCTGTGAGGGAGGTTAGTCACATCCTTCCATTATTTCTAAACTGCCGCTAGTTTTTGTTGTGGCCCAATCTTTGATTTTGCAACAAACATTTTTATTTTGAGGTGAGCCACGTCTCATCAAGGCCTTGCTGGAGTCGTCAGAGTGTTTGAGGAGTCACTTGATAGTCATAAAGATCGTGTGAGGACATAATAAAACTGGAACTTTTTTCAGGGGGAACACATAAAGTTTCATACTAGATTTTATTGGAATGAAAGAACTGTTTTCTTTTGGTTTCAGCGAACAAGTCATTTGGGATATTATATATTATATATGACATATATATCATGAACAGTAATAACTACAGTATTTGTCTTGTACCATCTGTAAAGCTGGCTGTAACTCTAAAAACTGTAATCTAGGTAAAGTTTGTTCTTACAATATTATTATTAGTAGAATGCTGACAATCTCAATTTTAGCAAGTCATTTCTGACAAAAACCTGCTGGTACGGTGCAAATTCCTGTCCTGTTTCCAGCAGAAATAAACTTGCTTCAAGAGTTGCAGAGAATTTAGTGCCTTTATCTTGAAACAAGAAATAAAAAAGACCGATTGCTGCACTCGAAAAGCAGAATTAAACATGATTTTAGAAAAAAAGTTGATTTGCATGGGGAACCAGCTGAAACTTATTCATTTGTTTTAAGGACTCAATTAGACGGGGATTCTTTTGCAGTGTCGCAGCAGTAACCATACTTTTACTATATTGTAGTAAATGTCTCAGTTGTTACAAAACAAGTAGAACTTGTACCCTATGTATTAGCAGTGGTACTTAATAGTGGCAGGCACCAGTACCGTCAGTATTTTTTGGGCTAAATTGGTATTAGACCTATGTCCACACACAGACTACTGCATGATTAACTATTAGCGTCCTGCTCTTTTCAATAATTATCCTTTACATCCTGACTCAAATGCCACCGACGATTACTTTTGGAAACTGAGGGATGAAGCAGACACAAGCCACACAGTCTCGACATCTCAACATTTCACACAAGGCACGCAAGAGAAAAAAAAAAGTATGGCAGCTCAAAGGCTCTCCTTCATATTTGGTTGGAATAGTAAGTGGCCGTTGGTTCTCCCTGCTGTTTTACGTCACAGGGGAAACATCTTTATCACAGCGTATATTATTCCAAAACACAGCTTCCTGCATGGAAACGATCCCCCCTGTCCTCACTTCGCCTGCCTCTCTGATAGACTACATTGCTTCTTATAAACTGTCCATGGTCCATAAATTGTGCAGCGCCGAGCATAACACTGCACAGTGCTGGCCTGCAGGGACACGCACATTCGGGGCCCCCACCTCTTCCCTCCCCTCCTGGCTGAGATTTGCTTAGTAAATTGTGCAACGAGATCCCCAGTTTTAGAAAAAAGTCGGGAAGAGATTGGCGTGGAGAGAGGTTCGAGACATGCCATCTCTCTGTGAGTGAGTGTACTTATCATAAAACTCTGCAGATGGGACAGGTATTCACTTTTTATATGAAAAACATACAGTACATCTACAATGTTGGTAAGGATGAGAAACTATCGGGCTGTTCGGAGCATTTAGACGCCGTGAGCCTCAGTACATGCCTCACCACTAGTGTGCAGTAAGAAAATACATTACCAATCAACGTGTTGACAAGCCTTCCTTACAAACCTTAATTCCAACTTTGTAACAGCCGTGTCGCTCCTAACCTTGACTTCCAGCTGCTTTGAATAAACAAAGTTTTAAGGAGCTGACTTCACTTTGCATATTGTTTGTCATGTAAATATTAAATACTGCACATACCTTTGCATTAAAGAGGCTTGTGACTTACTGTAAATGTAAATGCATCGAGGTCACTGTCTTTCCAATCTTGGAGTTTGCCAATTCTCATCCTGTCATAATATGTAATAAAACACGTTAAATGATTAAAGCCCCCACATTTACTACAACCCAGAGACATTGAGAATGACATGTTGAAAGCAATATGTAGCCTGCTTGCACCAACTGTCACCAGGATTTTTCCCTTTTTTGACATAATTATTTTAAAGACGATATAAACACATTCATTTTTTACATAGAGGCTTTAAGAAACATGGGTTATTGCCATGAAATGTCATGTGCATTTTAGAAATCAATATCTATCAGCATTAGCCATAAAAGTTGACGCATGACTTTGAGCTTAATTGACAAGAAAAAGCTAAACTAGAAGAGAAATTATTATTGCACTTTAATACTGTAGTACCTCAAATGAACACCAGGAAGATTTATGAGCGAAAGTCCCTTTAAAAGAGGAAAAACTGAACACGCACACAGCACCAAACAACAAATCTTATCCAAGAAATAACATCTGCGTTAGGCTGAACAGTTTAAATAAATGGCAAAACTGCAGCAATGAGGCAAATTTCTTAGATCCACAAAGATTAACATGCAGACAGAACTGGCAAAACTGTGTTAAAATGGGAGTGTGTAGCAGAAGAAAAAGCTGAGTGGACAGAGATTAATCACAACCACATCACAGAATACATCACGACTAAAAGTGTACAGAGGAGGAGGGGGAGTAAAAGATTGCTGTTTGAGAGACACTAACTGAATAAAAACCAGCTATGGAAAGGAGAAACTACTTAAAGTGCAACCGTCTGTACATTTGAGCACGAGAGTCTGAACTTGCTGAAACTCAAACTTTTAATTTTTAATTAGAAAAAAGCGTAAAGAAAGTTGAATCGCAAGGGATAGTCAGGAAAGAGCCTGCTGGAGAACACTGCCTGTTTTCGCTGATTATATTGGTTGGTCCTATTGCTTTGTCCATCTCCACAAATTAAAACTGAACTGAGGCTGCTCTTAAATTAAAAGGTCAAAGCTGCTTTCATTGGTACAGTTGCCACTGCTCACACACACACACACACACACACACACACACACACACACAGACATTTCCGGCCTATATTTCTAGCAGACGCAGAGAGGCCGAGACAAAACAACGGCGGAGACGAAGACTCACATTGTCACGGTTGGAGGGTGGAGGCTGGCTGACGGATTGAGAGCGCGTGGAGCTGATATTTTTCTTTACCCATCACTGCTGTGACGCTGATGAATACGCGAGATGGTGGAGCACATCCACAGCCTGCAGCGGGAGTGTGGCGGGGAGGTTATTCACAAACTATTTCACTTTCCAGCTTTGTCCAGACTAAATTCCAGATGCAAAATGTCGTCCTCTCTATAAAAACATGGCTCCATATTGTCATTAGGAGAGGAGATTATATGTTTTTTTTTAAAAAGCACCTCTTGAACCTCTTTTGGATTTGTGAGGAATTTGCATGTGGAGAGAGGCCTTTTCCAGCTCTGACTGAAGCAGAAACGTTTCAAGATCACTCAGATATTTCTGTCTCTCATTCATTACTTTAACTTCTTATCTTGTGATATTGTGGGCGGTAAGAAATGCTCCATTTAGTGGCTTATCTACTCCAGTATATTGTAGGGCACTTTCAAACAGCTGCCCCCCCCCCCTTTTTTTTTGTAAATAAGAAAGCTTACTATTTTTACTTACCTCTTTAGAGCCCAAACAAGTCCCTAAAACACTCCCAGTCAGCAGCGACACCCAGAATACAATTTGAAATTAGAGCATACATTGGATTGTATCATAAATGGTGAAGTAGCCACGACATATAAATAAACTAATGAAAGACGTGGCCCTGGGCCAGTCATTTGTCAGGGCTGGTGCCGTGGCTGGAATTCAGCCCCTTCTGTCTTGTCTGGACTCGCTTCCTCGCTGTTTACTCGCGGAAGCCAATCAGTCGGTCTCCTGCAGCCGGTCAATGGCGCGACTGTGCCGAGAGCCGAGGCTGCGTCTCGCAGTCACGAGCCGCGAGACAACGGAGTTGAGACTCACCCGCGCCGCTGTGCACGAGCTAATTGACGAGGGCGGCTCCATGCTCAAAGCGCGGAGTCCTTTCGACGCGCGAGCCGACATCTCCAGGCAGGATTCTTAGTGGAAGTCTAAGCATGCAGGAGGATAATTATAATAATGAATAATTACAATAAATGATAATAATAATAATGCTGGAACAAACATTTTATTTTTACTGTCAGACGAGCAACAGAATAATTTCTTCAATTTCCTAAAAATATTAGGGAATTGTTGGTTGGTTGGTTGGTTGGTTTAACGCACTCAGAGCTCTTCCTCCTGAACAGCTGAGGTTCAAGTTTCAGGTTTGAGTGGATCAAACCTCCGAAGGTAACTTTGAGTTAAGCAGCTGAGTTTCTGGAGAGGAAACGGGGGGGAGGAGAGAAGATGCTTGTCAATGAGCGTTTGCTTTAAACGTGGCACTCTACAAGCAAAAAGGAGCCGTTGTTCAGCTCTTTGTCATGATCAAATCCACTAGCAGGTTGGTAGTGGGCTGTGGTGCGTCAGCGTGTGTGAGCATGTGTCTGAGAGGAGGGGGAGGTCGCAATTATTGGATCCGGCCTCACCAGGTGAGCTGAGGAGCCCCCCCCGTTCTTCTTCCCTGCCTGGCGCTACCAAGGTGACTTTCCGGACAGAGGGACAGAAGGAGAGAGAGAGAGAGAGAGAGAGAGAGAGAGGTGGATATTCAGGAAGGTGCTGACAGAAACATCTCTGGTTATGAACCAGCGGCAGTTGGTTCGTGCGCTGCCGGCGGCGTCTCCCTCCCCGGGAAAACACCGAGGCCAAAAACATGTGATTCCCAAGCACCGGACGTCTCCGGTCAAGAGCCGGAGAGTGGAGCCGCAGAACCAGGCGCCCGCAAAACATCCCGCTCTGGGTGAGCTGTGCAGAACCGGCCCACAAACCAGACCCGGCGGTGGCTACTTGTCGCCCGCTCGTCTATCTCTGAGCCGGGCGTCTGTGCCACTGCCTGTGTCCTGCACGCACTAGTACGCATGTCTCCAATCCCTGGCCCACATATCCACACTCATACCTGCTGACAGCCCCCCCCCTCGGGCGCCGGGGCGAGCGGCGCGCTCACTGCAAGATTGCAGAACGGCACCCAGCAGCCGCAGCCTCTGCCACAGAAACTAAAACGCCACGAATTGCTTTGTTTTGAGGGGAAAAAAACTCCCCGAGATGATCACAGGACGTTGTTTAGCGCTGTGAGGGGGCTTGGGGAATCTTCCAAAGTAGCGAAAGGACCCTTTAAACCATGCTTGACTCTGACGACTTCAAGACTTTCAAAAGCAAGAGAAGATACGGAAAGAACCACTGAAGAGTCACACTTCATTATTATTATTATTTTAATGGAAAAATATTGCTTTCGTGCGTCTTTCTTCCATATCCTTCATGTACCAGTCGCAACTTAAGGTTTCAGGCTAAAACCTTTACGTTTCATCTGCCTGGTCAAAAAAAACAAACAAAACAACAAACAAAAAAACCCCAAAACGTTTCAATAATGAAAATGCCGGTTAATTTTAAGATTCATTTTAAAGTAGTCTTCCCGCCCATCTGAGAAGACGTCACTGTGTCCTCTTTATGAAGTATGACAGAGAAACGCCGGTGATAAGAGATTTGCGTCGTGTGTGCGTGAAGCTGGGGGGCACTTTAAGTCACTCACGTCAAAGTAATTATGTCAGTATTCCTTATGGCCGGTTGGAAAGGGAGAGTATCGCATTTGGTTTGACGCGGGGAGGGTGGGGGGGCCTCAGCCGGGCTCTGAAACTGAAACTGGATCTCATGACTGCGTACGCCCGAGAAGAACCTCCGCATGCAGCATCGTCTGACCCCGACGCTCCGTCTCTCGGAGCTCAAAACTTCTCTGGAGCGCGCTAAAAACGGCCCCAATCATATAGTTTGAAACATTTTCTCGTCAGATCCTCCTGTTGTTTCTCGCTCTTCGTGTGCATGAGGTCAATTTAAACGCTTAAACCACGAGGGCATATTGTTATAGCTATGTTTAATCATCTCACGTTATAAAACCACTACTAGACGGATGCCCATGAGCTTAAAGCTGTGCGCTTTAATTCAGAATCTCGTTTTTCAGACTTAATGGAACTAATAACATAACACTTAATCACGTTACTTTCACTCTCCTGTCTCTCTCCTTTGCATTTCTAATTTCTTATCTGCAGTGGCTTGGGGTTAAACAAATGAAACGAGCGGTTCCCCCTCCTCCTCTTCCTCCTCTTCCTCTCCTTTCTGGGAGACCTCGGAGGAGAGCAGACCAAACGTTACTTAGCCCGAACGCAGGGAGGCTGCGGATAATGAGAGCCTGGTTGCATTAAATGGACAAACAGCAATCCGGCATCTCCTGACCCCTCGATGCTCCTCTCGGCTCCATTGATCATCCCCCCTTATGAGATAATGCAATTACAAACATCAATAAGGAGCTGCGAGGGGAATCATTATGTGGTGACAGTGATAAATGATGCTGCAGAAAATAGCGGGCTCCTCTCAAACAATCCGTGCGCCCAAGGGGCTTTTGAGGGCCGGGGCCCCGTCGCCAAGGAGACAGATGACATCCAAAATGGCCCCCGCTCAACAGTCCTCCTCTCTCTCTCTCTCTCTTTCTCCCCACCAACAGATTTTTGTTTTTCTCCCCCCCCTCCTCCTTCTTTTGTTTCAAAACCAGCTGCCGCGCGACCTTTTGAAGGTGGAGTTTTTTTTGGGGGGGTTGGAAAGTTCGTCCTGCGAGGCGTATGGAGGCTACAGTTTAGTTTGTGTTTTGTGTCTATACCGATTTCACAGAGTAGCTCAGATTTCGACGTGTCATCTCGACCACACGTCCATGTCCCGCGTCGGGCATTTCTTTTGGGAAACTACGGAGAGCTGCCTGGTGGAACATTGTCTTGGAGCGCGCTCGTGTCCAATCTTGACTATCCCTCGCGCATTTCCTCTCGAGCCGGACGTTGCAGTTATGAAGCCTGAAGGTGACAGGGGGCCGGTTTGGGTTAACCTACATAATCTCCACATTTTATGACCAACATTTAACCTCTGACTCTCGGGAGGAGAGTCGAGGAAAATAAAATAATCCACAGCACTTTTGGGTTTTCTGTTCGGTCAGTTTTAGTCACGTGAGTTTACACTTTAAACTGCGATTTTAATTTGATTTCATTTAAAAAAAAAAAAAAAAAAAAAAAAAAGCTAATAAACTCTTAACCGAAACATCCAGTGTTGCAGATGTTCCGAAACATCAAAGAAATATTTTTAGGAATAATATATCAGCATGAATTAATGGCTACAAAAGACAAAAACATTCGACGCAAAATGCCGTGCGTGTGGGCTACAAGCTATTTAGCATGAAATAAAAAAAAAAAAAAGATATCAGTTACAACTGAAATATCCACTCAACGCACATCGAGAGGAACAGTGAGACTAACAGGCCCCCGCGTTCAGCAACCAGTGACAAATCGGTGGTTTGAATTAATAAGCTTACACACGCTATAGCCGCCGAGATTTGTCATGGCTTGTAGTGTAGCGGAGAACGCGAGGCGCACGGTTACTTGTCCACGTTCCCCGTTTCAACCATAAAGGCGCATAAATATCTGCGTTGTTGTGGGAGGAAGACAGGCCTGTCCGGGCACCTCCACTGCCCTGGAACACATTTCTGCTCCATTCATTAGGCTGCTCTGACAGTTCACTCCGCGGTCAGTGTGTGTGTGTGTGTGTGTGTCACACACACACGTTCTGACTTTCAGCTTTTGAAATTAGCACAAGTCAAACTTCATAGAGTTTTGTGCGTTAAAAAAAAAAAAAACCAAAACTGTTTTAAACTGCACAAGACTCAAACAGTCAAAAGGAAAGTATTATTCAAATCTTAGTGGTTTGAAATGTAGGTCAGCTTTGTCAAAAATTGCCCCAAACATGCAAAATCACAATAATGTAAACGTTTCCGATAAAACCGAAGACAGGTTGCACTATTGCGCATAATAAAACAGTGTAACTGTATATATTAATAAATGTATATAATCAAACATTATTATTTAACCAAGTGCTTAGTCTTAAAAAAACTTTTTGAAAAACGTCAAAATCAGGTCATTTCAAGAATTTAAATGAGTCAAATGTATCTTTCTTGCTTCAAGTGAACTGAAGTGACTCGGGTTTGGTTTAAACACTTGGTTAAACAAAATTGCGGGAATGAAAGTGCAGTGAAAGCTACGATTATTTCCCCTGACTTGCAAACATTGTATCCAATCATTTAATGAAAAGTAGGGTTTTCATATCAGATTTGAGACAAAGGGAGATGTAAAAGAAACTTTGCTTTTGCATTCACCTTTGCAGGGCACTCTTTTGCTGCAGCAACACACTCTTTGTAGCTCATCTCAGCTTTTGCACTGAACTTCCAAACGCGTTTTCGTGAGGTTTACGTGCGTGCGTAAAAGGAGGGTCGGTGCTGCGCGCCATCTCCAAACGTCCCTGCCCCGGACAGTTACCAGGCCTCCCTAAAGAGGGCAGTCAAGTATGGGCTTTCTCCTCTGTCTCCACAGCTCCCGGCGGCCACAGGCTCAGGAATTCACATTTCACAGCCTCGGATTTTCCAGCTATGGTGGAGAGGCGAAGCAATTAAAACGTCGCCTGGGTTTTTTAAGAGCGTGTCTCTTTTCCTTCTTCTTCTCCAGTGTAAATATCATTCAATTCGGCAAAGGCAGTAAAAGCACAATAGTTGCGCGGAGGAGAGATAGAGAGGGAGAAGGGGAGAGTATTGATTTATACGCGTATATTGTTATGGATAAAACAGACTCGCTCTTGTTCGCTGTTCTCGCAAAAAAACAAGACACTGACTTTGGGATTCAGGGCTGCTCCCCGAAATGTATCAATTAGACAAAACTCTCTCGGCTCTTCTCCTCCCGTCTGCTCGGTCGGCTCAGCCGCCGCCTGCAGAAGCGCGGTGTATCCCGGAGACAACATCGGCTGCAGAGCGCTGGGCTTCAAGCGGAGCCCTTTGACTGCGGGCAACAAGGCGTGAGGGAGAACTAATCTTCCCATTTACATGTTTGTAGCAATTTTACCTAAATGAATTTTAATGCTAAATGACGGATAATTCGCTTTCTTGCCGAGCCCCTCTTTCCGAGTCCCCCCCCCCCTCCATGTGTGAGAAAATTACAGCATAACGCATGCATTAGCTACACATTATCCACAGCAATGGGAGGAAGGTTGACTTAAGTGCATGTTCCTTTAAGTATAACTGGACCTCTGTTTTCTTCAGTGGGCAGTTGTTGACATGTAAACATGCCCTCGCCTATTTTAGCAACACTACAACACCTCTTGCAGGAGTTGTTTACTTTTTGGTAAAATTATTTAACAACTAGTAATAAGTATGTTTTTAATATTCCATATCAGCATATAGGAAGATAATGTGAGACTAGTTTTGATTCTGTTATTTGAACAAAAAGTATTTATTTACAACACAGATGCACATATATACCCTTCAAAGTAAAAGCATAAGAAACATGACTTGTCTTCAAAAGGAATCTTAAAGATGTGCGTTATACATGTTTGAAGCAATGGATAATGGATGCATTGATAACCCACACAAGGATGTATGCGCGCGCAAACACACACACACACACACACACACACACACACACACACACACACACACACACGCATGTACCCCCTCACATACATACTGCCACACACACACACACACACACACACACACACACACACACACACACACACACACACACACACACACACACACACACACACACACACACACACACACAGAGTGACTTTTACATTCTCTCCTGTCTGTTGATCAGCATAACATCATTTGGTTAAATCAAAATGGACTGTGGTATAAATGGTGTCTTCCCATATAGCCTCTGCAGCTCCCTGTTATCAGGCCACATCAAACACTGAAGAGAAACGAATCCATTGGCCATGCGAGCGCTCGGCCTTGTGACATAAAACACATCAATAGGGCACTGGAATAGACTTCCAGAGGCCCTCAATCATAGACACGGAGAAAAACAGGAAACGTCATGTTTGTGGGACACACACTTGTAGTTTCCCATCCACAGTGATTTTTTTTTTTTTTTTTTAGCTTGTTTGTGAGCATTAACTGAAGCTGTATCGTGTTTGTTAGCCTGTCATGATGTTAGCCATATTGACACCTACATTATATGTCTGTCCTCATTTGATTTTGCATACAAAATAGATCAAATGAAGAATTGGACAGTGGCAATTGGATTAAAAACCATGTACATCCTAAATGTTAGCTTCTCAAAAACTGTGTTTAGCTTGATGTCGTTGTGTTTGGAGTTAATCCACTGAGTTATAACAGAGTTTCATGACCCCAAATAGTCGGGGAATTTTCTATACCAATAAAAACTTTCCACCAGTAGAGGAACATAAAATCAGCTGATATGAAAATATTAAAAAAAAAAAAAAAAATCACCAAAAATTAGAGTTACAAGGTGTAGACACAGCAACAGCAATACAATTAGCTGCACCCTGTATGTATGTGGATGGGGTATGTGTACTGTATGTTTAAAAAAAAAAAAAACAAAAACAAAAAAACAGAAAAAAAACAGGACATCTGATCTGAATCGCCATCACACTCTCTCTTACCATCCAAATAAAGGCTTGCGAGAAATGACAGACTGATCGAATTGTCCATTTATTCACCTTTTTTTTTCTATTAAAAATGCATTGTGATTTAATGGAGGGAGGGGGCAGGAGGTCAAATTTAAAGAAGACGGCACACACATAGTGTGGAAAGAAACCCAAAAAAAAAAAAACAGAAAAAAGTTCACATCCTTTTTTTTAAAAAATCTATTAGAAACAACATAATATGCAGAACAATACAATAGCATTTACAATACTTAAATTCCCAGTTCTTGTGAGAGTCCAGCGTAATTTTACAACAGTATACAGTATATTTTCTTTCTCCACTTCCCAAGCTAGGGTTTGATATAGTTATACTTTTAATTTCTTTTCTCGTGCTTTCCCTCTTTCCATGTTTCAATCCACTATATTTTTTAAAGGGCACCTCTTTTGCTTTGTTAGTGTCCTGTCAGATACAGACATTGGCTTCTCCTTGGTCCAATTCCATCGTCCCAAAGAGTGGAGTGCTCTTCGCAGAAAGTCTCTTGTGTTTGCCAAAGAGTCTAGAAAATATCACCAAGTGCCACATTTGCCAAAGGTACAGGCAGAGGACCCAGTGTGTCTCTCGTGTGTCATCTATTCTCGCAATCGCAATCACTTTCAGTGGAGGAATCCATTTGAAGCTAGTGGGCGGCAAGAGGGCAAAGTCTAGTGCCCACCAGAGAAGAAGCAGGGGTCTGTCGGGACAGGGGGTCATCTGTGTCGGGTGAGTTTGGATCTTCTGTGCATCACCCTCACTGGATACATAGACAAAGATTGTAGGCAGTCATGGAAGGTTTCCATTTTGCAGATATCAGCCGAATAAAATGTTGTTGGGTCTTGGAGGTTGACAGAGGGATTGTTGTTGGTTGTTGTTGTTGTTAGGAGGTCAGGGAGTCCCGTTCCCATGCTCTGTAGGCCTCTGTGAGACAGGTGATCCCCCGGTTTGACCTGCAGTTCTGAGGAAAGAGAAGATCAAAATGGTTAACCAGTGATCAGTTTTGCACAGGTAAATGAGAGAATTTGCATTCGGCAAGCAGACGGGAGTCTGCTGTGAATGGCTGATCAGAGAGAGGACTGATTTTCACATTTCTAGTCAGACAGTATCACTGTAGTCATGTGAAAGCCTTTAACTTCAATCCAGTAGCTGGACACTCATCTATGGCTTGAAACCTATTCGGAGTCAACTGATCAGGGATGATGTTGTGCAGACAACAAGGTTTCACTTGGCAGCAGTGACAGGTAAATTTGGTAAATGTATAAAGTTGAACAAATTAAAAACTCCAGTGTATGTGCAAAGTCATGCAAATATTTTTAAGCTCTTATTAAGCTGGCAAATTGTCTCCACCACTGGGGCAGAAAGCATTTGACTGCAAAAGAAAACTATTGAATGAGTTAGATATCATTAATCATTCATTAAATACGACAATAGATCACAGTAGACTTCAGACAGCAGACTCTCATGTTACAGTTTCAGGGTGATAGCACATGAACATGGCAGGGCCCGCTGATAAGACGCTGGAGGAGCAATATAGTATGTGGCAACTGCTGCAAACCCGACATAGTGTTAATCTGGGTCAGAATACAGACTCTAGCCTGCCCTTCACTAAGACTGTGTGGTGGTATATGAGAGAGAGAGAAGGCATTGGAGGGTTACTGAGTTAATCCTACACCCTCAGTAATGCTACTTTAACAGTAGGAGAGGACTTAGAGACCAAACACACATGATCAACTTGAAGCGATACTGAGGTCTAGTGCTTAACATTTCCTGGATAATCTGTTTAACTGAACTACAAGGAAACTTAAAATTAGCCTTTGATTTATCTTTTACTCGCTTACAGTCGGTATTTGACTAAAAAAGACAACTGCATAAGTAAAGATATTACATGTTAGTATTAAGGTGGCCTACAATTCAATCTTGTTTTAAGAATCAAAGTCATATATTGTAATTACCTTAGTTACTTCACACATCAACTAAAACCACTAATACTGATGGAACCTGCGCATGTGATCAAACCTCCTCATTCAATGAGAAATGAAGAAAAGTAAGTCATCTTCACCCTCTTTTCTCCCTACGTGCCTCCCCTTAAAGCCAACAATAGCCACCATCCATCTCTGAATGTGGAAAGTCACTGTTGAGAAACCGCATCCATTGTTGTCAAAACCAAAGAGGAGAGGTGAGGCTCACGGCCGCCCGTCACCTGAGAGCCCCCGGGACCCATCCACGTGTTCATCACACACAAGAGGGCCACTACAGATGACACAAAGGCAGGCAGGGAAAAGGACAAGGAGGTGAAGCAGGAGGAGGACAATAGAAGAGTGAACGCAAGGACCCTTGTTTGTTATTCCCCTCATCCATCAGTTTTCACCTGGGCTGCTGAGGAGAATAGGTTTGACTTGCGTAAGAGAAGGGTGAGCTATTATGTGAGCTATGCTAGTTTCAATTAGTTTGCTTAAATGAGTTAGGTGGTAGGGGTTACATATCTTTCGGGACCTAATGGCATCAAACCTGTGACCTATCCGTTGTGGGACATAACGTGTGGCGCCACAGCAAGCTAAGCCATTAGCAATGCTAGCTTAAACACAGTGCAGACTTGGCTCATCCTGAAAGCAATGATCCCTTAAATCTCCATATAATTAAGTATTTGTCGTGCAAGTTTCTGTAAATTATATGATGTGTAGTCTGTTTTCTGCAGTAAAAGAGTTACCTACAAAACTTCAGCAGAAACCTCAAGGAGCAAAGTTACAATTTGACCGGCAAGTGACTAAACACCACAACATTGACCATTTACAACTTAAAAACGTCCCAAAATAAAAACAATCAAGAATCCGTTGGATTGCTACTTTAAGTTGTTTGTGGCTCTTGCAAACAAGAGAGCGTCAAGGCTATAATAAACGCTATGCGTGCTTAAAAGAGCACACATGGCTAATACGGTTTCTCACTTAATAAGCCAATCAATACATTGAGCTGTAGGCCTCCTTTCTTAGACTCCAAAGGGGATTCCAGACCGGCCAAATCAACAGGGACACACATTCACATGGACAATACAAGGGGGCACAAAATCCCCATCGGGAACTGTTTTTTTTTTTCCAATGTTCGTTAATAGTAAAAGTTCATCCACCAGAAAGAGAAGTTGAGGGTGGGGGGTGACGGTGGGGGGATGAGTGGTGGTGGGGGTTGAGGGGAGATCTTGACCCCTCAGCAGAAGGTTAACAAATTTGTGCTTAATGATTGGAGCAATGAATCCCGGGACAAAAGGTCTCCAGCAGAGACTGGCAGCAAAGGGGTTACAGGCAACGTTCATTCAAGCGTTCTGTCCGACATTTTGGGAAAAGCTCTGAGCAGAGAGGGCCAGAAAAAATTCCATACGCTCTGCACCATAATTAATTCTTCCACCCTGTGATAACTATTGTCCTGAAACTGAAAATTACAGTTTTCAGGGGCCACCCCTGGCTAATTTTGTGGAAAAGGGAAAGCAGGGGAGAGGAAGAAGGGAAAGGGGGTAAGGGTCATCCGAGAGTCATTTTCGTCGCTATCAAAGGCTCAGCTCACTTCTGCTTCACTTGCTGGGCTTCATCTCTGCTGACAGGTGTATTGTTTCGCAAGGGGATATAAGCTCTGTAATCATCATTGGGTGGAAAGCATAACGCTCTTCACTAAGCAGGACTAATTGGCTTTAGTTTTAACTAATGCTGCAGTGTGACTGCTAGGCACACCTTCTGTATCGAGGCTTAGCACTCCCCGGCACAATAACCGTTCAATTTAGCCCCGCGGTAACAAAACCTCAACTCTGCTAATGAAAATTGCTTATAAAATATAATGAACCTGTGCTCTCTTAATCAAATAAGATAACCGTTTCCCCCCCTCCCGTAATAACCTATTAATTTAATTGGTCATGAAAGAATATAACACATCACTTACATTTAATTGACCTAGAAAGGAAAGTAGCAATTTGACGGAGAGAAGCTAGCAGCTAGCGTAGGCTAGCTGATGAAGCTGTAAGGAAACGATTAGTCGTGAGGAAGAGTAGACATATTTCTGTCACCATCTCTCTCCCAGCTTCTCTCTTCTTCTTTCCCTCCTCCTCCTTCCTTCCTCCCTCCCTCTCGTCATTTACTCTTTTCTCTCTTCCTATCGCTTCATCCGCCCCTCCCTCTTGACGTCTACCCCTCTCTCTCTCTCTCTCGCTGTCTTTTTTTTCTCCGCCGTCTATTCGTCTTCTCTGTGCTTTGCCCGTCTCGCAGAGGATTCCTCTGGTGGCCCAATTACGAGATTCAGCAGGCAAATTGAGGCTGTTTAAAGCAAGGTCTGCTGGGAAGGCTAGCAGCTGCTGGAAAGAGGCTGCTTGGACACGGCGAACCAGCCCTCGTGTTTACACACTCGCACACATAAACACACACACACACACACACGTCTCATTCTGAAAGCACAGCCTTTCTATTACCATGTCTCCCGGTATATCAAACCTGAAAGATGCCATTCGATGTGAGATTTTCTGTCTTTGTTTTGGTCGTGGACATTTGTGACGGAAACACGGACGGCGTATTTTCATCGTGGCATGCACACACATGCACGCGCGTTCTGTGGAGGGTTAATGGTCTCTATTTTTGTAAACTGAATAAGTCAAACCCATTGGTCACACCTCTGGTGATGGCATATTTAATTTGGATCTAGTCAATTAGGCCCAGCTAAGCTCCATACCCTGCTGGCTACGTCCTCCATTTTGCACTAGTTTGTGTCCCCTCCCTGTGCCAGGAGTAATCCTATTATCATACACACACATGCACATACATACGCACACATATAGTTATACAGACACACATGTCTGTATGCATGCACACACCCACACATGGATAAATGCATGTATTTCGCATATGAATGTTTGTGTGCGGTATACATGCACCCACACAGGTATACACACACACAGGTGTACGCACATATGCTGTAAAAACACAGACATACACTAATTAACACACACACACACAGAAAACAATGATGTTTCAGAACGATTGGACCCGTAGCCACTTTATACACACTGTGCACTGTGACAACACCAAGCCTGTATATATCCAGAATTATGTGGGAGTCTATTTGGCCCTGGGGCGAGAGAGAGGGAGGGAGGGACGGAGAGAGGGGGAGAGGAGGTGAGAGAAAGAGAGAGAGGCAGAGAATTAAAGAGAAACAGAAAAAAAGGTGTTGGTGAAAGAGATAGAGACAGTGAGAGAAACCACAAAAAGGGAGTGAGACAGACAGTGAGCATTAGAGAAGGAGAAGGAGACGGGGGGGGGGGTCCTCTAGCTGGTTAGTGTGTGTATTAATGTGGCTCATGCATCAACAGCAACCTGGCAGATTTATGACACTTAAGGGGTGCTCACTTCTCTCTCTCCCCTTCTCCTTGCACCAGCAACGACTGCTTACATTTTTGCCAATCAGTCTGTTGCCATGGTAGCGTCCTACCTGCCCCCTTACCCCCCCCCCCAACCTCACCCCATCTCTGCCTTCTTTCCTTCTCATCACTCCTCTACCCCCTTTTTGCCCCGTCCGCCTTCTTTCTCCTCCTATCTATTCCTACGCACACAAACCAAGAACAGTTGTTAGATAGAACATATCTACGTACCGGTACACTAAATGCTTGATTTTCAATCATTGCAATTTTTGGGAAATTTTCAATTTAAATGTACTCAGACATGCAAAACACATTCATATCACGGATTATCATTTGTATATAGTATATGAGTATGTGAACATGTGTTCAAACAGTCTGTTTTCCCTTTGCCCTCTGCCTCACCTACTCTCTTTCTCTTGTTTTTTTTATCCTGAAAAACCTTCTCTTCTTTCCTGTACTCCCTGATATGCAGGATGTTTAGTCCTGTAGCTACTGGATATATGAGAGAGCTGCACACATGCGCACGCACACGCTCACATTACACACACATAGAGTTACAAGGTTGTGATCAAAGGCTCTTATCACCAGACCGAGGGTGGGAGAGTTAGAGAGAGAATAGCTGAGAAAAATCAGTCTGGCAAGAACAAAAGCCTGTTTGTAACAAAAAAAAAAAAAAAACACATTTACACACAGACTGACAAAAGGTACAAATGAATTATTCCCAAATATATCAGTTTGGAGAATAGCCATTTGCCAAACAAGGACTTACACCATCTATAACTCCCATAACTTTTACGTTTTTGTAATTATTTGGTAAGAGCACATTGGCACAAAATGTAAGAGATCGTATTCTTAAACAAACACTTTAAATTGCAACCTAAAAGCAGAACCACCCCTTCTGATGTGCAGTAAATGTATTCATGAATAATGTACTTTATACCTGAGTCTATGACCCCCATTCAAAATGTCGTCAACACGCCTCTGCTGATCTGGAAGGTTAAATGAATCTGTAAGTGTAAGTCAGTGTGTGTCAGTTTGTACTTACATCCCCCTTTGTGTTGCGATTGGTCGGACTGGGGCGGGGCTACATGTAGTGCCACTGACCTTCCATGCCCATGTTCATGCCCATTCCACCCATTGGTCCTGAGAAACACAGAGGGCGTGAATTTAAAGACAAACCACGGTAAAAAGGTTCAGTGTGTATACACAATCTAACGACAGTTCGTTTATTTAGAGAGACGAAAAATGCTCGTGTTTTTATTAGGTTATTGCAATTTAGTGCAACCAGGAAAGTTTTTGCAATGTGAAAGGGGAGAAAACTGAGGTGAATAGCAGAGGCGGTTTCGCTCTGAAACTAACTTGACAGACAACATAGCAGAGGAGCATACTGGCTTAAACCTGGTAGAGCGAGGTGTGGTGAAGGGGGGGTTAAGTAGCCTGGCAGTTTATCCAAACCTGCTGACTTTGAGTGGAGGGTGAGATAGGGTTAGAGACTTGAGAGAATCCTAGAAAACAGGGGATAGAGGAGGAGGAGAGGAGCTTAAGGACAAACTCTGGGATTAGACCTGATGGCGTGAGAGAGAGGGACTGAGTGCGAGGGAGTGAGGAAGGAGATGGTTGTGTAATGTGATTGACCACACCTGTTCTGGTTTTGTGTGTCGAGGGAGGGGGAGGTATCTGTGTGTGTGTGTGTGTGTGTGAGTGTGTGTGTACATTATGTGTGTCTGTGCAGTGTGTATCTTTATCACTGTGTTGAGGGTGCACAAGCTGCACAGCTTACACTTAAATCACCACATAGTGACCATATAGCTTCCAGTAAGTACTTGTGTGTGAGAAAAAACAAGGAGCATGCTGGTAGAATAAACCATAATCATGGAAGGTACCGCATGAAACACACTGACACCTAGAGATATAGTTTGAAGGTGGGAGAGGAGAGCAAAAGTATGAGAGAGAAGAGATGAAAGAGATGAGACAGGAGTGAAACTATATGAGGAAGGACTCATGTGGCAAGAGAGGAGAAAAAAGGAGGGCAAAGACATGAAAATGAGCTAATGAGAGCAAGGAAAGAAAGGAGAAAAATGGGAAAAGCAAGCAAGGAAAGAAAGGGACAGACACGCAGAGAAAGCCTTACCAGGTGGTCTGATTCCCATGTGCTGTTGGCCGTCCATGACGAAGCCCCCCATCGGCTGGCCATCTGGATTGTAGGGAGCTCCTTGACTTACTGTGGATGGAGGAGGAGACAGAGGGAGGGAGGGGTAGAGGGATTGGAGGGAGGGGATGGAGTGGTCAATTAGTGCTTTTAATTAAGGCTCAGTGGCCGAAGCGGGATCATCTGTTGGCTGGTGCACGCACAGGGAGCCGCCGTTGTCTTTCAACGTCACTCTGCTCCGTGTCTCTGCAGCCGGCTCTCCACTGTAAGCCCCTGGTAGACTTTAATGCGTCTAAATGCTCTAATAGAGATCGGACTGAGAGAGTTCAATGCACACTAGGGTACACTTCAGACACACAAGGACTTGGTTTAAAGTGAGATTTGAACCATCTGGAGGAGGTGACAACTGTTTTTACATGATGACTGATAGCTAACCAATATAACATGTTGACACGACTGCAGTCCTTGTAGGGATAAAATGACTTTTTTTTACATTTTACCACCTAACAAAGTTTTTCCTTTAAGGTTGTTAAAATCATCTTATTCCTCATTGTCTGACAGTACCATTCATGTTGTCTATCAATTGGTTTCAACTTTATTTGATGTTTACGCTGAGCGAAATATTCAAACCCCAAACTGTGGTGTACCATTCAGTTAAATGGAAACACTGTAGATGTTTTGTGCATAATTTCATACACTTTTCCCCAAAATTCAACCTGACATATTTGGTGTCTCCACTAGAATTTAAAATAAAGTTTTGTGGGTTTGAGTAATGTTTGACTGCACAGCACGACTGGCCTACCAATGGGTAAGGTTTAAGAAGTGAAGAATCTATCGTTGGATTTTTCTCATCCATAGAAGAAAGACAGCATTTTGAAAAGTAACTCCAAATATATTGCCTGAAACTTTGAATAAAAATGTATAAATTCTTAAAAAGCTGTTGTTATTTAATGCAAAGGTATTGAACTGTTTTAAAATCAGAAACCATATTCCTGGTACTTAAAATAATACTTATCATGGCTTTTTATGCAGAACAAAATCGCACTTTGGCACTTCGCTATGGTTTTATCGTACATGCTGCTCCTATCAATGTGTGATTATACACAGGATCAAAAGAACAAAATGAACTCCAGGCAAAAGCTCTAATCGGTTTCCCCTTAACACAACAATAAGTCATTCTTGCTGAATGGCCTCAGAATCTGCTCCTACCTAAATGCTTTATCTAATAAATACTGCCTATAACTGAGCAGCAACGATAAATGGAACCTGATAGGGTTCCTATTTTTTGTTCGCCTCCATTGTTCTGCTCTCATAGAAATCCACTTACCTTCGATTTAGGCTGTTTGGGGGTCAGTCAAGCAAAAGCAAGAACTCGGCCCCACTGAATGCCTTTGAACTTTACTGCGCCCCTAATGCCACCCTGACCTCTGACCCCTATTACAGGTAATAAAGTTTACGGCAGTCCAAACCAAGCCATGCACCAGGGGGACCGCTCGCTCACTCCCCTCGCTCCCTGACACAGCCACAAATAGGGTTGAGGTGGGGAGTTTAAAGGAGAGTGTGTGTGTGTGTGTGTGTGTGTGTGGGGGGGGTAAAAACAGGTCTGGAGCCAAAAAGCCAAACAACGGTCACCCCAAAAAAAGAAACGAGTGTAGTTCTCTTTATGTGTTGGTTGAGCCAGGGAGGAAGGGTTGAGTGTTTTTTTTCCTTTGCCCGATTGGCAAAGGGGGGAGGAAGGGGTTAAGAGCAAACTTTACTGAGAACACAGCAAGTTTTGTCTATGGACTAAGAAAAATAAATCCACTCATCGTTAACTCATTTTCAGCCAAAATATTATATTTTATAATTAATAACTAGTTTCTCACCCCAAATGGCAAGTCAGAGTTAATTAATGGTTGTTGTTAATGTTGTAACGTTAATGTTGTAACGAAGGGGACAGCCCCTGGAGGTTTTGGACATTCCAGGATGGGGGGGGGTCAGTCCTGTATTTACCAGCTGAGAGGCCTCCGGGTGCATGGAGTGTGGACGGCTTTCGCCTGCGAGACTTGAATACAGTAACTATAGGAGACTTGCCTGCACGGTTTGACTGGTCGATCATGGGCTGGACTATTCTCCTCCTCGCGTTAATGAACCTGGAGAAGATGAAGAGAAGCAGGAAGAGGATGGATGGAAAGAGGGAGGGAGAGGAGGAAGGAGAGGGGACAAAGACAGAGAAGATCAGGCAAAAATTGCTGACTAAGACCTGGAAAATCTTGGCCACAGCATGAAAACAAACACATTGCCAAACCAGCCTCTTTCTCTTAGCTAACATAACATTGATATGGAGAAAATATTCTCCCCTAAGCAACCCTGAGCCCTGGTAAAGCCCCTATAGAGCTACAGTGAAAGTCACATCTTAATAACCTTAACAACCGAGGCAGTTGTCTTTCAAAATGCAGAACTCCACGACTTGTAAAAACTTGCACAGCCTCAGTGTATTCAGAGTCACATCGACCTGAACACTGGGGTCTTTGTGGGGCGAGGCTTAACCGGGATTTTCTCTCTGCCTGTTTGAAACATGTCGACCCATCTCGCTTTGTTGGAGACGTTCCACCTCACGACGAGCTGAGATTGCTGACTGTTTAACACACTTGGCTTCGAGCGCAGCAGTGTGGCAAGTGTGCTGACAGAAACATGTCACGTTGCCACTGGTGCGAGGCATTGTTTTGGGTGATACTCTGTTAAGACAGGTGACTATGTGTTTCTGCGTGACAGCAGGAGCTTTTTTTAGTGTGTGTGTGTGTGTGTGTGTGTGTGTGCGTGCGCTTTCACAGGAGCAGGATTTGGTACACAGCCTTGGACCAACTCCTTTACCCCATGACCTCCAATAAAAGTACACAGGCAGACCATTTATTGTGCACATGCTCACACACTCACACACACACACACACACACACACACACACACACACACACACACACACACACACACAACGTTGCCCACATTTAAATCTGACGCTCACTCACGGCACTGCTCACTGCACATACATGCACACACACTCTTAATCTCTCTCCGTCTCCAATGTCCATTCACACACATTCACGCCCTCGCAAACACTCACACAGGCAGCGCTCTGGCCTTGCTCAGCCTAACCCCTTGTGAAATGACCCTTTGACCTGTAATGACCCCAAGGAGAGAGGGCTCTTGGGCCTTCTGACTTGATTTATGTGTTCCTGCTGTTGCCCCACCGGACACTTCTATTTCATCTCTAAAAGGGGAGTATTAGCTAAACTTTATGGAAACAATAGCCCTGTTACTCTTCTGAAGCGGGAAAGAGAAGCATATAAGGGGTCTAGGAAAAAAGGAAAGGAGGAACAGAAACAGAAGGACACTAGCGGGTGCATCTGTTTGACTCCTAATTAGTGAATGGAAGTTGTTTTATATCTTTTTTTATATTCCGTCTCTAACTGCTTTATGGTGCTCCTCCTTTTTTCCTGCCTGATATCTATCCTGTATCACCTTCTAAAGACAGAGCTGCAGGGAAATGAAGAGAGGGGCAGAGACAGATTGCAAGATGGAGAACAAAAGATTAGCAACCTAACTGTTTCCCTGCATTATTTTTTATACAATAGCTTTGTTGTATCCTGTAAGTTGTTTTTAGAAAAATTGTAATTTTTGACAGGGATGCAAGTGCTTTCTGTGAGGTAAAGTGATCTGAGAAAAAGGAAGAACAAAGTGACAGGGATCTCATTAGCCTTTGAGCTCAAGGCTTTGACAATTTGGTTCTTTATTTGTTATAATAAAGTAGGTTGAATTGGAATTTTTTAAGGGGGGGGGGGGCTGTAACAGAAAGAGCCAGGGAGGAATGCAAGAATGCACTGACATGGCAGAGCACCATCAAATGAGGGAACGTCTGGAGTTTTATCACCAACACCCCCTCCCTTCCTCCCTCAGTACCCTGTTTTGTTGGAGGAGATATGGGAGGGGGAGCGAGGGGATAGGGCAAGGAGGGTTGAGAAGGCCTGAGCATTCCTTTAACTCTCCTCTCCTCTCCTCTCTTCTCCTCTCCTCTCCTCTCATAGAAGGACGAGGTCATCTTAAGGCCAGCGCTGGCTAACTGTTGACCTCTCCTTCTCTTCACCTCCTTCCTCCTTTCTTTCATTGGTGTTTCGTCACCTCTGTTCTTCCTCGCACTCGCTTTTCCTTCCTCCCGCTTTATTTCTCTCCTGCAAAACTGAGTTCCTCCTTCACCTGTCACAAGTACACTGGAGCGACAGAGGGGATTGTTTTGGCAATAGGTGTGAACTTCTCCGAAAAGCAGGCACCAGTGCTTATTTACATAGACTATGCATCAGCGAAGTAATAATCCTACTATCGCTGCTACTGCTGCTATTAGACCGACAAGTGCCGAACAACTACAGTGACTCTGCTCTCATACCTCCCTCCCTGTCCCCCTCTGTATCTGTTTCCTTCTCCTGCTTGCTCCCTCCTTATCATTCCTTCCCTGTATGGTGGAAACTGGTCGTCCACCTCCCAGCAATGAACCCACTCTATAACCCACCGAACCCCCTCCTCCTTGCAAAAACTCTCACTGGTTTCCTGTCCCCTTCGTCCCCATATCTGAGGCCAGATGCACCATGGGGGTTGGAACAAAGGATAAAATGCCTCTCATAATAGCAGCCAGGGGAATGGAACGATGGAGAGCGGGAGAATGGGAGGGAAGGAGGAGTGAGAGCATGGGTTGGGGGGGGGCAAGGGGCTCTGGTCTGCAAACCAGACACTCTTGCTGTGACCGTTAATAAGCTAACAGAGAGAAGGACTGTGAGAGAGGGAGAGGCTGGGGTGAGGGAGAGAAAGGAGGGGAATCAAGACAGAGGAAATAAGAAAGGGAGAAGACTCAGAGATAAAGAGTGATGGAGAGACAGAAAGGAAAGAGAGAGAGCGGGAGAGCAGAAAAAAGCGGAGCTCCTCTATTAGGGGAGTGAGGCTTCACCTTTGCACGACCCCTGGGTGCTATAGGGCCAGTGTTTATGGCCTGTTCATTCCCCTGCCTCCCATCACAACACAATGAGCTGCACTATTCAGCTCTGCCCAGTGCAACAATAGCTGGGCTATTTTGGCGTGACACACCACTGGTGGTACGCCTAAAGTTGGGTAAAAACACAGAAAGACAAGAGGGAGGAAGGAAAATGACTTGAAATAAAATTTGGTCTTGTATAGTTCAGCAAATACAGCATGGTGCAAACTCTGCCACGGGGAAAAGTTTGATTCCCACCGTGGGAACATGCTTGATAAATGCATCCATGGTACACTGGATCAAAAACCACGTCGGCCATATGTTATGCCAGAACTGACGGCTCTTAAAAGTCATGTAAGGAGACTGGGTGAATTTTATACTTTGTTGTTTTGCCTCCAATCTATTTCTCCTTTTGAGATTTCTAATGTCTGGATTAATCCTCTCGCCCCTCTCCCTCCTTCTCTGGAAAGAGTGGAACTGATTGCGACGGCGTCTGCCAAGCCCTTGCTAATGTCCTATTCTCATTACACACGAGACACACACACACACACACGACACACTGAGCTGAGGCAGCCGCACACAGGTGTACACGAAGCACACGTGAAATGCCCAATTAAAAGCAAGAAATTGTCTTTTTCATCAGCTGCCTTTGATGCGTGACCAATTAGGGGATAATTTAATAACGAGCAGTGGAAAGATGCAGATTGGATATACAAAAGGTTACTCTGCGAGCTCGTTGATTTAAATTCATGCAGAGTTCTCAATTTCAGTGGCACACATACTCACACACACACACACACACATTTCCTGAGCCTACTACCAATATTATATTAGTAATATGAGACACACTGAAATGCACAAATGTGCACATAAACACACTGTGCACATACACACACGTCTTCTGCACTCACTACCAATATTACATTAGTAATCTGAGAGAAAGTGCACACGCACGCACAGGCCTTACACACACCTCACAGTGATGTATAGGTGGATATTCCAGCACAACGCACATGCATCAAGACCTGGCGGTGGATGTCAGCGCATGCCGGCAGAGGTTTACATGCATATTCAAATCTGAGAGCCGCTTAAAATAACTGTAACCACACACTCCTCCTGGCTGCCAATCAATGTGATTTAAAAGCATTAAAGGGAAAGCAAGCTCTGACGGGTAGAATCATGTACCTTATCATCAGGTTGTCACTGCGTGGGTAGCATCGATTGTCTGCTGCTCAACCACAATTAACGCCTAGCCCATATATCCTTCCTGCTCACTGGTGAACACGCACACACACACTCCTGCAAACTGGAACTATGTAATCTGAATTAATTTCCTTTGTTTCTTTGGAAATGACTTTTTAACCAATCCTGTTCCTATCAAATTGATTTCGACATAAATTAATCCTGCATTCCATAATTATTAAAAAACAAAAATTACACAGAAGCAGTTGATTTGCACCTGTGCACCGACACAAATACAGTTACCAGCCATAAATCACGGGATAAGCAATCACACAGCAAGTTAGCGCTAACACACACACTGTACACCCCAATCCCATTGCTATCTCACACATTGTATCCCTGTAGAGCTTTATTATCCTATCCTGTGTCCAAAGACATTTCCATCTTCTTAAGTAATCAGTTATTTTATTATAGAGCTTACATGTTCTCTCACATTCAGCAGGGGGTGGCAGTGCATTCGTGCACATGTACCTGCATACTATGTGTGTGTATATGTATGTGAGCGTACTGCATGTGGGTGTGTGAAGGAATTACTGTTATGGGTTTCTCCCCTTGTTCTCCTCAGTTGACAAGTTAACTCATAAATCTTCTCCTTCTCTCTTCCCCACATCCCTCCCTCCCTCTCCTCCTCAGTGTCGTTCTCAGGTCAAATGCTTGGATTAGATGCTTCAGATTAGTTTAAATAAACTAACACAGCTGCCTGCAGAGCTTCATTTGCAACATACACTACATTTCCCATTGGCTGTTACAGTATTGCATCGCATTTATAGTGTTTGCAGGAATTGAATTTGGACCAATATTGCTAAAAATGAGACAGTATTCAAAACTACGATCCAGTCTTTCCATGAGGAAACATGATCTTTCTTACCTTTTTCCAAGTCTTTGTTATGATGGAGATGTAGATGAAGAAAGATTATTTGGAGCAATGGCTTCAAGTGTTTAAGGTTTGTGAAACCCTTACAATGTCTACTTCTGACCCCCTCATCTCCGGTCATTGCCTTAGTATGGACATGAGCGAGTATTTCAACCAAAAGAGAAAAGAAGAAAAATTGAGAGAAATCTTTAAAAATAACATAATTGAATGTAAGAGAAATATTTTTTTTCCCCTTATTATCCCTTTAATCATCATGTGACCACATCAGATTTATCTTGAGACTACTTGGATAGGTTGGGAACTGTTGGATTTTGAGGAATTTTAAGCTTTTTAACTGAGATGTGGATTGTGCAAAAACAAAAAAAACAAAAAAAAAAAGCTGCAACTATCTATGAGTAAGCCATACCTACTATTGTACAAAGAGGCTGTATTTTTCCTAATTTGTCTGTGTAGCTTTCAACAGGTACAAACACCTACATGCATACACTCCGCTATATTCTGCCACATGCGTTCACTTGTCAACGAGTAGCTTCGTTCTCACCGGTTTTCCCAAAGCTGCTCATACCGATCAAATTGCTTCAAATAGCTACACGTTTTAGGTCCATAACAGTCCTACACCGAAAACATGCAACCAGCTCATTCCCATGACTCCTCTCTGTTTCTAAACCTCCTTCCATAGAAAAAAGTCTGTGTGCATTAAGGTGTGGTACCACACACATTACTTTGGGGTTAGCTATGGCACCCTGACACACACGTACAGATACATAAGATTGAAGTGAGGTCATGAAGGAGTCACATGACCAAGACTGAGTGCCGTCTGGCTGCAGCTATGCTGTTATTAGACAGGAGGCCTGTGTTTTGATTCAACAATACATATAAGTCTTTATTGGCAGGCAAACAGATCCTGAACCATCTCCAAATGCGTGCATGGCTATGCACAGACAGACCCACTGACATATATACACATTTAGTACTTGCAGGTCTGCTGAGCCAACACCTAATAACATGAGGTGTATTAGTTGGATCCAGAGCCACATACGGAGGGAAACATAAGAAAACTGTGAAATTTAAAAGGAGCTTTAGACTGAGAGCAGCCATGGGGTCACTTAATCCCCATTACTGCACACACATAAAATACAAGTATGTAAGCACACACACACACACACACACACACACACACACACACACACACACACACACACACACACACACTCCCCCTGTTGCTCCACTACCCAAGAGCCCAGTGTCCATTAAGAGAGCCATGAATCTACCACTAAAGCTGGTTTTACAGAGTGGAGCGACAGGCTGGGTAACCACACACGAAAAAAAAAGGAAGAAGAGCTCAGTGTGTTTAGTGTGTACGTGAGTGTCCATGACAACCAGGTGCCTCACAGAGTTAGAGAGAGGAAATGTTGGCCACTTGAAAAACGTATATGAACTCACTGGCTTGGCTGACCTTGCAACATCCACTGACTTCTAAATATGACTTGCCAAAAGGCAAAGTATAAACAGAGCATGGGCGAGAAAGAGAGAGAAAAGTTCAGAACACAAGATACCAAGAATAAGAAACAACAAGGAAGTAAAGACAGAGAAAAACGAATAAGACATCAGAGGGGAGTGTGTAGCTGTCACATATGACCTCCGTCACTCTCTTTATCTCTGTTCCTGCTTCCCTTCACACACATTCAGACATTCTTGGACTCATTTAGCCAGTCATCCATCAATGCCAGAGAGAGGGTATGGCTTGAAGCCTGGCGTTACCCAGTAACAAAACATGGCTGTCCTGTGCTGCCCACTCTACAAACACAACATTGGACTGAGCCTGCGTCCTTTAGCCTTTGGGCTTGGATCAAAATGTATGTGTATCTGTGTGTGTGTGTGTGTGTGTGTGTGTGTGTGTGTGTGTGTGTGTGTACGAATGACTGTGTGTTGCTTTCTGTGTACGTGCACATGTGAAAGCTCTATTAGCAATACTTGCCTTGTGTGTGTTTTTGGGAGGGGTTTTCAGACGTATTTGCATATAAATAAATACAGTGTTTGTTTCTGTGAACCATGTACACAAATAAATACTCCAACTTAGCTACCAAAAGAAAAAAAAAAATCACAATTTACACACACACACACACACACACACACACACACACACACACACACACACACACACACACACACACACACACACACACACACACACACACACACAGACACACTTACACACACAGAGACACACATAGAGACACACACAGATGACCACAGTGTCAAACAGAGTCAGTATTGCTGACAGGGCTTGCAGTGGGGACTGCTGCAAACACAGTGGTTGACCTAAATCCCCTCACACTACCCGTGTCATATCCTGTCTCTGCGCGTGTCACTTCCCCCCGCTGGCTCACAGCGCCTATCGCTATGGGGATCCCTCTGAGTGCCCAGAAACTAGCAAGGGCAGTTTCAGGCAGTTCGCATCCACAGTCAGCAAACACCAAAGAAGTGGAAGTGAGGAAAGTGAGAAAAAAACCGACCAGATAATATCTGTATTCAGAAATTAGAACTTTTTTTGTGTGTGTGCATATTTACATGCTTCCATTAACATATTAGCTCAAGCACTCAAAAACATTAGCATATCCAGACACACAAGTATATCAATTTTAAGGGGAAAATCAGTTATTAATATCTCCAAAACACAAAGAAACCAGCCAATAATTTTATCAGTTTTACAGGCAACACTAAGACTTTTTATGATATATTTCGAACAATCTCTGTTCAGCCTGTTAACCTCATCATTTTATGCTTTGTCTGCAGATACTTTGCACTGAGCCACCACTTATCTTAATTGCATGAAATCAATGTCAGTCTTGTGCCTGTTAATTGTAGGAGTAGGTGTCCTATTTTTCCTAGATATTTAATTCTGGCACAAAACACTTGCTCCATGTCCCTGCTGATTCGCTTCACAACAGCGTTTGATCAACACTCGGAAACATTAGCGTGAGAACAGCGACTGACTGATGGTGGCGAGTAAGACAGCGACCATGTGTGCTTCAACACGGACCCTGGCATTCATGTTCTGCCCCTTTCATGTTTTGGACCCCCCCCCCCCCTTCCCTACTACAAAAGAAGGTTGAAAAGCGAGAGAGAGGAGTGGGGAGAAAAGAGGAGGGAGGGAGAGAGAGGGAGGGAGAGAGAGGCGAATGAAGAGAAATGCAGGTTTGGCCTGGGGCAGCGTGCTGTGATGTAAGAGAAACAGGGAGAGTGAGAGGAGGAAAGGGGGAGGAGAGTTGGTGTTCGGTTCGCAGAGTGTCTTTGCACTCCATGGACACCTATATGTGTGTAAGCACACCCACACGTCTACACGCATTTCTGTTGACATAATACCGTAAAGACTTGGTCATGTCTGCACAAGCTAAAGATTCCTGTAAAAGGCAATTGGTAGCAACGCACTTCAAAATCAGAGAAGAAAATATCGTTTTTGACATGGTTTTCACATTTTGACGCTGTGCTGAAATCCGAGGGTGAGGTCACATTCAGGAAAAAGTGCGTTCATTTGTGTGTGGGAGTGCGTGTTTCTGTGTTTGTGTGTGTGTGTGTGTGTGTGTGGTATTTGCTGTAATGTCAGGGAGTTTCAGGCTGAAGGAACTTGACAGAGCTGCAGTGTACGTAACAGGCTTTAGGGCATGGACTGAAACTAGGCCTGCTAATTCCAAAACACACACACACACACACACACACACCTCAGAAGGTTTTCTGTGAACAAGTTCCAGCATCTCTCTTTTTAGCTTGTCAACATACTGAATCAGGCAACTCATCTCACCCAACCCGTTTGTCTATCGCTTACATTATTTAAAGAATAATTCTGCTTGATTACAACTTAGGTCTTATTTATTTCCATGTAGTTTTGGCAATCATTTCTATCAGTTGGGACAACATTGTACTCATCTTACATATATTACAGCTTACGTCTTACAGCTTTGCCAGATCTAATCAGAAAGGTTGTAAACAAGCTAACGGTTTAGCCAGATTTTTAACTGCTTCAATTGGAGGTAAAACAGTAATGACTGCACACAAAATGTTGATAATAATTCCTCACTGCACAAGACAACTGTGCACGCACAACTAAAAGTTGGCTAAAGGTTAAAATTTCACCAGGATTTTGGTCTGTAAACTGCAAAGGAAGTTTACAACAGACCGTTTGGGTAATCATTTCACTCTTGTTTTCTCTTCCCTATGTTTGGCTGATCTTGGAATGTGTTTAAAACCTGTCTGACCATCTCACTTGTCCTGCCTGTCTTCTTTTCAGCTTTGTCACGGCATTCCCAGAGCAGCACAGTGTTACGATAACTGCCAAAAAAAAAAAAAAAACAACGGGCAAACCTAAGAAAAAAAACGACCCAAGTTGTAATAAACCAGAATTATCCTCTAAATTCGATTCAGTATGCCTTATTAGCATTAACATTGCTAATGTTACCAAATGGTCTAAAGACTGTGGGAATTTGTTTCTAAAAAGAAAAAAGCAGTAAGTGCTTCTTCTCCATCCATGTTTCCATGTTCTTTTTTCTCTCACCCCATCCCATCTCTCTTTCCTCCCCCACTCACTTGCTCTCCTTCTCCTCCCTCGCCTCTTCCTCTCCTCTGCTTGTCCCTCCAGAAACCCGATAAGAGACATATGTGTACATGCCACACCGCTCCTTCCTAAGTAGCCTCAACGTCCATCCACTCTGCCCTCTTAAATACTACCTCTCTCTCTTTCTCTCTCCCTCGCTGTCCCTCTGTCCATGCTTTTAAGACGTTCGTAAAAGGAGGTCTTATTGACAAAACAATTGCTCGGCGAGGCTTAAACACTGCCTTTAAAGGGGCATTATTAAATTGCAGGCAGGAAGGGGCGGGGCAGCCAACAGGGGAAACCTGATGACCTTGCCATCGATTTTTACATCACCGGAGCGTTAGGAGAACTTAGCGCAGAGATACTGACTATAGCCAGAGAAAGAGAGATTAGACAGAGAAACAAAGACCTTTTATATGTTACGCTTTCAGCTATTAGCTATTAAGAGTGGTTTAAATGTGTGAGCAGGTAGAGGGTTGTATTGTTCAAGGACACTTTGATACTATGGCTGATGATAGACCTAAATCTGGGACACGCTGGTGACTTTTCTGATCTGATTACTGCGTGACTTCTTTCTTTACTGATCCATATATATGCTATATTTATATCGCGTTATGGAAAAATCAATGATGGTGTCACCTCTCATCTACAAATTGTAATATTTGAGTTCTGTGAAACATCATCTTAAGCATCGGTCTAGCTGTTTGGGTGCATCTTAGGTAAAATGTGTTTTTTGTTAAGGTCTGGAAAAGTTTTTATGATTAAAGTATTGGGTAAATTACTTAGGGGTAAAGTTTTGGTCGTGGTTTCACTTTGTGTAGTGTCAAAAAAGTCCCAAGTTTTTGGGGCATCAAACTTACTTTTTAAAGGGTTCTTTTGGTGGAAAATCCTTTGATTTTTTTTAAAGTAACATAGTTGCACTGCAAATACATGACTCTAAGATTTGTTTGATTTTCAGCAGAGGGAATATCTTTTGCTTAAGGCTGTGTACTTTAATTATCAGACAACGATCCTACAGTGGCATATGAGGACAGCAGCTCATGTGTGAAAGTTTCGCAGCTCAATGAAATTAGATAAAATACACATGTTCATATGACAAAATAAAGGGTTCTGTTGGAATAAACTATATTTTCTAAGACAAGATTGTCACTCATAATCTTCCCAAGGCTTCTCAGCCTCTTGTTTCTGAACCTGGCAGTATTGGTTTGCTTTTTAACAGGATTTATTTATTTTTTTGACTGCAAACCATAATGAGATGTTACCAATTAAATCTATTGCATGATCCTCCAGTATGTCTTCAAAATGTATTCAGAAATACAAATTCAGAGAAGTAAATTACTGACTTTTCTTTGTGTATTTAATTTATTACTTTGGATTTTACGGAATATTTTTGCTTTTATCACATTATGTTTAATGAATATGAATCCATCAGGATAGCTTTGGCATGTTTGGTCATGTGTGTATTCATTAAAAACACTGAACATTTCATGGTTTTCAGTGTGTACTGTTTAGCGGTTGCTGAATGTGTGAGCATAAGTTTTGGAGCATGTGTTTTGTCATGTGGTGACTTATCTGTGTGTGTATGCTGTATGGGTGTGTGGGAAAAATACATATGCTTTGTGTGCACACCTTGCCCGCGTAGAAAGTGTGTGACTCTGCATTTACATGTGTGGACATACACTGAATAGACTACTATTTAGGGATTTTTCTGAGTATTTGCATTCGGGTGTGTACAGTATTCTGTGTACATTCTCTATATATGATTTAGTTGTGCAAATGTGAACATGTCTTATCACGCACACAGACACCGCAGACAGACACACACACACACACACACACACACTCTCCCCATTCAAATTGAGATTCCCTGGTGCAGAGTATTTCTGCCAATAATTCATGAGTGATCTGCGCCCCTTGCCGGCCTTTAGCATTTTTATTTAATCTGCTGAGCCCTACCGCGTGCTCGCTCATCAATAATACACACCGACATGTGTGTTAACACATCTTTGGTGTGTGTGAGTGCGTGAGAAAGAGAGAGAGAGAGAGAGAAAGAGTTGTTATTATACTGTATATGTGAAGGAAAGCACATTGCACAGATGTGAAGAAAGAGACTGTGTTTGTATCTCTCACAGGCCTTTTCATGCCTGTGTGTGTGTGTGTGTGTGTGTGTGTGTGTGTGTGTGTGTGTGTGTGTGTGTGTGTGTGTGTGTGTGTGTGTGTGTGTGTGTGTGTGTGTGTGTGTGTGTGTGTAAGAGAGAGACAGGAAAGGAGAGTGTGTTCATAATGTTCCGTTCTGTAACATGTGACAGGATTGCACTTTGCGTTTTAATTGTCAGTTGTACATGTTTTTCTTCATTAGGTCTTCCCCTGTTGGGACAACAAACACGGATGACCCGTGGTTCAGCTGCGGCCATTTGATGTGAATTCAATTCAGTTCTGATGGCCTGCGTATGACCGTGAAACACACTCCCAGTAAGTGTTTTATGCTTTCTGAAGTCCTCTTTGGCTTGATTTCACAGTCGTAGACCTGATTTGGTGCAAGTGAACGCATGAGAAAATGTGCGTGTGTGTAACTCTGAGAGAATTTAGACATGCGCGCCTTTGTGTACATGTGTGTGAGCGAGTGTGTGTTCTTCAACAGCACTGACAAACAGAATCACAGCTAGGGAAATTGACTTCAACAAATCAGTGGGTCAGGAGGTAACATCACCGGGGGTTGCTATGGAGACACCCAATGACGGGGCTTCCCAATCAGCACAACAACACGCCTGCGAAATGGCAGTTCCCCTAACCTAACCTCTCCCTCCTTCTCTTTCTCTGTGAATGTCTCTTTTCTCCCTCTTTCTTCTCTATCATCTTTTTTCTTTCTCCTCTACCTCCATCTTTCCTCCTCTGCTTCACTTCATTCACCCCTTTTGTCCATTTCTTTGTCTTTATCTCTCCGTCAATACATATTTTCACTTCATTGTTTTCCCTCTCGATCACCCTTCCATGCTACAACACACTGCTCGCTCAAACATCCATGCATGGAAATATGCCTGTGGACACGAGTAAACACAAACACACACACACACAAACACACACACACACACACTTGTATACAACGAAATGCAAGGGGGCAGTGGGATCCCAGCGTGCAGGGTTTAACAGCTAATACCCCTTAGATTAACCACCCCCGGTTCTCCCCGCTCCCCCCCCTCTATCTTACACACACACACACACGCACAAAAAAATCTTCCACAAACCAAGATTAACCTCCCACGATTTACACAGTGTGTGTTGGTCTTGCACAAATACACGCATTCACACACACCTTCAGGGTGCGTTGCTATCCCCCTACCAATAAAAATAACAAACAGAATGAGAGCACACAGTCAGCCTTAAGTGACCAAGCTACTGTTCATGTGACTGTCTGTCTGACTCACACACGCACACGCACACAAGCACACAAACCAACACAACAGCTTGGCTTTATCTCAGCTGTAAGAATTGATCCCCCATGGATTTCAGAGAGGTCACGTGATTTGATAACCTCTACAGGATTCCCCCTGGTCAGGAGGCCTTTTCATGCCTGTGTGTGTGTGTGTGTGTGTGTGTGTGTGTGTGTGTGTGTGTGTGTGTGTGTGTGTGTGTGTGTGTGCGCGCGCGCATTGTTTTTGGCCCAGTATAAAATGAATTCTCCATAGACTGATACACCATACCCTAATCTAACGTCTGTCTGTCTCTGAGGTCTCAGATTGAACAATGGCTGGGAATAATGTTAACATCATTAGACTGCTGGTAATGGGGATTTATCGTGTCTCATCTCTTTCTCTCCCTCTCTCCTTATCTCTCTCTCTTTCTCTTCATCTCTTTTTCACTCTGTCTGGCTTTTTAATTCTCTCTCTCCTTCTGCTGCTCTTTGCCTTCCTGCGTTCTCCACTTTCATGCCCGTACCTAGCAACTGACTGATACTTTCAAGGATTATTTTAAGGACCGCTCAGATCAAACACCCTCTGCCTGGGCCCTGCCTCAGTTACCCAGACTCCAGCCCATTTAATTAGACATGGCTAATAACACTAAGCATGTGCTGATAGCCATCTCTCTGATAAGACCAGCAGCACAAGGACATAGGGCCCCTTTCTACCTTTTACAGTGCTACCTAAGGTTAAAATGGCTAGTTAGCAACCTTATTTTACAGCCCTGGCCAGTCACACTTGTGCCCAATTGACAGGCTACTTGGCACTTAGAGCATTAATTTGCAAAGGCAGGTTAGCAATCAGGCTACGCACGTATAAGCTAGGCTCCTTGCTAACAATTTCACATGCTACATGCATTATAAAAAAGCACTAAATAATAATGTGCAAAAGGATATATGGTCAGTGAACACCCAATAAAATTACTTGTAACAGTAATGATCAGAGTAAAATAAGCAGCGGCTTCAATAATATAATGAGAAAAAGTAACTGTTTTTTTTTGAGTGATTTTTTTCTGTTTCTTGAGTGAAGTTTAAAGTGGAAGTAACTAAATTGCATGGCTAACTATGTCAGAAACACAAACTGGGAATAAATGTTAGTTTTACGACGAGACAGTAAATGGTGAGTGGGATGTTCACCGACCGATTAAAACAAATGTTAATCACTGTAAAAGGTGCTACAAAAACCCACAATCCCCAAAATAAGTCAGCCAAAGTAAAATCCTATAATTAGTCTCAGAGCTACCGATTTTTCAGTAATCATTCTTGTATAACTTGTGCATGTTGGATGTTTTTATCGGATGTTTTCGGAATGTGGTTTGACTCTTAATTAACATGGATGCTCATGTTTGGGCTGAGTTAGGCTGTTGGTCTGGAAAATCACTCCAGGCCATATGTCTGTAGATGGATTGATCTAGATGAGGATGATTCGGTAAGTGGTGTGTGTGTGTTTCTGTGTTTGTGTGTGAGGGATGAAAATAGGGGTGGAGTGGAGGCATTAATTCCAATCATTAAGAACTGGGATAGCCTGGGGGATCAAACCCCTGAAATCGACTTCATGTAAACTCTGAAATGACTTACCAGTTGTTCACTTGTAGGATGGTGAGGCCTGTGTCTTGCGCCAGCTGTTTCTTCTGTTCTTCTGACGGGTAGGGATGCTGCAGGAGAGGAAGACCACATGTATGAGAAAAGGCTGACCGCAAATTGTTTAATGAAGCCTCTTGTTGTTGAAAAAGGGGCTTTGGTGTGCCTTTTAGCAGAGAAAGAGATGTTGCAGGGCACAGGTTACACACCCAAACAGACACACACAGAAAACCCTACTGCATAATGAGAGGCAGAAAATAAGAGGTGCGCTCATGCACATTGGTGCGTAGGTGTCAGCATGTGCCTGTGTCTATGTCTATCTGGATGTATACTGTAACTATGTGTGAGTGTGTGCATGTTAACGTGCCTCTCTTTCCCCAATCATTAATGGAATATGAAATCTTGTAATTAATGGCAGCCAAAAAGGCAAGCCAATTAGAAAGTTAAGTGAAGTGGAGAACCAGCTCTGGTAATTAGGCAGCCTCTTACACAAATAATATTCACGTTGACGGCCCCCCTTTCACCCTGCTGCATATGTAATCAGTGAGCTGGGAATATGTAATGTTAACCCGGTGGAATACAGACAAGAGAATGTAAAATCTCTCGTCTTTATTGCTGCTGGTTGCTTTTATCCTTATTGCAGTTGGTGCAATAACATGACTCTGTTAAGTTTGCTACTTTGCTGGAATCATTTCTCCAGGCATAGATTGTAAGAAACCCAATGTACAGAAAGCCTAGGTTTCATCCCTCTGAAATGGACCACCAGCTTAATATAGAAACTGGAATTTCCCCAAAACCACGCATTGCCATCTCAGCACGTAATTTAATCTAATTTTGAGTCTTTTAAATCTTAAATATCTGCCACTGGGAGGGTAGAACAATGTCACACTTCTCCAATGTAAATCAATTTAAGCTTTCATTTAGGTTTTATCTTCTCTTAACTCTCAACATTTTCTTAATCGAGCCTCATCACCTTGTTATAAGAGGCTTCCATTTTTTCAGGAATTCGTTCACGATTAGTGAAAATGATGATTTGCACTAATACGAGATAGATTACTTTACCTTACTCTAAGATCATTTATTTATTTGAAGACTCATAAATATGACACATGAATGCATCATAAACAACAGTTCAACTGTTGGAAAGAGAACCTAAACTGAATTCAAGCCCCGTGTTTAAACATAAACTACTGACTCCATTCCCTCCTCGAGCAGCCAGCTGAGAACAGTTAAAGTCGAGCCACCTGTTTAAATATATAGAATGAATAAATTGGATAAATGTGAACTTGGGGGGTGTGTTGATTTATATTAGAGTGGGTGGGTGGGGGGGTATTGCAGATGCACTGAGCCTTATTCGTGGAGGACAATGTGCTGTTCATGACTGAGACAAGACATGGACTGTGCTGAACACCATAGGCAGGCCATAAAAGAGAAGAGGAGCGGAGGAGGGAGGGGCAGAGCAGCAAGGGAGGTAATAGATTGTTGAAGCGATAGGACGAACTGGAGAACTATGTATACTCCAAAATGCTTTATATACATTTAGGAAAGAAAGAAGAGATACATAAATAGCTACAGATCTAAAGATCAAGATGATCATAAAATATGGCTAAATGATCCATCCTACAAAAGTGTTTTCATTTTGCCGCCCTGAGGTGTGAATTACCTAGTACCCGCTGTTTTCTGTCATATTGCAGTGAATTTTTTTTTATAAGTTAGCAAATTCTCCGTATAGCCGCTGTATCATTTCAAACAATAAATGAAAAAGCAAACAAAAAAAAAACATATTAAGGTAAGCTTTACTTTCTTGAAAATAGTCAGAGGACAACTTACATGGTTACTTATGACATAGCAGTAGCCACACACAGAAGTCTAAACCAGTAAAACAATTCCTCGTCTTTATTTAATGCATAAATCTCGCAAATCCACAACATCTGTCATTTTTCGGTGACTAGAATTTATATGTTCGAATGATAGAAACAGGCTATCCAAGACAGGACGCCGACACTTATTCACTTATCATCCCATTTTATGGTGTCCATCAATAGTTGCCTCACATATGGCTTCTGTATACTATATATACAGTATGTCTACCAAGAACACACACACTTAATAGTCAATCAGACGTGCAAAATCAGTGCGGCGCCAGCATTTCCATTTTTTCATGACAGTTTTTTCAGCGCATAATGAGCAGGATTGTGTTTAATGCCAGGACAACCCAGCAGAGAGAGAGAGGAGACACATTTTTTTTCCCAGCCGTCCCTCGTCCATGTGATTGGTTGGGGGGAATGAGAACACAACGAGGCTAATTTCACGCGCTAAGTTATAATTGCATTGTCGCCTCTGGCCGAATTTGTGTCCACTTCTTTTCTACAATCACTTTTGTGTGCTTTTACGTGCGTCTGTGTGTGTGCATACATGCGTGTGAAGTATCTGTCCATTCATAGACTGTGTGTGTCTGTGTGTGTGTGTGTCTGTGTGTGTGTGTTTGTGTATGTGCGCGTGTGTGTGTGTGTGTGTGTGTTTGCGGCACGCACAAGTATCTTCCATACCATAGACTGATCAGATAATATCAGAATTAAAATAACTGCAGCAAATCTGGGACGCCACTCTGAGTCGCCTGCCTGTGCCTGTTGAAAGTGAGAAAACATTATTCTTTGGGGCTTATGTCATCTGATGTCTAGACGCATTGCGCACTTTACATATGGACACCACACCCAGTCATTGCTGACACATTGAAGCTAATCATGTGAACAACATGTCTTTCCTCTCAACAAACAAAGTTGATTGAACATGAAAAGATCAGTGTCTCCATTCTACGTGTTGTAGATCTGCAGAAGGAGGAGTGTCTGCCTCGTGATATCTGGGGGCTGCGGCCATGCCAGGGGCCACAATACAGCACAAATACACCCTGTTTCAATGCTTCTGTCCCTCTAGCTTCGCAGTACACACACGCAGACAGACAGATATTCACAACTAGTCACACACAGACGGACACACACAAAATCTGAGACAGCAGCACTGGAAGAAAAATGTGACGCTGTCATGAGTGTGTTCTCTTCAACACACATCCTGCCAGAGGTGTAACGTAACGTAACTATATTTACTCAAGCACAAAACTTAAGTACAATTTGGAGGTTGTTGTACTTACATTACTCGTTACAGACTAAGGAATACAACAGTGTATAATGTTGTTATATTTTAACACCAACTACAACAGGAAAATGGTGTTTAAACATTAATGCATCAGTAATAATAACTTAATTATATAAAATGTAATTATAGAACTTACAGCGGGCATTCTGCTGCATAATGAGTACTCTAACGTTTGATATTTTAAGTGTATTTTGCTGATTATATGAACTGAATGAGTGCAGGACTTTTACTTGTGATTGAGTGTTTTTACATTGTGGTATTAATACTTTTACCTAAGATCCTTAAGGATCTGAAAACGTCTTCCACCGCTGCATCTTCCCTCTAATACAACCTTTAAAGTGATACATATACTGTACCAGAGTTTTCGCATAATGGAAGAGTTACCAGCAAGGGCTGCCAAAAACATCAAAACTGTTTTCGTCCTCCTTTTTTCTTAACCGTCAAATTAACTCCTATCTGTCAAAACACTGTGATTTAGTTTCTCGCTTAGCAACAAGTCGCCCAGTTTTAATATTGTCTGTGAGCGATTCTGGTCTCTTTTAACGGCCGTTGGCTGTGGTTCAGCGGGTTGAGAGAGAGAGAGAGAGAGAGAGAGAAAGGCCTTTAGTGAGAAAAGCAATAACATGTTCTTTAAAAGAGCAGATGGAAAGTTTCTGCGCATCCTTCCCTCCCTTCCCTCTTCCCTCCGCCTATCTTAATGATATGTCTTCTCCAAATATACAACTCCTTTCATGAGAATTTCCACCCAGCTCGCCGCTCTCTGCTGGGCTCTGAGCATGTGGATGCCAGGAGGGGTGTGTGTTTTCACTTCTCGCTCGTCTGTGTGTCTTATCAATCCCAGTGTGTGTGAGTGTGCATGCGTGGGTGTGTGCATACATGTCTGTTTTGGTGTGTCCGTTCGAGTCAAAGATTTTGCTTGTGCACGTTTGTATTAGAAAGTTTATCTGCGCACGGACATGAGAGTGTGTGTTTGTGTGTGTTTGTGTTTGTTCTCATTTTAGCCACTGAACTTGCTGGGCCTATGAATGTGTGTGTGTGTGTGTGTGTGTGTGTGTGTGTGTGTGTGTGTGTGTGTGTGTGTGTGTGTGTGTGTGTGTGTGTGTGTGTGTGTGTGTGTGTGTTTGTGTGAGTGAGGGAGTCTGTGTGTGTTTCAGTACAGATGTGTGCGTTGGTGAGTAACAGAGCATCATTAACATCCCCTCCCTGTCTGACCATCTTCCTCTCTGACCCCGTCAGACAAGAACGAGAGTGGGACAGAGAGATGGGGAGAAGAAGGAAAGAGAGGAAGATGGAAGGAAAAGGCCGGGGAGGAGACATGGAAATGGATATCTGGAGCCCCGGGGGTTTAACAAAGATATAAGAGCGTAAATACTCTGCAAGACCCCTGTTTACTCCCCTCGCCCCATGCCTAACCTGGAAAAAAACTATTCTAGGCGAAGTGGTAGAAAAAATATCAACCATTACATTTACCAACTAATTAAAAGATGCTAAAAACATAACAGTAGCCAGATTACAGTTGTGTATATGTAATATTCCATATATTTATTGCGTATAAAAAATATACTCAATAAAATTGCAACATTTTGACAGTTACATGACTGTAGCCACACACTAGCTGAGGTGTGTGTTAGGATTCTGATTTCCCCCTTTTTCATTTATGCTTGAGAAACCTGAAGATAGATTGGCTTCCAGCAAACTGTTGGCCATATTCACTGGTGCCATATTCAAGGTCACTTTGACAAGGCACATGGCTGTTGTGCAGACTGAACCTTTGACCCTTACAGGACAAGCTAACCCATCAAAATCTTAATCTCATCTGCAGAAGCAATAACTCGCTGAAACTTTTACAGACATAAAAAAAGAAAGGCCGTCCTAAAGGTCAGGGCTTCCTAATTCTTATTTTTGCAACTTGTAAACCATATAGAGCCTCACCTTAGTCTCTCAGCAGCAATAAGAGGGGGGAGGCAAAGAAAAATGAAAGAAAGAACAAGTCTGAGTCACTCTTTTGTCGGGGATGCTCCACTTCACCACGAAGGGAGGGCTATTTCAAAAATGTCTTTTATCTTGCTGCTGTTCTCCCTTTCTCTTCATCTCGCCTCCTCAGCAAAACCAGTTCTCTTTTCTGTTCTCTATCGCTGGCTGTCCCTTCCCCTCACTGCTCCAAATACTCTGCCTTTTTTACTTTTAATTTGGCTTTGGCTCAAACATAAGGTATCGAGGTATCCATCCGTTAAAAATGACAGAAGAACAGGCAAAAATAACACTATGATATGACTTTACACATTTTTCTGTTTTGGCTAAGTAATAAATGTAAAAAAAAATGTGTAAATATTCAAATACGTACATATTTTAAAAGATATATACTGCATTTAAATGAAAGTGTACATTTTATTGTTACATCTCCAACTTAATGTGTGTGTCTCAATCCTTGTTAACCAAGTCACTTCAGCCAGAGTCCTCTCAGTCCTGTTCCCTCCTTAGCCATTAGTGTTCTGGTGTTATCGTTGCATATATTTCTATTTAAGGCTGCGCTTCCCAAGCCTCTGTGCATCCCATTAAAAAGGCTTGACATGCCAATTTAGCTTTATAAAACCGCAACCATGAAACGGGATGGAGGGAGGAATAAGGGAGAGGAAAATCATATGTTGTCACAGTCATGTGATGTCCCTCAAAAAGAAGCCCTGTCACTGCACAATCTTTGGACAACAGGCATGGGCCTATGTTATTTTGAGTAAGCTTACCTTACCGTCAGATGGATGGGGTTTGCCGCAAGGCACAAGAAAGCCCGAAAATGCAATGAATCGCAGAAAAAACAACTTGTGAATGTGCAGAAATGTACCATTGTGTACTTTTCTGTTATTAATAAGATACTTTTGTTTTTTTTCTTTTCCCAGCACACTTGTAAAAAAAAGTTTAACTGTCCTGACACTGTAAATCCCAACAAGCCAAAAGCTACAGCAAACACCATTCCAACAACATTATTCATGGTTATTGACTTACATGTGCCTGTCGAGGTAAAAGTGAACACCCTTGACTTGGCCAGGTCTGTTCCCCTCACTGTTCCCAGGTCAAATCTCTGTGGAAACTGAGCTGCCCATCAGGAATGCCCGATGGCTAATCCGGGGGCCTTTTTGGCTAGAAGGGCATCAGAGTATCATACCGAACTGTCTTACACACACATTCGGTTTACTGGAAGCGTAGTATTGCTCCTGTCAGAAGTGTATGAGATTACCTTAAATATTTGGGGAGGCAAGCACATTGTTATGCTAACAACAAATGCCCAGAGCTCTGAGCATGAGCAGACTTTAAAACAAGCGTTCCAAACTGTAAGCCTGTTGTATCTCATACAGCAAGCTTCCAATTTCCCAAATTTTTTGCTCATTGGGTGGAAGTTTCATCCTCTGTGTGTGTGCGCTCACGCTGCGCTGTGAGTGCAATGCCATTTCAAATTCCTTTCTGTGTAGGTGGCATCGACTGACATCCCTTTGACTTCATTAGGGAGCAGGGACCCGGCAACAAAGCTGGCTCTGGGAGAAAGGGGGGATTAAAGAAAAAAAGAAAAGGGAGTGAGGGCGAACAAAACAACAACAGAAAAAAACAAAGCACCCCTAACCTAATTTCCTCTGATTCGGGCTGCTCCAATGTAAGATAACAAAACAGAGCAAAAATGGATCTTCTGAGAGACTTAAAATGAACCAACTACAGAGAGTTTCACAGTGCCCTCTGCAAAGTCTGTGCAAAATGAACGCCCTCCATTTTAGTGTTATAGCGTTAAAAAAAAAAAAGCGGAAACGTAGTCTTTTATGGCATTGATCTATGGTAAATCTACTCAAAGCTTTTTTTCATGAATAATTCACCACTGCTCTTTTTTAAAACAATGATATATGGCACCAAAATGTAAAAAAAAAAAAAAAAAAAAACCTTTCAAACAGTTTTTGTCATCAAATCTCTCCATCTCTTCTGGAAATAAAGAAAATGGAGAAAAAAAACAGATGTTCTTGGGCTTTTTATTCATTAATGAGCATTTTCCCTCTCATAAAACAGCTTCTGTTGATTTAGGGAAATCTCACAGCGCTCTCGCCTATGGGAATGAGATAAATCTAGTTAGCTGGTGAGGCAAAGGGTGAAAAGTATGTCATTAAAGCTCTAGTACAAAGTGGATTAGACAATGTACGGCATTAACAGCTTCTCCACTATGATAATTGATGATTAGCATCATACATTGCTTTTCTAAAACTCTACGGGCACATAACATAATGCCGGGCAGCAGCCACCGCTTTAGCTGTTGCTGCTGTGCTACAGCGTGTGAACAATGATCCGTGTGCTTAACAGCTGGGTGGGTCTCTAGCCTATGTGTACGCTGAGGCTTACAGCATGTATGCACATGACCAAGTCTCCAGTCTTAACAAAGTGCTGTACTGTTGTGTTTAACACAGAATGTGAGCGGTAAGGTTTGTTGAAGGAAAGCATCTCATATTGTGTGCTGTATGTGTGGTGTCTGTACTCTCCGGTTGCTTTCACTAAGAGCAAGGGCGTGCTTCATTAGTTCTCCCTATTTCAGCTCAGGGGAGGCTAAATTTATTAAGGGGGCCGGATGTTGCACAACACCTGCTGCTGTGCTTCCCTCTGTGCAATAAAGGGAAGGGGGTGCAGCATGATAGCTAGTGCTAGTGGTAAGCGCTGCTCGTTGGACTGAGGCTGATGAGCTGGGGCTAATTCAGGGGGTGATTATGTAGTTTGCTGGACCACTAAACCTCTTTAAGCCCATAATTACCGCCTATTTGAGCGAGGGGAGGCACTCCAAAGCAATCGGTACTTGCACCAAGCAGCGCAGTGAACGGCAGCCACAGCTGGAGGTGGGCTGCCTCAGGGCTGCCTGGGATGGAGGGGGTGTGTAAATGGGGAGTAGGAGGGATCCACAAAGCCTCATCCCAGTCAGGTACCGCAGAAAGCTGAGCGCAACAGCGGGATGCACCTTGGAGCACCAGGATGCTATTTTCAAGCTGCAGTGCTTGGAGCTAGCATTCTAACAGTGATCTCTAAATCTAAAAACAAATGTTCTCTTGTTACACACGGCTACAATACACGGAGCTCGTTACACAGAGTTGCAGAGTAACAATGTGCTATTACGGGAGAGTTCAGAGCAAAACAAAACAAAAACTATTAAACAAACAAGTAGACTTCCTAACCACATAAACCCTTTGGACTAAATTTCGCTTATAAGTGATTGAGGAGCCTTTGTGGTGAGAAACTTTTTTTTAGACCCGGTGTCCATGACATTCAAGAGGGAATCAGATTCTCAGGTTGCGCTTTGACCGTGGGGGAATCCATTTCATTTCACCTGACTTTCAAGGAAATTTGACTTTACGTAATGCCACTGAAATCTGATCTCTCAGAGGAAGCAATTTGGGGACCACAGAACATTCTAATAACCCTGCCGATATTATTATGTTATTATCATAATTACCCTTTTGCTCCCAACGTTTTAATTAGAAACTCACCGTTGGCCCCGAGGGGGGGTGAAAAGAGCCTGGGTCGGGGGAATGCTGAAACTAGGTAAGGTATTTCACAATTGCTCCCTTATGCTCTTTGGAGCGGCAAGTATAAGAAGGAAGACGGATGCAGCCGATGCTCGTGAAAGATGAAGCTTTCTCACCCTACCTCCCTCCTCTGTCTTTCTCTGACATCTCTGTCATTCAAAGTACACCTCCACCCCCCCATCTTCTTCTCATCCCTCTATTTCCCCATTTTTCTCACCCGTCTCCACCCCTCCATCCCCCTCTTCTATATTTAGAATTTTGCTTAACTATCTCATGCTGCCCCCCCCCTTTTCTTTCACCTTCACTTAACTCCTCTCTTTACTGTTAGCTCTCATCTTTTCATTCGATTTTAATATCCTCGCCTCTTTTTCCTCAGCCAAATGCTTCCCTCCATCTCCCTTTTCTGTTTTCTCTCTCTCTCTCTCCTCATCTTCAGCAGCAGAGGACCTTCCCCATCAGTGCACCGCTTTTACAAATCAATGACTTAATCTGTTGTAACAAACAAGTGAGCAGCACCCTCAGCCGTGTTCACTTCCCCCCACCATCGCTAACACTACAGCAGCACGCCTCAGAGAGAGTGGAGGGAGTGAAAAGGGAAGAAAGCTGACAAATATGCAATGTGAAAGATATTTAGCAGAAAGAGTGTGTCAGAAGACAGAGAAACGGAAAAAAGGAAAGACATGAGGGTAGCAGGAACAAATACCTTTGAAAGAAGGGGAAATGAAGTAAAAGACAGCGTAGAAAAAAGTCAGAAAAATTAAACTCGTTTTGTGCGTTTTCCCACCACATCTCCTGTCATCTCCTCTACCATGAGTTGTTTCCTGTCTGTATTCACCACCTGGTTCACTAGCTATGATTTCTCTCACTCCACTGGACACACACACACACAACCTGACACAAGTATACACACCACGGTAAAAACCACACACATGCATACTCGTATGTGTGTGTGTGTGTGTGTGTGTGTGTGTGTGTGTGTGTGTGTGTGTGTGTGTGTGTGCGTGTGTGTCACAGATGCCCTTACAACACACACCTGACCGTCCCCCTCCACAGGGGCACATTGGGTCAGCTGGCCAAGTGTAAACACACTACCAGCCTATGGCCATACCTTCCATGCCACCTGCCTCTAGTGCATCACGAGCCTTACAGTATTTAATACAGAAACCTTCAATCACAAGATTATGAGACAAGTAGGTGTAAATGATGAGTTACGGGTAGATATCACAGGATATCATCTATAAATCATAGCTCTCTCCCCAGTGCCTTTGAAACAGCACAAGTGCAACAATATTGCTATGATATCACAGTTCAAGGCCATTAAAATGTAAGGCAACACAGCCGTACATTATAGAAATATGGAATGAGAGGGAGTCATGGAAGAAAGGAGGAGAGGGAGAGAGAAGTCAGAGAAGCAGAAGGCATGCATAAAAGATAAGAAACCGTTATGGTTTTTCAGAGAGAAGTGTTTTGTCTGAAAGGGAGACAGACACAGAGTGTAGGGGAAAGAGAGAGGGTTCACGCATGGGAGAGAATACAAGTGGGAGGAACTGAATTGATAAATTAGTTCAGCCAACGCGCTAACTGATTACCACGATGGCAAAGCCACAGGATCCATCGAGCACATGCATGGCATGAGGTACGCACGCACACACTCACTCACAGCACTGACAAAAGAGACATAAAGCTGACATACAAATAATAGCGCAACTGCATATGCAATCACAGACAGACAGACGCGTGCGCACACACACATACACACACACGCGCGCACACACACACGCGCACACACACACACACCAAATGTATCTAGGGCAGGCTGCTGCAGTTGCTGTAAGTAAAAGGTATTGAGCTGCTGACTCCAGCCAGAAAAGATCCCACAATCCTCTGGATCACCAAACACAGCCTAATGGATAATGGCTAACAGCTAGCGCTAATGTGATTTCACACTTAGCACAGTTAATATATCACTGGCTGAACAAAATCATGCTTCACACAGCTATGCTAAACTCTGTTTCTTGAAAGGTGATTAAAGCTTCGGCAGCGAAATGTTCATTTAAGGATTTTTTTTAACAAAAAAGGGAAGTTTTTCGGAGGTCCTGTATTTGCTTACAGTGAGAACGAGAGACTAGCATTGCTAATCTCATAGTGTTAAATAAAAGCATTCCATCAAGCTAACCACAGACTTATGACAACATTTTTCCCTGACTCTTCCACACGTCAACTTGCCACTCACTCTCCAATAAATACCACAGGGATGGTGGGGAACTCCACACCCCACCCAGCCACTGACATCACCACTAAGGGCCTACAGTATGTTAGAGTGTGTGCGTGCGTATGTATGTTTGCATCTGAGCATGCGTCTGATGGCTGAGACTCGATGTGTGTCTGAGGGCCGAGAGTGAGCCTCTTCTTCGGATTTGCAGATCATTGTGAACTGATTAGTGGGTACCAAACCGAGAGTGATTTTGCACATCCGAGTTAATGGGCCTTTGTACCACTCCGAAGACATCCACATTCGGATACACACACACAGACACACAGACACACACACACACACACACACACACTTATCACACACAGCTGATAATGAAAAATAGAACTAGTGTGAAACACGGCTTCGGCATGAAGCCATCAATCATTCTGGCGTACAATGAAACCACACACTGAACTGTTTCCCATAGTTTCCCAGCTATGAAATTATATGAGGGCTATGGAGAGGGGAGATGGAAAGAAAGATGACGAAGAGAAAAGAAGAAATGGTAGACGGTAATGATGGTGACCAGGTCATTGAGAAATCGAAACTGAAATTAAATATTTCCTCATCTTTATCTTTAATCTGTATGACTTAAAAACTTTGCATTTTCAAAAAATTAAATAAATGACAACTGAGGTGTTATTAAGCCAAAATGACATTCTGTAAACAAAATTTTGTCACTATGCTGGGAGCGGAAAAAAAAAAAAATCAAAACAGAAACTGAAGAGAACCTTCCAAAGTTTGAATGTGAACTGATCTCTGTGTGTGTG